>NC_058048.1:19036302-19636302 GCF_020085105.1 Siniperca chuatsi
AAGACCTGCTGCAGCTGGGGAAACTACAGGTGACTGCTCAAGCTTTCATTTACAAAACCTCAACAGAAGAAAGGCCTTTACTAACAGGTCAATATTGCTTTCGGCAGGTCACAGTACAAAGTATACCTTAAAGGAAAATTCCAGCATTTTTCAGCCTCAGTCTTATTCTTGTAATTGGTACAAATGACATAATAAATAGATAAATAAATAAATGAAAGCTCGGAACCCATTTTGTCCCAAAGAAACGTACATATTATGAATAAAGTAAAGAAATTAAGAGGAGAAAAACACCACAGTTGTTATGCAGAAGAGATTTCACCTTATCAACTGCAGAAGTCCATATGTACATTGACAGTATATTGCTTAGTGTTATTGATATTTCCAAAAAGTATACCAATAAAAAAACACAACCATTGAATATGGTTAGGCACTTTTTTTTGTTGCAGCAGCAGTCGAATTAGCAAATGAGATTAGTGGTTGTTGGGTTGCTAATTTCCAGGAAGAGTCATCGTTCAATGGTACTGATTTGGGGCAACAAGGTATTTATAATGTTGAGTAAATGAAATACATTGGAAGATACTTTTCTCCCAAACCACTCAATGCCAGGACACTCCCAGTATATATGCAAGAAAGTAGCAATGTGGTCGCATTAAATAGATTTCATATTTGAACATTTATTTTGAAAGCTTTAGCAGGCTTGTGCTGCTTGCGCTGATATACGTTGTTTTTGCTGGAGCCAGACAGTTAAAAAATACAGGAATTTCCTTAGAAAGTTTACACTTTAAGTACCTCAAATTTAAACAACAAGCATTTTAGACTAAAAATATTACTGTTGTAATCAGATCTGCTCACAAATCCTACAACTGCTAATAACAAAAATACATATCTAGAATAAATAAGCACACAAAACAATCCACTACTTTGTTTCCAAACATAAACAAACCAAACCTTTTATTACCAAACTTAACTTTGCTGACATACAAATTGACTACCACAGAATCACAAACAATAATCACATCAAAGAGCATCTGTTTCTGTAGCAGATATGTCGGAATGTTCTGCTAAATGCAAATATATAGTTTTGGTATTTTTTTGCAGTATGTAATTAATTTAGCTGATATTTCAGGTTATATATGTTGCATGATTTTAGTTTTCTTTCTGGTACTGATCTCATCTAACTGGAAGCGGCCGTTATTTCCACTCAACTCTTTCTGGTTATCGCTCGAGATCTCGCCAGCATGGGAGGTTTTATAGTTTTTAATTTGTTTTTATTGGGTCTTTTTAGTTTACAAGCCTGTCTGCAAAGTTTAAATTGTGGTGAATTACTATATATTCATTCACACATTCCTTATCCCGTTTATTAGGTAACTGCCCCGTTTAAACAAACAGCTTCCTCCTGCAGACAGAGACACTTACAGTCGACCCTTTCTCAGATAAATATTTCCAACAGGATAACGCACCATGTCCCAGACATAGCAGGAACATGACCGTGATGTGACTCAAATCACCTGCTCAGTCTCCAGATCTCAGACTAATAGATCGCCTTTGGGATGATATGAAACAGGATGAATGAGCTGCCAAAGTATCAGCAGGAAATGTGTGATGCTGTTGAGTCAGCATGGAGTGAGGTCTGCATGGACGGTTTCCAGCACCTTGTTGATTCTGTTTTGAGGATTTTAGGGTCTAGATACAGAGTGTACAGTGAGAAGATCAATGAAAGTAATAATTGGGATGTAATCTTTTGCTGTAGCTGTAACACATTTTTAAAAGGAGCACAACACAGCAGGTGAAATGACCCCAGGTGTTAAATTGTTTCACTGTTTTTCAGCTGATTTTACTTCAGTAGGGCTTCTTCTCAGTGGCTCTACAGCTTGTTAATGTGACCTGATGTTGTTGTCAGGTGCTTCAGGATGAGCAGGACCTCAGAGAGGAGCAGCGTAAGAAGAAGGAGGGTCTCTTCCAGCGGACGGGACGTTTCCGTCGCAGCACCTCTCCGCCCAGCCGAAACCTCTCCCTCTCCCTCTCTAGACATCACGACTCAACACTCCCCTGCATGGACCCTTCTCCCTCTGTTACACTCCTCTCTTTGTCCTCTCTGTCTGACTGCAACTCCACCAAGTCCCTTCTTCCCTCCGACCCAGACGAGTACCCCCTGACGCCGATGACAGGGGTCAAAACACCGGCGGCGCCACCGGCTCCTGCCCTCAACCCGCTCTTGGACCTGCGGGCGGAGAGCTTCAAGAAGGAGCCCAACCAGTCGCTCACACCCACCCACGTGTCTGCAGCCATGGCCCTGAACAGAGGACACAGACGGACCCCTTCAGACGGGGCAATACGACCCCGAGCTCAAACTCTGGGACACCACAGGACGCCGTCAGATGGAAGCATGCCCATGCCTCCTCCGCCGGGAGCTCCACACAAAACTACTAACAAAGGTAAGGGACATATAATTTAGAACATGCTTTTTACAATGTTAAAGGAACATATGATTGATTTTTGCCCATTTACTAACAATATATACCGAGATCCTTCACTGGATTAGGGAACACTTTGACCTGTTGGTGGTGCTAGGCGTTGAAAAGGATCAGCAAAGTCATGAGGATTCATACACACGTCTGAACAAAGTTTACTGAGAATTCATCCAATATTTGTTCCACCGTTTTTATGTTTTATTTAACCGTGACGTCTCTTTAGATACGTTATCTCTTTTACAGGAGCAAGCTAGACAAAATGGTAAAATATGAGAACACACACATAAAGGCACAATAAAGTATAACCTGAAAGACATGAAAGAAATCACATTCTTGCCAATGTAAAATTACACTTTTCATGAAGCGGTTTCGATTTATCTCCTACCTTTGAGTCAACCCACTACAGTGTGCCTCTGTTTATTTACTTTGGTCAAAGTCGTGCTGCTGCTGAGAGCTTCGAAATCGCTTCCCTTTCGGTGCGTTCAAGGCTTGTGGGAAACCCTGCCATCCTGGATTGTTAATGTGAAAAACTTTTAAATTTTATTCAGGACACACTCTTTATTCATATATACTCATTTTAGTTAGCCAAAAAGCCAAGAGCCTGAAATATACATTTGATGAACATAAACATATTTAAAGAAACATTCAAAATTCATATAAACTGAAATGCTGATACTGGAGGAAGTTTGTAAGGTGAAGGGAGACTAATATCTGAAAGCAGTGAGGATGCAGTTCTCAGCGTTGTATGCAGAATAAATAAGTCTTCATCAACCAACAGTCCAAAACCAAAAGACGTTAATGTTACTTTCATTTATGTCAAAGAAAAGCAGCTAATCATCACATTTGAGAAGCTAGAATCAGAGGATGTTTTGGCATTTTTGCAATGACAATGAAACCATTTTTCTCTTTCATTACTCAGGTACACAGGACACCCTGGACATCCCCCGCCTCCCTGACCCCTCCACCATCTTCCCAGTCCCCCATCGACGTAAAGCCCCAGCTCCACCGATCCCTGACCCAGATCCTCTCTGCCTCATCAGCCCCCTGGAGAGACCCAAGACGCTGGAGTTTGCCCCCCGGCCACGGCCCACCCCGGTCAGGATGAGAGCCGACCCCTGGAAGCTGGGCTCTCTCTCCCGGACCCTCAGCTCGTCGCCGGGTAGCAGCTGTGACAGCCCCCTCGGTTCAGGGGACAGCAACGCCAGCACCGCACGACCCAACCTGATGGACATGGACGTGGAGGGCCAGAGTTCGGACCCCACCGTTCCTCTGTGTGGAAAGCGGCAGCCTGCCACTCTGTGTGGACAACAATACTCGTAGTGACAAACAGCAGGTGAACATTTCCAAGTCTACTGCTTTGCATTCAAACCTGTTCCAGGACATTAGAGCTCGGGCTGAATAAGGAATGCCTACTGATTTCTGAGCCGAGCTAAGTTTGCAAAGACATCCCACTTCTTGTCATGTTTCAGGCACTTACTGGAGGCCGTTCCTCTCATGTGCCCTTGTAGTGTCCTAATAAGGTGTGAAACCCTTACAGCAAGCCTTTCCCTGATAGTGCTCTCCAACCTGCACGGCACTGAGGGTCCTAGAGGCCTTTTAAAAGCCTTGTAGTGTGCTCACCCACCTACCTTACCCAACACTTCTTTCCCTCCTTGGAAGTGGTGCTTCTTAGTGTGTCATGACCAGCTTGCATTTCCTACAAGACTCACGACCTTCAAAAGCCATTCAAATACTTAAAAAGCCACTTTTTTGACTTTGCTAAATGTTCATTTCAACCCATCTGCTTCCGCTTTTGCCTGTCCACTTTCTGCTTGCAACTGTTCTGTCTCTCACATAAAGACCGCAGAAAAATGTTCATTCACATTTCACCAAAACATTCATTGTTTCAGGAGTGTTTCCCAGACAAAAAGCTGGAGCTGGACTGTTTAAAATTCTTAATAGAGAGTGTCCTTGCACGTTGTTTGTTCTGCCAGTGCACAAACATCTCCCATAAACTCTCCTTTGTCAGCTCTGCCTTCATCCTCACATGTGTCATCTCTGCACGGGGGTCATCATCCATCTTCCCTCCAAGACTGAGACAGGAAAAAACCTTTTTCTCACTGCAATGGTGGACTGGTTACATCCTCAGCCTTGTACAGTAAAAAACAGAGTTTATTTTCTCAGTGCTTGCAACCATCCCTACCGCAACCTGTTAGCAAAAATGTTTTTCTGTTGGTTCTGCAGACCAGGTGTGTTTCTCTCTGTGTGAATGTGTATATATTGCTGTAGATGTGTGGAAGAACAAAATGGGTTTATTTATTTTTTTGCGTGCTTGTGCTTTTTCAGTGCATGTTGTTTCATGTGTGAAGCGTTCGCTGTACGCTACTTATTCAAAATAACACGCTTTCTCATGTTTTTAACATGTTTTTTAATTTTATTTGTCGAAATAATTCCTCACTATCAGCCAGTAGCACTCTGTACTGTATGGATCCCCGTTCACGCCACTGAAATGGACCCAAAAGAAGGAAACACTGAGGGACAATGACTTGTTGGACCTTTTGGACGCTTCATATTCTCTTCTGACCTCTTGTATTCAACATCAGTGGCACTTTAGGAGCCATGTTGTGCAACTAGTTAGTCTCTCTGTGGACTAGTGGACTCTAGTCACGGCTGACAAATCAACCTTTATCTGCGGAGTTGTTTTCGCACAGTGGACAGTTCGTCTTGGCTGCAGGTGGCATTTACTTGACAGTGCACATTTCTGAGTGCGTCTGTGTGTGTGAATATGCGTGTGTGTGTTTGTTATTATTTGTATGGGATGATGACGATCCCATCGGTAGAAGAGTGAGCCCAAACTCATTCTCCTCGTGTGGTTAAGAACACTGAGTATTTATTACATTTATTGTTATTACTGGAAAGGATTCATTATTATAATTATGATGCTCTTCCTGGGATATCTGTATATATTTGTTAATATAACAGGAAAAACCAAGGAAAACCTGGAAAACTGCTTATTGAAACATCCATGTTGTCTCCAGTCTCAACCTGTGACATTTCTGGGTTCAATGAGGAATAAAGTTTGAAATGTGATAAATGAGAGACGAATAAAAAAACAAAGAAAGATGCTTCAGTGTCAGTGCTACGTCAGTTTTTTTTTTTATTCCATCCGTTATATCCATGAGATAATCACATGGAGCCTTGTCAGATCATATGAGCAGTGTTGGAAGAAGTACTCAGATCCTTTACTAAAAGTAAAAGTAGCAATACACAAATGTAAAAAATACTCCATTACGAGCAAAAGTCCTGCATTCAAAATCCTACTTCAGTAAAAGTGCAGAAGTATTATCTGCAAAATGTACTCAAAGTATCGTAGAAAAGGTTTCAGTCGTAGTCATCTGGACACTGTTTTCAGAATCAAGACGTTTCGGCTCCCATCCGGAAGTCATTCTCAATTGTGAAAAAATTGGATGGGAACTGGAAATTTAAGCTACTCTGAGTTACATAAGCCCTGCCCTCAGGAAGGAATCTGCCTGAGTATCTGTTAATAGCTAGTTTCACCTGAAACTGACCTAATAGTTTCAAGATGGCCCAGTGATCAGTAATCAGGCCTATTGTTTTCTGGCTGCATCTACTTCATCACTGTTAAGTGCCTGATTAGCATGTGATAGGCCTGACCAAGGTGATAATACACTGTGATAGACTTTGGGCAGATTGAATCTCAGACCACCATTTCTGTTCAAAGAGGGGTTCTCTTTCTTCACAAAAATGGCTTCCTTGACACCCCGTTCAAACCAACTTTTCTCTCTACTAAGAATCTTCACCTCGCTGTCTTCAGATGTGTGGTTTGTAGCTTTTAGATGCAAATGCACGGCGCTCTGTAATCCTGAGTTAGCGTGTCGTCTGTGCTGATAAAGTCTTTTATGAAGTGGCTGTTTGGTTTCGCCTATGTACCGTTCTTTGCAGTTTTCCTCACTGCACTGAATGGAGTAGACAACATTGCTCTGTTTCTGTGTGGGTAACTTGTCCTTAGGGTGAACGAGTTTCTGTCGTAAAGTGTTGCCTGGTTTAAAGAAGACAGGAACATCGTGCTGTCTAAAGATCCTTTGTAGTTTTTCAGACAGTCCAGATACATAAGGAATGGAGACACCGTTCCTTCTCGGTTCAGTTACACTTTTGTCCTGTTTTTTTGGCTCTTTTAACTTTGTTGATAGCCCAAGTAGGATAACCACAGGCTGAGAGTGCATTCTGGACATGCCTTTCCTCTTTCTTCTTACCCTCTGAGCCTGTGGGCACTTCTTTGGCTCTGTGTTGTAATGTCCGGATTACACCCAGCTTGTGCTGTAGTGGATGGTGTGAGTCGAAGAGCAGGTATTGATCCGTATGTGTTGGTTGCCCGGGAATGAGGATAATGCCTTCTTCTCAAACTGTTCCATGTACAGGTTGGCCACAATGGGAGAGACCGGAGAGCCCATAGCACAGCTGTGAATCTGTCTGTAGAAGTGTCCCCGGAATTGGAAGTAGGTTGTGTTGAGACAGATGTCTAATAGTTTGCATATGTGTTCAGGTGTAAGCTTGGTCCTTTGCTGCAAGGTGGAGTCCTCCTGCAGTCTTCTCATCACTGCTGTCACTGCTTCTGAGGTTGGGATGCAAGTGAACAAGGACACTACATCATAAGAAACCATAACGTCATCTGGGTCCAACTGGAGATGTTTCACTTTGTCCACAAATTTCTGTGTGTTTTCCACATGATGTACTGTGTTCCCCACCAACGGAGCCAAGATTGTAGTCAAATGTTTGGCTACGTTGTATGTGATGGAATCTGTGCTGCAAACGATGGGTCTGAGTGGAACATTCTCTTTGTGAATTTTGGGAAGGCCATAGATGCAGGGAATGGCTTCCCAGGGTATAGTCTGTAGTACAGAGGCCTGTCTATCACCTCCTCCTTCTCAAGCTTCTGTAGACAGTCTATAACCTTCTTCTTGTAGCCATTGGTTGGATCTCTTTTAAGTTTTTGATATGTGGTTGTGTCTTCAAGAAGGTTGTTGACCTTGGTTTCATAATCGGCTGTGTTCAATTGTGTTTGTTCACAATTGAGAATGACTTCCGGATGGGAGCTGAAACGTCTTGATTCTGAAAACAGTGTCCAGATGACTACGACTGAAACCTTTTCTACGATAGAACACTCCTGGACGAATGAGGGACTACACCGTCCTACTCAAAGTATCAACATAGCATCAAGAAGTACTGCAGTAAAATGGCCCCTGTGACTGATTTATATATGACATTATTAGATTAATACTGATGCATTACTGTTTTAGCATTTTACTGTTGTAGCTGCTTGAGGGGGAGCTAGTTTTAACTAGTTTTATATACTATATATCTATATATATAGATAGATAGATAGATAGATAGATCTGACGGGTCACGAGATTATTAATGGAAGGAAAGAAGAAAAAACTATTGTTACACAAATCTGTATTTGTTATTTTTTACTTTTCTCTAATGTTTAATGACAATTGTTTCAATGAAACTATCTGAGAAATGAACAAAGTCATCTGAAAGGTGACGTGGCCCCAACTAGACACTGCTTTATTGTAAGATGTCACAAGCCAAAAAGGCTGGAAACGACTGCTTAAATCTGTGTGTTGTATTTCATGGGTTTACTGCATGTTTTTAAAAAAATGAAAAATCTTAATCTTAAAAGTAACCAGTAACTTCAGTTGTCATAAATGTAGTGGAATAAAAAGTAACATTATTTCCCTCTGAAATGTAGATGAGTAGAAGTATAAAGTAGCAAAGAATGAAAATACTCAAGTAAAGTACTTCAAAATTGTTCTTAGTACAGCACTTGTGTAAATGGTTGTCATGTTGCTGTTGTTTCAGGACAGTTAAACACTGTTTGGTGGTTTACCTGCATGTACAGCAGAGACAAAGGTGGCTGCAGTAACACACAAAATCCTCTAGGTGTCACCACTGTGGCCTATGATGTCATGTCATTTCCAAGTCTGCTGTTTTTCTCCATGTAATGAATTCCTGTAGTCGCTCTCTGACACTGCAGTTACCATAAAAGGCAGATGAAGGTGCACTCAAGCATCCAAAGCAGTTAACTGATATTTTATGATTAAATTTGGTATGTTAGAGCGGAAATAAATCTTCTAAATGCCAAACCAAATGTGATATTTCACACCGACATGACAACCTTTGAATGTAAAGACAAATCCAGACACATGCCGTGTATACAGACGATACAAACACACACATACACGAATCCTCACACACCACTCCACTGTTTTGTCTGTGAGTGTGACCGCCAATCAAACACCCTTCCAGACGCCAGCCAGTTACCTAGCAACCCCTCTTCCCTTCCATGGCGATGCTATTAAAAGCAACAACAAAGAAAAAGGGAAAGAAAAAAGGGACGATGGGCCTGAAAATTAAGAGAGAGAGAGAGAGAGAGAGAGAGAGAGAGAGAGAGAGAGAGAGAGAGGTGTTTAATAGCCAGCAGAAAGGATTCGGCAGGCTGAGGTTCACAGCTCGCTCACACACACACACACGCACACACAAGTGTTTTGTATGGTAGGAAGACAGTGTGTGCAGCAGTGGAGACTGTCTCACATGTTTATCACCTTCTCCGCCTTTCCCTTCATGGTTTCCTGAACAGTTTTTCACCATATTTCCTGAGATTCAGGTGATGATAGTGTTTGGTGGCACTTCAGAGAGACAGAAAGAGGAGATGTGGACAAAGTGATACAAATGTGTGTGTGTTGTGTTCATTTTTAAAGTGAACAACTAACCAGATTGCCTGCCAGTTGGTGTGTCCTCAGATCTGCACAAGCACCCTCTTTGTCTTAAACTAAGTCTTTATCAGATCATTAAACCATGAAGGACGTTTTATGGTAAAATTATCAGTGTAAAGTATTTTAAGGGTAGAATAACTTTAGTCCACGTTGCAGGAAATGACAAAGAAGTGGAATAATGAATGTCCAAAAGTGATTACTAGGACGCAGTTATGATCAATCAGATCCCGGAGCAAATCACTGAGAAACTGAAGAAGAATGTAAACAGTGTAAACAGACTTTGTTCTGACCACACAACAAAAACAACAACATTCCTCTTTGTTTGAAACTTTATTCATAATCTTCATTTACCAATCAATAGTGCATTCCCGGGCTAGCAGTTCAGTAAAACCAGTGATGGCGGCCTGTGATGGTTGGATGCTGGGTGGAAAAAGGTCTCTTGGAAGCCTAAAACGCAGTCATTGCCTTGACGTCCCCAGCTTCATGTCCTTTTATCTCTGCGCTCTGGTACGAGTTCTCCTCCACTCCTGCATTACTGGTCGCCTTACTGTGCAGAAACAGACGAGTCGGGTGAAAGGTCATTTGGATGGGGGGGGCATTGCACACACTGAGCCGGTTCTGGATCCCTTGGCGAAAGGGGGATCAACAGAAGTAACAACGGACACAGACACAGTCACAAAGCAGGTCTGTGGAGGCGCTGTAGTAAAATTCTCTTTTCTATCTCTTGCTTTTCTTTTCCATTGATAAAGTAATTCACTAAAGTAAAGCTTTTCACAACCATAAACCTTTCCGTTTTTGTTATTTTTTTTGTACATTTGTATCATATATTCACAAAAACTACTCAAACATTTACCTCAAATGACATCAGAGCAAAAGAGCAAAAATAACACAGCCAGTAGTTTGACTTTCCCGTCTCTTTTTTTTTCTTGTGCTTTTTGTTGTTTGTTTTCAAAGCTACACTGATGTAGAGAAGTGTCTATCTCTATTTGCCCAGACAGCAGTGTTGTCAGATTATGCTCACAATAACAGCCTTGGAGTCAGCTCTGCTGTTAATCAAGAACTGATCAGCCAGAAATGAACCTGTCTTGTGCGCAGCTAGTTATCCCCAAGACAATTGTAGTACACGTTTAGCTAGAATGACTTAGCACAGCGAGACAAAAAACAAGATGGCGGACTGGTGCCATGGAGAGAGGACCACGGGAGGAGACCTATCCCAGAGGGGCCCGTGGGTGAGTAGACTCAGCCCAGGCAGTCATGGAGACCGAGTCTGCAGGTGCCATTCCTCACAGTTGTTTTGTTGATTTATTTCCTCTGGGATACCAGAAGAAGAAGAGAGTACAGAGGCACATCAAGTGAGGAAGGCTTCTGCGTCTCATGATTTGACTCAGTGTTGATGTTTGATAATCGGTGCTTTACACCTGTGATTTGTTCTCTGAGAAATGATTATTAGTAGTAATGGGAATTAGTCAGAAAAGTAGTGGCGTCGAATTTATTTCATTAAGCAAGAACAGTAAGATAACTTAAAGGAATATCTCAACATTTTGGGAAATACGTTTATTTGCTTTCTTACCAAGAGTTATATGAGCAGAACTTCAACTGGTTGTCTGGCAACCAAGAAAGATTAATACCACCCCTGTAAAATGTTGAATTGTTGTTTATACACGTTAGTTTTTGTACAGACAACACAAACAGGATATGGCCTGTTAATTAGTGAGCTTTAGAGGTGCTGGTAGGTGGATTTTTTTACCTTTGGACAGAGCCAGGCTAGCTGTTTCCCCTTGTTTCCAGCCTTTGTGCTAAGCTAAGCTAACTGGCTGCAGCTTCATATCAGTGTACAGACATGAGAGTGGTATCAATCTTTTCATCTAACTCTCGGTAAGAAAGTGAATAAGTGCATTCCCCAAAATGTCGAACTTTTCCTTCAAGAAAAATGTTACGTTCCTGCAACACAGCTATTATGACCAGCAAAACATGTGAGCTGTTTAATTATATTTAGATATATCTCTTATCATGTACACTATATGGCCAAAACTACGTGACCAGGTGTCCACATACGTTCAGCCACATGATAATAAATCTCCCAGCTCTAAACTTTTCTATTTGTAATCTTGTGTCTCTGCTGCCGGAGTGACTTTGGAGCCGCAGCTGTTTTACTGTGGCTGATGATGGCCTACTTCTCCCTCCACTGGAGCCTCTCTGTATCATGCCGGCCTCCTCAACGCATGGTGTCATCTCTCCAGAGTCCCATTGACACACTTATGTCCCTATTTACCTCCTAGCAGCTCACTGGAAAAATGGGGAGGGGGAATCTTTTACAGCATCTTTCTTTGATTTCCTCTTCCACCCCTTTTTGAATTTCTTAAGCAGTGGAATTATCTCTTATCTCTCACCTTGGCCGAGGCAGAAGGTGACCCTAATTTCATTAAAGACTTCTTTTTTACAGATTTACTTGATACTTATTCTACTGCTGTGATCACAGTCTGTCACCACCTTCTGTGTTTATTTATAAAGGGCAGAATGGATAAAATAGAGGTATGAGCAAACAGTGTGGCAGCATGCCATGACAGAAAGCAATAGAGCAGATATAATCCCTATCCCATACATCTGAAGTAACTCTCTGGAGCCGCACGTTACATGCAAAAGTTGTGCTTGCACACGGGAAAGAGTTTCATGGCATCAGAGACGAGGGAAATTCAGGTCATGCTTTCACAAATCGTCAATACAACCTTCTGCAGAGCAGGGCAGGCATATTTAAGCCTGTGGTAAAGCTATCATAAAAGCAATATTTGCATTATCAATGATTCTGCTTCACAAGTCACAAGAGAAGCAGTGGCAAATTATTTATGTATCTTTTGACAGCTAGCCATGGATAGCCACAAGCCATATCATCAGTAGTGTTGTCTAATGCTAATGCTGTGTGTTATCTGTCCTTACAGCTCTATGTCTGGAACAATTTTTCAAACACAGATGTTTTATCTATCAACATACGATAAACTGAAAGAGGAAGAAATCTCAAATGGCACACTTTTGTTGAAGTGCACTGAAGCTGAGATGGTGGTTTAGACTGCCAGGACAGACGTGTGTGATTGTTTTCCCTGCACTAACGCTGCCCAGAGTCTCCTTGGTGTGTTATCGATGTCTGGGAAGGTTCAGCATTAGTGATAAAAGTTTGGACCTCGGTTTAGAAATTTTAAAGTGTTTCTCACTGTGAAACTTTAGAGTGGATCTCCATCTAGCCAACGGCGGTTGATGGAACTCCGATCCCATTGGCTATTTTCCGTTGTGACATCATTAACGGGGTGGAACAGAGAGGGGCGGAGGAAGGGAGGGAGGGGCTTCGACAGTCTCAACAACATCAACAATGACACATGACCCAGGAGGGGCTTCGGACAACAGATTCAAGACACACCATTTTCCACAATAGCACACCTGATAACAGCAGGAACCGCTGGAGAATTTTGTCTGTTTGCTGCGCACACAGATGCTATTAACAACCAGTTAATTACTACTGAGTATGATGAACACCGAAAAGCAAATAAAAAATCCTAGTAACAGATTACAAACACTTGAATTAGCCCTTGAATTGAAAAAAAACAAACAGTCCAGTAACTGAGGTACATGGCATCCAGGAAAGAAAAGTGAGACAGAAGAGCGATAGATTAAGAGCAGAGGCAGGCCTTTTCTCTACTTGATGAAAGATTTCTCGTGCTAGTCTGTCCCATAGCCTGGGTAAGGGGTCTGAGTGAGCCCTGTTGGGGTAGGATGTACAATCAAATTGGGCCATGGTCTTGATATGTGTCACACACACCCCTCACTATCCCCTGCTTATACTCCGAGCTGCCTCCACACACACAACCGCCCTCCTCCTGGTGTGTTCGAGCTTCCCAACCCCCGATATTAAGAGTTCGAAATAAGATGGAGACAGAGAGAAGGCAGAGAGAAAAAGAGAGAGCAGAAACAAAATGCATTTTATGTTTTTAAAACTTTTACTAAATCACGCAAATGTCCATTATTCATATGTATGTTTTGAAGCTCCTTTTTCATTCCACCACATTGATTGTTTCATATGAGTATAATACAGCATTTTCCTTGTTTTTTGTTGTTTTTTTATGTTTGACTTTTATGCTCGACTGTCTGCGTCTAGGGAGAGGAACCACAGCACCTGAGGGAGAAAAGGGGGAGAAGAAGGGGGAAGAGAAGGAAAAGGAGGTTGGGTTGCAGACAGCGCTTGATATGTCTCCCGTTTTTATCCATCGCTGGCGGGTGATTGGGTCTGTCTCTTCTGTCTGCGGTCTGTGCTGCTGTCAGGAGTCGATAGAGGAGGTGGAGATAGGGAGGGTTGATGTAGGGACTGCTTGTAGGGTCAAAGGTCGAGGGGTAAGGAGGGTGAAAAGGTCGAGGGTTAGCCCTGGGTCTCTTTGCCGCTCTCTCGTTCCCGCTGTCCACTCTTGCTCATCTTCATCTCTGTCAGCTGGATGTACCGCAGCACGTTGGTGTCTGTGATGGAGAGAGAAAATGTAATGGATGTGAGGCAGAAAGGGTGAAATAAAAAGAAGGGTCGCGCCTTAACGTCAATCAATGCAATCGCATTTGTGAATGCAGTTAAATTTATTTAACTATTTTAGTTAATTTATGCTTCTTTCATGTCAGAACAATAAAGGCACAGTGACAGACTTTGGTTATGACAGAGCTAAAATGTGGCCCAGGTTTCATTCATTTTTTTCCACTGACATTTCAGAAAATATCTAATTAAGAGTTATAAGTCTTGAATTGGACCAACCACCTATGAGACAGAACATGACCTTATAAAAATGTATTTAAAGCAAAAAGAAAATGTAGAAAAAAAGGCTAAATACTTTACTGGGAATCAACTACCAATCCCATGAAGCCCATGCAGAGGAAATTGTACACACATACTCATCTTGTGTACATGATATTAAAAACAGAGCTTGCTCTATTTTGTTTATCTAGACGGGAAAGCTTGTTGACTCTGGTTCAACAGATGAAAAGCTCTTGTGGAGCAGGTTGCTAGCTGTGTTGTGGCTACCAACTCTGCAACTTTAGTACACAGTCCTGCCAGTGATACCATGCTATTCCACTGTTGAAGAAATGTAGCAATGCGCCAACAAAGGCAGTGAAGAAGAAGACTCCTAGCAAGCAAATATGGATGTAAACAATGTGGGTTTCTAGTTATTTCCAAAATCGGCTCAGCAACTGTTTTTGAGGATGGGAAAGCATTCAACATGTTAATTAGGTCTCAAGGATACACAGAGTGCGTTTTAAATGTGAGTGAATGTAAACATAGCTAAGGCTTTTACGGGAGCACAGGGCTGTAGACAGGAGTTTAGAAATACTGAGGCTATGAGTACCCCCAACACACCCCTCCCTCACCACTCTCAGAAAGGTTTGACCACAAACCAAAAAGAGTGTCTCTAAAATTAGCTAATTTACTTATTTTACTTTTCTTAATTTATTAGTTCCGTTAACCGTTCAATTAGACTTTTACTTCCCAACATGAATGTCTAAATGGTGTTTCAAAGCCTTCTCCACACGGTGAAGAATAAAATTACGGGGGAGAAATCCTAAAAGTAGTCAAATTTAAACACTGAGTTTCAAAAACAATCTTTTTTTAATTACTAGATTGTTTTAATTGTATAATGTCAACTTCCCCCAAGTTAGTCAAACCCCATTAATTCACAAAACATGAGGACATGACCTCATTGTCTTCAGTGTTACCCACGGAAAGAACATTGTTATTCTCACCTGTAGGTTCGCGGTTCTTGGCGTCACGCAGGTAGCGTAGGGCACATTCGTAGTCACCCAGGTGATAGAAGGCGATGCCGGCTCGGTACATGGCCTTGAAGTGGTCTCTCTGGTGGCTCAGCACCTTCAGACAGTACTCCTTCACCCTCTCATAGTTCACCAGCTCTGACTGCAACAGACACGCTGCAGGATAGAAGAGAGGGAACAAGTTAGTAGTTTCTAAGTTGAAAACGCTTAAAAATGTATTGTAATAATGATTTTGTCCACGCAAACACCTCAAGTCTCATTTAGTGAAGTTTAAACGACAAGTACGCCCCGTGAGTATAAAACAAAGGCGGGGATATTTTGCTGACATCTCAACTTGCGCTTTTTAATAGAGCCACAGTGAAATCTAGCCTCCACAGTGCTTCCTCAGGATGGCAGTGAGCTGACTATAAATAGCCAATACTAATGTCTCTCAGTGTGGAGAAGACAAAAAAAAAGTCGTGCAAGCAAGTTTGAGCCCTGGGGCTGTAATGTCTCTACATGCTGCCGTTGAGCTCGACACGCAAAAGAGAAGAATGGGAGAAAATTCAGCTTGAGAATGACGGACTGAATACCGTGAGGATGCTTAAGTCTTATTCGACTGACTAAGCAGATGTGTTGTAAGCAGCGAGGGCAGCAGGAGAGAGACGAGGGCAGGAGAGGAGGATGCAGAGATCAAGTGAGCGACAGATACCGCAGAAGTCCTTCGGGGTGAGATGTGAGTGGTGAAATACAGAACTGAAGCCAAGAGATCTAAACCTGAAGCAACTGGCACTTTACTAACTGAAAAACGCCATAAAGTACAATTGTATTTCATTGTAGTCATCAATCCTATAGATGTGTCTTGCAGCAGCAGTTCGCTGTAGCGATTCTCAGCAGCTCTGAGATCAGCTAGGACTGGAATTACTTCATTAGTAAAGACACACAAACACACACAGCTTTTAGTCCACCAAAGCTTTTAAATGCCTGCTGATGGCTCAGATATCTGATCACTCAAACACTATTCCTCTGGTGATTACAAGCACTCAGGTTTTGCTTCACTTCTCCCTTCATTTCTTTCTTTTTCCATCTCTCCTTCCCTCTGCCAGTCTTGATTTATCTGATAATATATTGAAAATACATTTCCTTTATCCCTCCTTGTACCTCCGCTGCCATATCTCCTCCAGCACTCTCATCCCACCCTTTCCCTCCCTGATCGGACTCCTTTTTTTAATCTTTCCTCTGAGGCTGCCCTTGACACACAGATAGCTCTGTGAATAACATGAGTCTGGCACTATTAGCTGGGAGGCAGGGTGAGTCAGGAGTGAGAGACAGAGAGGGGAGCATGGCTGCAGTAGGAGGAGGAAGAGGAGGTTTGTATGTGGGGAGGATGGGTGTAAAGTAGAGGAGAGGGAGGTGAGACCTGTGGGAGACTTTAGGGTGAGAAGAAGGGGGGAGTTAGTGGTCCTCTGTCATCTCCCCCCCCCTGAGCCTCAGAGACACAATGTAGAAGGTCTGGCCTTGCCCGTCAACAACAACAAGTGCAAAACACTAAATAATTCATCATGGACATCAGGGGATGGAACAATTCAATAACAATCAACGTGTTTTGATATTTAGTGGTTGAAGTTGCATGTGTGAGGCAGATGGAGGCAGTACAGTGTGTGTGTGTGTGTGTGTGTGTGTGTGTGTTGAGTCACTGCCTCAAGCCTCATAGCTGTAAACATGAACTTTGCTCTATCACATGCAAGTAAACTGGGGGGGATGGTTCATTGGAGGGGCCACTTTATTATGATCACAATTACATTTATAACATTTTAATTTCTCTCTACCTCTGTCCCTTTTTTAAAATACTCTTAATTATTATCCATAACATCAATCCAAGTACATTCCCGTAATTACAATTACTCTGAGTATTCTCAAAAGATACCTGCCCTTTTATCCACCATTTCTCTTGACATTCTCAACAAAATAATGTTTAATACAGAAAGAAAATGTAATGATATGATACATTTCTTGATGTATAACTTCCCTAAGCAGAGGCCTTTTTCACAACAGGCAATTTTGACTTTTCGTAGTAAGAAAATGTGTTACCAATAACATGATCAGGTTTTTTAAGTATTCAGGTTGACATGTAAACATCGTCTCCTGGTTTTAATAAACCTGTATATGGTAGCTGGAGTACTTTGATAGAAACTGGGACACTGTAGCATGTAAACACCTGATCCAGGTTTCTGAATATTCCATGCCACATTTGTAGGCGCAGTATCATAAACTCAAGTTACATTGAAGTTAGTCAGCAAAACAAAAAAATATTTTGGTTAATAACGATAATGATCATCATAGATTGTATCGTCGCTCTTGTTTTTCATTCACTTGTATACAGGAATATAAATAACCATGTTCCATGTAAATGCCATATCCTGAATAATACCAAAACAGGATACTAATGTGCATGTAAACATACTGTGTGTGACAGTGACCCTTTATGCTTTTCCTACTGTAACATGTCAAAATGTCTTCAGTGAAAAATACCAAAGAACATGGCTAAGAGTTGCATGATATTCTCCAGAGACCCACCAACATTTATAAGACCCTGATGAGTATTTATCTTGCTGAACTGGTGCTCTATAGTGACATCTGCATCTTCTCTGCACATTCTCTCCAAAAATGTTATTGTAGAATAACTAACTAAATAGTATTGTTTTTGGTTGTTTCCTCCTGTCAAGCCCTTTAAGTTGCCTTTCTTGTATGAAAGTTTTATTAGATGGATGTACACACACACACACACACACACACACACACACACACACACACACACACCCTGATAGTAAGAAGAACAAAAGAAAGCCTGACAGTCCTCTCATTTTTTAGCTCATGACTCAGAGCCCAGAGCAGCAAGGTCGAAGCTGTTACCCGTCTTCAGTGATCATAAGTCTGCTCAGCCCGGTACAGTGGGAATCACCTCAGATGCCCTCTACCTCTCCTGCACACCTATCTACAGACTCCACTCCTCTATTTGTTTTTACAACCGTCCAGCTCCGACATGACTACTCTCATCCCTCCACACACACATCCATCATCATCCTCCAGCAGTGGACGTAAGCAGAGCTTTCAGAGGATTCAGTTACAGTCCATAATGGCCTAATGGCTGACGCAGTTAGAGAGTTCACTGGCACTCACACACAAACAGATGATACCACACACACCTACAGTGCATACAGCAGATACACAGTTACCAATGACAAGGACAGAGGCAGAAACACGCACACAGTAACACAGGTGACTGCAAACAACAAGGGTTGGATATAACTTGATGACACAACCACGCACACAGAATCACGAACACTTTAAATGAACCGTTTGATGCAAACAGTGGTTACGTGACGTGTACAAATACACACGAACACACACACACAAAAGCAGTGTGCGCAAGTGATGACTGGCCGGCCGCACCCTACCGGCCCATTAGGCAGATGGATGGCGTGCCAGAGGAAATGTAGAGCGTGGTGAGCTGTATTAAGGGTGTGATAATGACGGGTTTATCGGAGCAGACTGGACAGGTACATAGACAGACAGATTAAAACAGCAGAACAATATCACTGGAGCCAACGTGTCCCAGTCACTGAGAGACAGGTTTCTGTTTGCGTCCTGTGTTATTGTTAAAAAGTGTGAGTGATTCAGCAGTGCTTCCAAACCTGGAGGTCAGGACCCCTTCGAGGGATTTCAAGATAAACCAAAGAGGATGTGAAATGATTTAACAAGAGAGGAAGACAGAAAAACATATTGCTTTCCTCTAATCTTTGCTTTTTTCTTAAAAGTTACAGGCTAAATTACACCCTTTAGTTGAACTGGTCATGAGCAGATATGACTTGCTGAGTTTTGTTTTGATTATAAATGCAGCGTTCTCACAGCTTTTTCTGAGTACTTGTTGAGATGAGAGAGGAGGAATAATGAGATGTGACTGTGTAAAGGACATTAGTGGTGCAGACAAGATAGATTTGTCTTAATGATGGACTTGATGTGAGGACAGGGACAGAAGAATGAGCTGAGGCTGGGACACTGGCTTTGTGTGCGCCCATTTAGTGTCATGAGTGTAAGTATCTCCTTCTCTTTCTGAGGAATGTGTGTCTCACTGCCAGATTTATGGAGGGGCAGAAGAAGACAAAACACAGGAAATAGGAAATAAATGGAACAGAAAAATGTATTTGAATTTCTAAACCCAGAAACCCCCCCCCAACAGGTGCAAATCAGCTGTCAAGTGTGAGTGTGCGAATGTGTGTGTGTCTGCCTGTCTTTATGTGACTGTATGTATGTGTGTTTCCGTTGCTTGAATGTCGAATGAGAGGTGCGGAGAGTGGGAGTGGTTAACACATGCTCAGGAACCCCACTGGTTTGCCTGAAGCATCATGTTTGAAAAGAACTGAGCTCACACAGAGACTCGCTTTCATTTAGCTGACAGAGAGTGCCAAAGCCTGGGAGGAATAAAAGAGAGCGAGACAGAGAGAGAGAGAGAGAGAGAGAGAGAGAGAGAGAGAAAACAAGGCAGGAAGCTGAAATAAGACAAGAGAGACAGGGGGCAAGGGAGGGCAGAGATAGAGACAGCACTGACAAAACAAAATACAGACATATCCGAGGGAAAATAATGACAAGGTTTCTGTATGAAAGGTACAGAGGACAAGAGGAGAGAGATAAACCAAGGGGAAGAAGCAGCCCTATGGAGTCACCCCCCCCCCCCCGTCTCGTTTCACTCCTCTCCTGTCCCTCTTCATCACACCAGGCGCGACACCACGATCCAGCTAATTTAAAGCCACTCGTGGCCCCCGGTGATTAGTCTGTGCTGTCCATCACCTTGTAATTAGTTCTGCGGGAAGATAATGGCAGATGGAGAGGCCCATCACTCTCACAGACACACAATCCTCATTTCCTCACACATCCCCACACAACAACGTCCATCTTTGACCCTCGTCCTTCGCTCCTCCACCTTCCGTTTCTTTCTTCCCGGCTATGTGCCGCTGTTCACCTCTGAGCAAAGACCGCCCTGCCCTCCTCCTCACCTTTCACTGTATCTCCTTTACAGATGTCACAGTCCTGCAACAGATTTATTTACAGAGACAAATGAACCGTGCACAGTCATCATCAGGAAATTGCCTCACACATACATTCTCTGAGCAAAATTCGATCTAACATGCCGACGTCACGGCTCTCGGACAGTGTAGCCGGTCTCTCCAGGCCCAGAATAGCTCCACCCAGAGCGTTTTGCGAATGCCTTTCTCTGTTATTGAGAGGGACAGCGCTATGGCTCCTAGCTCGCTTTATCACAGGGGCTTGTCTGCACTGACATGACACAGCATTTACTCCACCTTCACCAGCCACAACCTGCATTATCATGTTTCTTTTCAGCCCCTTTCTTTTTCCTGGAGATCCATTTTTTTCTGCATTTGCACCTTCTTCTCTCTTGTTCTTGCGTAGCTTGTGTTTCTGAGAAGTTGCTGCGTTTCATCTTGAACCCCTCATTTCATAGCTGCTCTAGGGATCTTTTTACCCAACGCTGTTTCGAGGAAGCTGTCACTCCCATAATGCAGCAGATGAGTGTTTTAGTATCTCTTATATCACTCAAAATGTGACATAAGGAATATAAAATAGGCTCTTTAACTTAAGAGGAAATATACATAATGACTGCTGGGATTTATCATTACACAGATCTGATAAAAGCTCATCTTGTCATCAAGTAACATTTCACTTAAAACAAGTGGCGCAGATGATCTCTTTGATTGTGTCACTGTAGCGAAGACTAATGCAGCTCCACATGGTGTCAAAAAAACCCTCATAATTACTCACTCTTGTTGCTCCTGTTTGACTGTGTGCGTCTCAGAGGCCTCCACAGGCCTCTCTGGTGTAGTCGGAAATGTAGAGAGCTGGGACCAGCCTTGCAAATGAGTTACTGACTATTTTCAATGTGCATGACTATTCTGTGGAGTATGGACTGAGAGTGTATAGGGCGAGTATGGTAAAGGTTGAGAAGTGTGCATTTGTGTGAATTTGAATGTGATTTGGACAGGAAATCTCCATCACACCTCCATAAGTGTAGTTTGTTGATACACCTTGAATACTGTGTGACTTGGGTGAAAGGAATAGTTCGACATTTTGGGAAATGTGCTTATTTGCTTTCTTGCCAAGAGTTCGATACCACTCTCATGTATCTGTTCAATATAAGGTTACAGCCAGCAGCCGGTTAGCTTATCTTATGCCACGTGCCATGTAATTTCAAGCAGACCGTGTTTACGGGCAACTGAGTGAGAAAAAACTTTCATGTCAGCTCCCTGTTGTAAGTCTGAGTGGGAGACGATATTGTTGGTGTCAGAAATTCCTGATATCTCCCACTTGGTGAAAAGAAACCTGTGGAAAAATGGCTACAAAGCAACAATTTCTGACAGTTACATCCAAATAAAAGCCATAGTGGCTTTTAATTAGATGTAACTAATACAATAAATTCAACTAATTTAAAAGGAGCAATACACAACAAACAGCTCCAAATACGTAACACAGCAATGTAGCTTATTTAGGCTAATTAGAGGTCCAGTGTGTAACATTTAGGAGGATCTAATGGCATAAATGGAATATAATAATTATAAGTATGTTTTCATTAGTGTAAAATCACCTGTCAATAAGAACTGTTGTGTTTTCATTACCTTAGAATAAGCTGTTTTTATCTACATAGGGAGCGGGTCTCCTTCCATGGAGAGCGCCATGTTGCACCGCCATGTTTCTACAGTAGCCCAGAACGGACAAACCAAACACTGGCTCTAGATAGGGCGTTTTTTTCCTATCTAGAGTCAGTTTTTTTGCGAGTTTTGCAGCCACCGTAGTTTCTCCTACACGCTTGGAGCAGGAGGGTGAGGCTGAGCAGTACTTAAATGGTTGCAAACTGCAATTTCACTGCTAGATGCCACTAAATCCTACATACTGGACCTTTAAATGATTTGACTAAGGTTCGAAACAAGGGTATCCATCTTGGAATAATGTGTGAACACTCCCAACTAGCTAGCTAGCCTGGTTCTGTCCAAAGGTAACACAATCTGTGTAGTCACATGTCTATTGTTCACAAATTATTTCGTTTGTTTAATCCGTACAAAAACCGAAGCATAAAAATGACAATTTGTGGTTTTATAAGGTGTATGCGGTAATTTGTATAATTAGAGCCAGGCTAGCTGTTTCCCCCTGTTTTCGGTCTTTATGCTAAGATAAGCTAAGTAGCTGCTAGCTGTAGCTTAATATTTAGCAGACAGACATGAGAGTGGTATCGATCTTCTCATCTAGCTCTTGGCAAGAAAGTGAATAAGCGTATTTCCCATAAATGTCGAAATATTCCTTTAAAAACTCAGTCTGCTTCTCATTTATCCTTACATTTTTAATGCTAACCTCACAGCATTTGCCCCCCCCCCCCAAAAAAAAAAAACCCCTGGCATGTTGATTCCCTCATAACACTGACACCGCCTGTCATGCCTGGAAACTGCTGGTACATCAAACATGTTTGCATGGATTACCCACAGTGCAACATCGATCCTGGGAGTGAAGGGAAATAAAGTAGCCAGATTATTCTGTTAGATCTCATTGAGAGCAAGGGGCAGAGGGAGGCTTTTAAAAACAAGATCAGCTAGTCAAACCCTTCTTACTGTTTATTGTTTGTTGTGAAGTCTGGTCCAGTAGGAGCACATATTGTTCCAGAGAGAGGGAAGATTTTTAACTTCAGTGATACAGTATGCTGAGTGTTTCCAGTAACATGGCTAGGAGATTACCCCCTTACTTCAGCTGTCTACACTTTTTCCACATTATTATCCTCAAACCCCAACCTCTGCTTCACAAAGGTCCTGGCTCTACCTTACTCTATCAATTTGCACCCTCCTACATTGTTCTGCTCTCCTAAAATAGTCGCTGACTCAGGATTAATGCTCATCTACTTAAATATTTATACAAGTGAGGAAACTATCTTCTCTATGACTTCACCAAAGATGAAATCATTTAATGCTTTCCATTGCACATCGCAGTTTCCAGAACTTAAGCTGTACTGTAAGCCCATGGTACTCAGGGTGGGTCTTTGTGGGGTTTTTTGAGTCCTCTATAGGACATGAAGAGCAGTTCGTGTAATTATGATTTTATTTGACTCATTACAACTGGTATATTTATTTTATATCCTTAAGTGTCCGAGGATCCAGGACTTTCTATATTACTTTTACTCTCATGAGTAAAAACAGACATTCAAATAGCAGATAAGTGCACTTTAATAAAGCATAAAATAGACTTTTATTGAGGTTATATCTGTAGTTGAACTCCCTGATAGAGACATAATTTCGCCGTGGCCCTTAGCTAGGCCATTATCTGACTGGCGATGTCATCCGTGGACACTGGACAGACGCTTGCCTTTAGCTCAGCAGATCTTTAGCTACGGTCTTCTGCTGCTGTCAAACACACAACATCAGCTCTGACCACTCTCAAGTCAAACATTGGAAAATAAAATTAAGGCTGTGTTTTGCTAATATTGATCTACTTCCTGTGTTTTTTCAGGTTTGTTTGGATAATCTATGTACAGTAGCTGTGAGAAACATGCTCTGTGTATTACACTGGTTACAAGATAGATGATGGAGTATTTGGAAAGGTCAACAGAGAAAACTGCCAAATGGTTTGGCTCAGAATCTCATGGAGTCAGCCTGTGGGGTAGTGAAGCTTTTCCAGTACCTTAAGTAAATTAATGGCTAAAGCACGAGCTTTCATAATTTCCAAAATTGATACAGCCACGTGTTGGCAGCCTGTTGTGCTTAGAAAGCGGTCACAGCTGCAAAAACACACAGTATGGAGACCATCCAGTGGTAGAGAATATGGATCAGAGCTTACAGCCAACAATCTGTCATCCTGGACCAAGCAGCCAAAACATCAACGAAACACCACATAGACCTTACAACCTCTCAATGACGTCAAACCTGATTTTTTGGCCACTTGGGGGCAGTGGAAACAAGCTGTAAACACAACACTGACTATTCATATAAACTTTTAAGTTGACATTGGCCACTTGTTAGCAAAAAGTTGTCTATTTACACATCTAGCAGACACAGAGTAACATTGAGCTTAATTTAGAGTCGTGCTTGTGTCCACTTGATGAATGTAAGTCCAACATTCACTCTCTTATAGCTCTGTTTATCTGGCTCTTTAGCTGCTAAATGCTCCACTGTGTTCACGAGCTACTTGTTAACTGTGTCTGTCTGGGGTTTGGGGCTGGAAAGGTAGTGTACAGTGGGTTTCTGGAGCTTTTTGTGCAGATAACAGCTGCTTGCTGCAGCTGAAAACTACGCTGATGAGAGCGGTGGGAGTGAACCAAAACAATAAAGCCGCAGGGCTGTAAAACCACAACATTAAGTGCGTTTCCATTCATTTGTTTTTATTTATTAAGGAAATTCGAAAATAAAAAAAGTCAAAATATTGCAAAAAAGTTTTTATGCTTGGCTGAGAAAGTTAATGTAGCTATAAAAACAAAATGCGACAAAGTGCAATGGAAACAGACTTAGCGAATAAATCATGACATACATGAAGCATGTGACTTAAACGTCAGTTGTTACGGAAGAGGCGAAAAATGAAAACATCAGATCTGTGTGGAGCGATGAGGACACTGTAACATTCCTCAAATTAATACATGAAACAAACATAAATGCAATATTTCCATCATGTTTTCCACACGGTTTTCTATTTGACTGGCGCTCTTTTAATTACATCATCTCGTTGCGGCATCTTCTTCTGCAATGGTTTAATGGCAACCGACTGGAGAATTAGCACCACCAGCTGTTTACTCCTAATTTCCGCATAACAGTAGTGGATGGAAGCACACATTAATTTGCCAATTTTCTGGAAATTTGGTTAAAATTTGAGCTACATTTGGATGAAAACTTGACTAATGTGATGAAAGATGCTCTAAAACTCCTTAGAGCTGAGTGGAAGTGCAGAGTTGGATGATAATTATCTGTGGGTTCCTCATTACAAGCAACCCCTATCACACACATTTGATTTGATCATTTGATCCATTGCTAATATAAAATTATTGATTATAGCAGCTTTAAATTTCACATTTTAACTCTTCATAATTGACCTTTTTTTTAATTTGACAGCACTGGTGTGACTCAAATCTGGTAAACCTGAGGATCGCTGTCAGTGCTGGATCAGCAAAACAGGCTCGACACAACCTTTACATTTCACTGCCATCACAAATAGGGTGTAACAAGGATGAGTTTTCAATGTCAACCCCTGGCAGTGCATGTAATGAAGCATTCAGTGTCAGGCCGGAGCAGACCGTGTAGTATCTGTAAGCTCAGATAGCGACCAACATGGCTTTTTATCAGCATGAATAAATACAAACAGCCAATTGGTTTACTCTGCACTGTCCACTGGAGCACGGGTAGTGGAGTCTTAGATATGCGCAAATAGCTTCAGCAAATAGCTTCAGCAAATTCTCATTACTGATAGCTTACAGAGTTCTGCATTTCTCTCTCTCTCGCTCCCTCTCTCTAAGGGTGCCAGAAAAGGGCATCTGTTTCAGTTTCCTCTCAGCTGATGCCATGACTTTCAACTATGGACTAAAAAAAGCTTTGACAGGCACTTCCAATTTATTCATTACTTCACACAACTGTCAGTCCATATCAAAAAATGATCCACAAATCTAAATCACACACATATATACTAAACACACCACATATCACAAACATACACAAAGACACGGGCACAACAAAAGCATTAGAATAAAGTCCTGAGGTGTCAGCACAATGTGATACATAATTCTGCCAAACATACTTTAATGCAAATCTTTATTTCCCGTTCCAAGCCGGTTAACTACTGAGAGGACAATTTTAGATTTGTTTTTTTACACACTGTAGTACAACCAGACCCCATGCTGATTATTTTTGGCACATCAGAGACACTAACCACATTAAATGTGCCCTAAAGACGGTTCATTGCTTATAGCCTTGTAACAGCAAAGAAACATCTGAACCACCTTCAGTACAGCATTGGCCAAATGATTTGTCATGCACCCTGCCTCTTGAAAGAATCACGTTTGCTCTAACATTTTTGGTTTTAAGTGAAATGCTCGACAGCTTGAATAGATTGTAATGACATTTGGTACAGATATCCACGATGCCCAGAGGATCAATTCTTATGGATTTGGTGATTACTGACGTTTCCTCTAGTGCCACGGTCTTTTAGTGAAATGTCTCAACAACTAACATTAACATTAGTCCTGCTATGTTAGCATAGTAATTGTGAGCATGTTAGCATTTAGCTCGCAGTGCCTAAGTACAGCCTCACAGACCTGCTAACATGGCTGTAGATTTTTGGTCTCTGTTTGTTTGTTTTTTTTTTTTTTTCTTCACTATGTTCTATTTTCTGTTGTACTGGCTTTATTTTATGGGTAATTATTATTATTATTATTATTATATTTATTTTATGGGTACCAACTATGTGAACACTTACAGAGCTTAAATTTAAAAAAAAAAGAAGATGCATCTCTTCCCTTGAGTCCTTGGCTGTTCCCTCTCTTTCCTTTTCTTCCTGACAGATGACTGAATCTTATTTACTCTTGTGACAGGAGTCATCTGGGCCTGTCAGGGCTCTGATATAAATCAGTTTGGCCTGGATTTGATTTCTCAGCATCCTTCCCCTCACAATGAAAACAAAAAACACAAATGCAGCTCTAAAAACCTACTTAGAGGTCATAGAGGCAAGCATTTTCCTCCTCTCCTTCCCTACTTGTCACTCTCCTCTGTCGTATAATCCCATCATATTTAAGAGTTCTGTCCAGTTTCTCACGCTCCCTTGGTTTTACTCCCTCCCCCATTTCAGCCTCTGCATCTTTTCTACTGACTCACTCCTTCCCCCATCCTCCAAATCTCTCTCAGTCGTGAGGTAATTCGGAGGTTTGGTATACAGAGAACAGTACAGTGTGAGTGGTAGAGGGAGTGCCAGTCGTACCCCTGACAGCAATGCCACGCCATCTGCAGCCCTGGCACACGCTCCCACGGCTCTCGTTCTGCTCTGTCCACCCCTCCAATGGCAGACGTACACGCACAGAGAGAGGAAAAACACCAACCAAAACTCCCCCCATCCCCCTTCTCACCCTCGCACGGCATCTCTTTCCTTCCTCCATCCTCCTACGAGCACATTGCATGGTGCATTTCTTCTCTCCAAAGCACCGGGCAAGTCCTTTTCCTCTCCCAACTGCTTATACAACCCTGCTTTCTCCTCATCGTAACCCCACTATCTTACATTTCGTCTCCCCATCTTACTCTCTTCGTCTGCCTTTATCTCATGCACTCCACCACGTCCCCTGCTGATGGAGCTGGCAGGAGATGAAAGGGAGGAGTTTTTTGTTCTGTTCTGCTTTTGTAAGAAAGCCTCGACTGTTCACTAGCAGTGGGTCAAAGTGGACTGGTAAAATCAACCCGCCTGTGGTGTTACACATCACTGACATTATTCTAATACAGCCCCCATCTGAAGCAAGATTGGGCTGAAGAGGCTGTGATGTGGTGAGTCTTCAAGGCTGTTGAGGAAGTGCAGCGATAGCACAACAGCTCTATGATGAAGGCAGTGCTTTTATTTTTGGTCCAGCAAGGAACAGATGTTGTTGCCACCAACCGGCTCATTAAACCTTTAGTATAGGGCCTGTTATTGCATGTCGTGGTTCAAAAGTTCATTAATGGCCTCAGTGTAATGTCCCCGAGGCTCAAAATACAGGACACATAATGGGACACACCTGGTTAATTAACATGTGATCCGTATTTGGATACATTACCTGAATAATGCCATCTGATCCACGGGTCTTTGCATTAACACCTGGTATTAAAATGCCTTCTCGTTATCTAGATTGTGCCCGCTTTGTGATCTGATCTCAATAGTAAATGAGTTAGGTGGGCTGGCTGACTTGTCAACAAACATGGCCTGTTCCAGGTCCAGGTAAGACTTGGTAGCTAACGTTACTGCTACTACCTCTAGCTTTTGCCGGGCTTGCTTAAGCTGGGTTAGGTGACCTTTCAACTTTGATTTTTTTCTTTCTTATGTGGTCTGGCTGATCTAACTACTTTCCTATCCCAATGCGTTCTGTGTTCACCTGGCATTAACGTGCATTTTTCCGTATTCAGATAACATGTCCACATAGAGACTGCATTTTAATGTCAGGTGTAAATGGGGTCACACACATTCAGATAAGGATGAATGTGGCGCTTTGAAATGGAAATGATTTTCTAATCATTCAGTTCCACCCACAAATGGATTTTAATGTTACTGCATTTGTAACAAAATCAAGTGTTTTTCATCATTAAAGCTGTTCTAATACATTACTACGTTTTTATATTAACAATGGATTAAATGACTGTAATGTAATAGGGGTACAGTAACAAACCCTTAATTATTACTTGACTCTGCCATTCCCCTCAGCTATAAGGAGCATTTTAGCTTTTTTCAAGTCATTGTTTTGGTTTTCGGACTTGCAACTTTACTGTTTCGAATCACTCTCACTGCTCTCACAGCATCGTTTTTAGTGAGAATTAGACCTAAAAACCAACTGCACGCTACCTGCTCAGAGTTTTTATCAGTCAGACAGTCACTTTGTGCTTGTTCCATACAAATTGCAGCTTGTGGCTATATTTACAATATTTTGTTTCCTTGTGAACAGGAAATTAAAAACTGAAAAACTGAATGTGGAGTTTATTGTAGATAAACAATTAAGGTGGCATGAGATGCATGTTATAAACTACAACAGCACAGCGGGTCTCTAAAAACACCAGTGGGAAAAAGGTTTGTTTACTGGCTGCTCATAACCTGTCAGTATATGTCTTAAATTAAATTAAATTATCCAACCCCATAGCTGCTTCTGCATGTGAATACAAAAGACCATTATTAACTGGCAATGTAAAAGCCATGTTTTCTTAGTTTCAAATGCATGCTTGTTTCACTGCAGAAACAAATTGTTTGTGTTTTTATTTTCATTCCTTTAACGATTTTTCTTAAATGTGACGAGTGGGTGGAAATTGCAGCATCATCATCATGGCAAGCAGAAAAAAAGGTGGCCTGTGTTATGAAACAAACAATTTCACTCATCCTCTCCGGCTGCGCTTCTCCTAAAGCGAAGAAGTGACTTATGACTCATTCACAGATTGAGCCAGTCAGGAGGAACAAAGGGAGATTTCAGGCAGAGATCAGAGCGAGCAGGAGTTAATGAAAAGTTAGATTGATCGCTCTCACAACAGGATCACACCATCCTGCTCCGTGTTTTATTTTCTGTATGATTTCTAATGTACATTTGAAGCGATTAAAACTTTCAATAGCTTCTAAACTGGTTGATGCAAGTCTGTTTATGTAAACTCAGAGTAGCTGCTGTTAAAAGTGCTTCTTGATGATCAATATCAGGAAAAAGAGCAAACAAACTGCAGTCACATCTGTTATTTCTGTATGTGCCTTGCAGTGTGTTTGTGGTGGGTGGATGGATGGCTGAGGCGGGTTGGCAGGCGGTCGGCCTCTGGCCAACATGTTGCACCACTGTGAGCTGCGACAGACACAGACGATGGTGGTGGTGGTGGTGTAACCCATTTAGATACAGCCCTGCAGGGACACACCGACTCGGGGTGTCTCCTTAACAAGGCCAGCAAATAGGACATTCATCATCCATCGTCTTTCTGTTTGACAGAATCAGGTAACATTACTGTTGGCGCTGAGGCTTAATTCTCAGTTTCTCTTCTCTTTAACCACATTCACTCCTCTCTATAATGTTAAAAACTCATATTTTCACCCTCTATAATGTTAAAAACTCATATTTTCTCTGTTGCCGGCATCTTTCCTGTAATAATAATCTCGTTCATCCAAAACTATTTCCTTTTTTTGAAAACACATTTAGTCTCTCTCTGCTCTTTTCTTTTCCTCCTTTCTTTTCATATTTTTTTCTCCACTTTCATCTTCATTTCTTGTGTTTTGTATCAGTGTGCTGAGCTGGAGTCACTCAGCATTCAGCAAACGCTCAACATTTTAAAAAGTTGCTGTGACAAAAGACACCAGTGGTGGAAAAAGTTGCAAAACCGCACTGTAAAAATACTCCAGCACTAAAAAATGTTACTTGAGTAAAAGAACATAAGTATATTTTGCAAAATGTGCTTAAAGTATGTATTAAGACTAGGGCGATTAAATAACAATTATTTTCTTGATTAATCGATCTACAGAATGCCCGAAAATATTGAAAAATGTCCAAAGCCGAAGGTGACGTCTTTAAACTGCTTGTTTTGTTCGACTAACAGTAATACTAAACTATAACACAATACAAGGGAAAGCAGAAAATCCTCACAATTGAGAAAATAGTTGCCGACAAATGTTCTGTCAATTAGCTAATAGATTAGTAGGCTAATCTTTTCAGCTCTAATCAAAAGTAAAAGTACTTAATTCAGAAAAATGGCCACTGATATTGTTATTATACATAATGTTACTGGATTATTATAAATACAAGTACAAGTATTTTACTGTTGTAGTTTAACTCTTTTTTTTATATATTGTTGGGTAGTTTAATCTATAAAAATGCATCACATTTCATAAGCTCATCATATGTTATACATGTGAAATCTTAATTTGTAAAGTAACTAGTGATTGTAACTGTGAAATAAATGTATATATATGTAAATATTTCTCTCTGAAATGTGGTGGAGTTGAAGTATAAAGTTGCAAAAAATGTACCTCGAAATTGTACTTCAGTCTTGATTGAGTCCAGATTTCAGTCCTGGTTGATTTGGTGACACCTAGTTACTGTCGGCAAATGCAGTTAATTACTACAGGTTGCAGCAGTCTGGGGGCAGCAAAACAAACTTTTTCGTTTTAATAAAGAAGTCAGGCAATAATTGGCCTTTTCCCATCATTCTGTGAGCAGCCGTGATCTGACTGATTTTATGCTGCACATGGTATGAGTCTGCGAACAGCAGGGCACAGTGAAAGGAGTTACCTCGCTGAGAAGTTGGAGGTGTCGCCTGCAGCTCTTCATCTAACAGCTCACTGTGGCTGCTGTTCCATTACTTCCTGCAATATCTCAAACTGATCCACTGTCAAAAAATGTCGAAAACGACCGTTGTCTTGTTATGTAGACGCATTTTTGATGAGCGATAGTGGCCAGTGTCAAGCTCACTGACACACACATTGCATTTCCTGTGACTACTTCATAATAAGTCAGCTCGCGTTTCACCAGTTAAATGTGAAGCTGCAGCAGTGGGAAATGTTCGGTTTGCATTAGCAGTAACTTAATACGCCATTTTCCCAGGAATGTCGCCACAGAAACCCAGTTCGTAATACTGAAAATGCAAGGGCTTTCATATAATTTCATCAGTGGGCCATAAGCTCAATCACATTGTGTTGACTCATTTGGCGCTAGATAGTTACTTAACAGACATTTATTTAAATGGAAATCTTCCAGATTGCAGATTGCACTTTAAGCACAGCACTTGAGTAATGTACTATAGTTACTTTCCACCAATGCAATGAGGGAAAAGCTTCCAAGCCAAGCTTCCCCTCATCACAACAAAGTCAAGAAGATAAGAAAACACACACACACACACACACACACACACTAACTCCACACACAAACTCAGAAATGCACATGCACACCAATACACTGCACTTAAACAATCAGCAATGTCAGCAACGGGTACGGAAAGAACGGCAGGTCAAGCGGTGCTGAAAGCAACTCCCCTTCACTCTTACCACACATACCACACACACACACACACACACAAACACTTGTATACAAGCACTCACACACAAACACTGTCACTCTCACGTGTGTCTCTGGTGCTGTTCCTCGCTTGTTGCTGTCCTATCATGCGTCAGAGCCAAAGACAGCCAACCAATCAAATGGCAGCTCCTCACTCATAACCACGGTGACCGCCTTCTGCCTGGCAGAACTCGGGGTAACCAGGTGGAGCCACACAACAAAGACCTGCAGCTGGATTACTCTGCACCCGATGAGTCACTGCTTAATTTCAGTCGGTGCGAGAGTTAGTTCTGTTCTGTCATCTCTCACTAAATTAACTGCCATTTTGTTTTACTCATAATCACGGACTAAGGCCAACAAGGACCACAATAGCCTGATAGTAACCTTGAATATAAAATTACCATGTCTATAACACTTTCTGACATCCCTGAGGAAAGTCATAATTGAAATAAGTAGAATTTTGCTAAGTATAATTAAGATATTCAGAGTTGGGTGGGAGCTTATCACAACATAGTCTTGTAAATATATTCTGATATTTACTAAAGTATTAATCATAAGAGAGCCGTGTTCATCCCAGCGAATCAAATGTTTTTTAGTTTTTAAGCAGAGCAAAATGCTTTAATTATAGAAAAATACATGTTTTCAAGTATTTAAAATGATACAGCATGTGGGTACTCCAAACAAGTAAGAATGAGTATTTTAATTCTCAAGCTGTGACAGACTCCAGGTAAAGTTATTTGTTATCATTCATTTGGACATGATGCCATTGAATTGTGATCCAGCCCAATGCGGAGTATTATAATTTTAGGTGCATTATTAAAAGATAAGGCTGCAATGTTCTATATTTCTCTTATTGTCAACAAATCCAGCTAGAGACTAGTAGTTAAAGGCTGATATATCTTATGCCTCTGTGCCATAGAGCTCAATTGCTGCATAAAAACTATTAAAACACATCAATGAGCCATACTGTTGCACTGGGTGACATTTGGAGTTATTCCCAGATGTACCATACTGCTGCTGTAAATACGCACTAGAGCACCAAATGTGTATCAGTCCACGGCTTAAAATAGTCCCGGATAAATGCCCTGTTTTCTCTCGTTAAAGTAATGTTTGCTAAAAACCACAGTGCCCAGCTGTTCTAGGAAATTACTTAGCCTATTTTAAAAATAAAGCTATATGTTTGTGAGCAGATTTACATCTTCGGTAGAAACCAGTGGGCTGGGATGTGAGACAGATAGGGGAGGGAAGTTGGAAAGTACTGAAAGACGGACTAACACATTGATGGTTTTGGTCTTTTCATGGGATTTGTTGGCATTTTGAGCAGAGATAGCCACCAGGGTTAAAAGCCACAACACGACAGAAAGATAAAGTTTATGGGAGTTTAAGGTTGAAAGTTCTGCTATGGCATAATGTGGAGCAGACAACTTCAGTCATTAAAATGGCTCTGCATATCAGCAGGAATGTAAAGATCCTATAAGCCACCCATATAAATGTCTTAATCAGAGTAAAGCACATACATCATTGTCGTCCATGTAAACATAGTCATTGGTGGCAAAGCGAGGTTGAAGTGAGGTTTTCTTTGTGTGTGAGTACGCATGTGCACACACTCATGCTTGAAGCAGCAGTGCGGGGAGGGCATGAGCCGTATTAATACAACAACAGGGAAAAGGCTGATAGTGATGGTTGCCATGGTAAATATGGCCCCCTGACGCGTGCTAGCAGTCCCTTCCTCCTCCTCTTCTCCCCTTTCTGTTCTACTGCTCTCTACTATTAGCCTCCATGCCTCTCTTATATCACTCTAACTGACTTCCTTTCTCTTCTTCTGTCATTTCCACCACACTGCTTCTTCCTACCCCGATTCTACCTTTTTCCTTCCTTATTTCACCCTCCCTTCTCTTCCCTCCCCCATCTTTCCTTCACGCCACAGTGGCCTCCCTACGGGCTACAGACAGGCCCTGAACGCTACGCAGAAGAGGCGACCTTCAATGCATCATGGCAGGCTGACTAGGGCAGCAACGAGACACAACATCATCGCTGCCGCCCGTCAGGCTACACTCATGACCCAAACCCACAACATCCAACATAGTGATGTCTTATAATCACCTCCTCCTGGATGTCAACATTCATCGTGATCTGCTGTTCACACTGCATACTGAGCACATACTGTAGTCACAATGAGGCAGAGCCAGGCAATATATTCATGGTTATTGTTTTTCTTATATCACTGTAACCATATTGTGGGTATTTCTTGATACAGTAACTCGTGATACACTATTTTGTTTTGTTGTTTAAATTAATACTACAAAACAATTATATACATATTTCTTCCTGAATGCTCTTTGAAATACTGAAAATCGAGCTTGACTTCCCAGAACCAAGCAGTCTGGGGTGATGGACAGTAACTGATAGATGACTGATTGATAAATGATTCTCTTCAAACTCATTGAAATTTTAAGCTAAAGTGAAATATGGAAAATATTAATATGATAACCAGAAGAACTTAATAACTCTATATCATGATATATTGCCCGTGTGAACACACACTGGATCTGTGATAAAATATTCTAAACTCAATGTTCACTTACTGGCCTTTTCCAGAGCTTTTAGACTGTATAGAAGGCAATGAGATATGATCAAAAGCTGTGGAAAAGCTGTAAACAATAACCTGTAACATTTTATGGTATTATCATATCTATTTGTTCTTTAGTATTTGTTTTATTGACTGACAACAGAAAACACTGAAATTATTATTAAATTATTAAAGATTATTTCTTTATAGTACAGCTGACTATAATATGAAATGTTTAATTTGTTGGGTAAATTATGTTTAATTCTGACTCCAAAAATGTTCAGTATATTTCTCAAAAAAATATGTTGATACTAAAATTTCAGACAGACTAGTTGATTAAGTGATTAACCTGCAACTATTTTGATAATTGATTAATCGTTTTTGAGCAAAAATGCCAAATATTTCCAAGTTCCAGTTTCTCCAGTGTGAGGATTTGCAGCCTTTCTCTGTTTTATATCATTTTAAAGTGAATATCTTTGGATTCTTTTTTTTTTTTTTTACAAAACAAGACATTAAAATACATCAGCTTAGGCTTTAGAAAATTGTGGGCATATTTCAGTATTTTCTGACATTTTATAGACCAAACGATTAAACAATTAATCAAGAAAATAGTCAATAAGTCACTGCAAAGTGGTGCCATTACACACAGCCTTACATCAACCATTGGATGGTTCAGGGGGCGTCTTCTCACCTCAGATCCCCTTGTGAAATGTTGATGTTAAGACACAACAGCGTGGTGATACATACATAATGAAAACATGTATATATTTCCTGTTTATTTATTGTCTTTTTCTTTTCTTTTCCACATCTTCAGTTTAAATCATAATGTAATTACTGGGGAAAAGCAGCAATGTGCTGAAAGGAAATGGCACACAAACCATTTGAAAGGCTGTGTAAAAGCCTGAAATTGTCAAGGCAATGAGGATGTGTTAATTTATTGTGACACTAGGCTAAATAATACTTAACTGTTCAGACATCCTCCCATATTCGCCATTAAATTAGCAGCATGTACTATTAGACACACTATGATCTGTTCCTGCACTCTTTAACAGCAGTGTTATTTCACCTGCCTCTGCACAAGAGAAATCCTGCACCTGCAGAAATAACTACAGCCTACTATCTTGTGAACCCGGTGAACCGAAACGAACAATGGTGTCTGAGTGTTTTGTTGGGGTGCACCAGTACCGGCTCACCTGTCAGGCTGTCGTAGCACTCGATCTCGGTGCTCTCCACGGCTCTCCGCTGCTCCTCGGTCAGCTTGGCCGCGGCTTGGTTCAGCAGGTTGACCTCGGAGCCCGTCGTCCCGTCGATAACATGCACCCCTTTGAGTTGCAGCAGCGCCCGGTGGTACTTGCCGATCGCCTCCCGAAATTTCTTCTCCTTGTAGCAGCGGTGACCCTCCGCCTTGAAGTCGATGGCTTTCTGGATCTTCGCCTCCATCTCCATTTCAGCAGAGCCGGCTCGATACCCGCCGCCGTCGCCTCCGGCGGCCGCTGCCAGGCTCCGGCCACCGGTCTCCGGGTAGCTTTTCAGACTCTTTATCGGGTGCTGTTTGGCTTCCATGTCTCTCAGTGAAAGCGGCTGGAGCGGGCCATGGTGCTCTGACACTAATGTGTGTTTTGTTGGGGAGGACCGGAGCAGCGTGCTGTGCATAAAGGATGCGGGACGGAGCGGCAGAGACGGCTGGGCAGGCAGCAGCACCGGGGAGACGACGAGCCTCGAAAAACAGCTTCAGAAACGTGTCCGGTTTGTTAACTTGTGCTGGAGGAATATATGTAAAAGGAATTTAAAGGATGTTTGCAGTTATAAAGAGATAAATAAGTCTCTAGCAGCTGGCAGAAACATGCTAACCGTCAGTTCTCCAACCGTCGAAAAAAAACAGATTCCTCGTTCTGGTCCGCTCGCGGAAGGATGCTCGGGTGGATCTCTATGGTAGCAACCTCCGAGGCACGCGCAGCTTCAGCACCACAAACAGCGCACACACGACAACCCCTACCGCGCAGCATTGTGGGAAAAAAAAGAGAAGTCGTGAGGCGTTGCTGCAGTCCAGATTTTTACATGGCAAAAACCGAAGAAATGTGCCGAAATGTCCTGACACGATCGATTATTTGTCAAAAACGACTCTGCACTTTGGTACATTGCTCAAAACAATTGTTTCAATTATAAAATAATACTTATATCTCTCCATAAATAATAGCGTATTTGCATATTTTTTTAACTATTAGTCAGAGGGTACGCCCTATTGAAACGATTCACAGTGATAGTCCAATATTCAGCCTACAATATTTAAATGATTAATTAATAGCCTTATACTATTGGAGATTACGTCACTCCCATTGTTTGGAAGTGGCCAGATGTCACAATAAAAAAAACAGGCTGTATGATACAGGCTAATTCAGCTTTTACTTTAATTGATACCCCCTCACATCAGATTATGGCCAAACTGGAGCGCCTGATGAGTTCAGCTGATAAGGTTTTCAAGGAGATGGAGACGGACAGCAGGAGGCTGCAGGGACCAGAGGAGGAGGAGGAGGAGGAGGAGGAGGAGGAGGAGGAGGAAGAGGAGAGCGACCTCAAGGGGACTCGGTGTCAATTACACTATTTTTTAATGTGACGTGTGGTTAACCTGGAGCCCACATGCCAAATCGTATTATCTCTTCACAGATGGTACATACTTATCTGCTAAATTGTATGATCTTTGAAAAGTTGTTACCTTATTTCCTCTAGATTTATAAGCAACCTTGCATCTCTGAGGTGGGATTCACCTGCAGCAGCACGCGCAGAGGAAAGCCTCACACAAGGTTAAGGTTATCCTATAAACATCTGCAGTTTCACACCCATATTTGCTCCCTGGGACCTACTATCAGCTCCTCCTGGGTGAACTGTCATTTCGACTTCAACCAGCTTACAGATAAATATTTATGAATAATTCATTAGCCTACAGCAAAACTTAAGCTACATGCAGGTGTTAGAGTACAACTAAACACTGACAAAAGCACTACCGCAATTCTCTCAATGCTGCCATGACTACTGATGAGAGCTGTGTCCATATCCAGGGTCACAACACAGCTCTTCAGTGTGCATGTGACTTTAAAGTAGCACCAATCACAGCAGTGACTAACTGTGCTGAGTTTTAAAGTGCCAAGTGTCATAAAGCAGGAGGTTTTCTTAGTTTTCTTGCTTTAAACACGTTCTGATTGTGAAATGCTTAATTGTCCCTGTGGGGAAACTTCTCGTGGACTTAATCACACTGTAGATCAGCCATAATTCTAAAAAAAGCCATGTAAATGAATATTCAGTACAAACAAATTACATAAACAGTAAATAAGCCTACACAAGACACACGCACTACCGTACAGCACACTAAATAATCTCATCCCAAACACAAGTACATTCTCAGGTAGTATTGAAGACATATTGTACAACCCTGCAGCCAACAAGAAGTTATCTTTTATTGTTAAGTAGTTTGACTCTCATAGGAATAAATGAAATGTTTATGGTGGTTTAGCTTACACTGGGTAACCCTAAATCTTATCGTACCAGAGGATCAAAACTGGAATTCAGCATCAACGACACGAGTTGGGTCTGACTGTATTTTTTCTTGCCCTGGTTCACTATTGCCTGGAGAAGTAAATAATATTGAATTACTATAATTTTAAACACAGAGTGCACCAAATGAGCAATTTAAGGTGTTTGTTACACTGACAGAGGTAACACTTCACTATATAAACATATAATAAATTGTAATACACTGCAATGTAGTTGTACAAGGACATTTTAATTGTTTATTAAAGAACAGTATTTGTCAACAATTATGACTTCCCCTGTGAAGTCATGTTTTATATCAACTGTGTTTTACTATATTGTCATTCATTATCTGTTTATACACCAGCATCCACTTATAGGTGCCCACAGGAGGAGTTGTAGTTGTTGACAAGTACATTAATAAACACTTAAAACTAATTAGTGCTTTATAAACAATTTATTAAGTGATTATATAGTGCTCATAAATGCTAGATAGGGGGACTTACAGTAAAGTGTTACCCTAATTGATTACCATAGCTATTATGCTGTATCTTATTATACTTTAAAGCACTGCATGATAAAAAAAAACTAGCATAAATTTCTGCTTAACATCAAAAACCCTAAGCGCAGGTATTTAAAGGTATCCAACATGAGTTTTCCAACTGAGGTATTTATAGATATATAGAAAGTCACTTGAGTGATGGATTGTCCATGGATGATACTGTAACTAGCTCATGTTCACTTACTGTTCTCGGGTTCAACTCCATGTCTTGTGTCTTTTTATATCTTTAAAATCAGGTATCACACCAGTGCACAAATATATTTGGGGGTCACCCCAGTTGTTTTATACTTACAGTAGCTCCCGACAGATAAACCTGTAAAAGACAAGGTGTAAAAATTACACCAATAGTACTGTGAGATCATCACATCCCAAAATATAGCTCAAAAAAAAAGTTCCTTTCCATTTAAAGGAAACCTGATGTAGCCTTCAGCTGCCTGTAATTATAGCATTTCTGCACAGGAAGGGGTGATGTGTTCCATATTTACATACCCATGTATTTGTACTGAGGAGGTCTACAGATATAAATGTCTTAACAGTGATAAACATATAGTTAAGATCTGGATGCCAAACGTGTGTTGCTGCAGCTGTACAGAGTAAAGAGACGCTCTCTGATGAAACATCATTAACATAAAATTTGACAGTTCAGCCAACATTATGCAGCAGCTCACTCATTGTGAGAGGAGTGGGAGTTTAACGGGTTTATTGATAAATGATTAGCTACATGATCCTAGGGGAATATAAATATTGACTTCGCTGTCAGGTCGATACCTAAGAGTTGCAAAGTACAGTTTGTGCCAATGACATGCATTGTAAATGTCTCCTTCACAGAGAGAAAAAAAAAGAGCAGCAGCAAAGGCCTTTGGACCCTTTTTCTCTTTTAATTATTTTCCAAGCATACTTTCTCCAAATTCATAACTTTTCCGCCTCAATATCTTTTTTAAAAAACCCGACAGTTCATGGTGTGTTTTGCTCTACTTTGTTCTTTAAAACAATAAAAATTCCTTAACGTGATTTCAAACATTTCAGATATTTACAATGTAACAAAGTTCTGGTGTGAAGTCTGAAAGACCAAAATTGTACACAGGTGTTAATGACCGATACTGGGTAAAGGTGAACTACCTACTGACACCAGGCCCGATGGCGTCTCTGAGTTTCTTTACATGGATACATGATACAAGACTGTCCACTTAGAAAAATATTCAGCAGAACAGATTCTGTGCTGTTTGAAATTAAGTCTAACAAATCTATACATTGCATTTCAAAATAAACAATATTCTACTGATCCGGCCTTCAAGTCGGTGGTTTCAGAAAGTGTTCAGTACTACGGTAGAAAAGTTGACATGGGCGTCTTTAGTTCAGAGGTGTGAACTTCTACCCCACAAAGCGCAGAAGAAGAAGAGGAGGTGCGGTGCTTTTCCTTGATTCAAGTGTTCAGAGGTCTTTCTGTGTAGCCATTTGATTTTAGTTTTTCACTCACTGAAATTTAAAACACTTCTACGCACTTTCTACTTTCAAACCATGACAGAGGAGGTCATTTTGAGGTGGTGAAAGTAGCAAGAAATATAAAGGTTTAACGCTCACCTCAGTCTTACGTCCGACTGCTCTCCTGTGTTTTTAACTTGAAGAATATTCTGAGGTGTGGAAAAAAAAAATCTATCTGTACCTTTCACATCAGATCTTTTTTAAAAGAAATAATCCACTTTCAAGCAACTATTAACAAAATGACCATATCATTCATTTTGGAGGAACATTTTAACCTACTCAACTGTATTCATTCAGGAGGACTCTCAAACAAGGGGAAGTTTAGGCAGCAGCATCCTTATATGTGGAGTTACAAGGTAAAATTAAAACCACCATTATGGCAGCCTGGTTGACGTCATGCTCATGCCTTAAGCTCACAAATATAGTTAAATATATTACTGAGACATGATAAATAGCTTCCTGGTTGAGTAACAAAATACACAGAACTGTGAGTCCTCAAGTTAAAAGCGTGGACACGAAACAAAGGTGATTTTACAATGGCAGCATGACTTAAGTGTAAAAAAAACCCCAAACATCTATTTTTATCTAAGAGTAACCCTAAAGCCACAATGCAGCATTAAACTGTCCATAAACTCAGGGTGAACAAAAAACAACAACACTCTAATCTGCAGCCCTGCATGTTGTCAGGAAAAATGCAAAAAGGTGGTGATACAAATTCTATAAAGGACATACAGAAAGAGTCCGAATCATTTTTAGGGATTTATATGTTAGGTTCTCTTGCTGCCCAGTCTCTTAAAAACACTGATAGCCCTAATATCCATCTGGGCACCCAGAGACTCTCCTCCTCCTGCTGCGGCTCCTGCTGCTGCTCCTCCAGCTAAGGCCCCAGTGCTGCTACTGACCTTGGGGCTTGCTATGGTTAGTCTCTCCAGGGCTTTGGGCCTGGTGCTGGTCACCCTGTTGTCCTGTGTGTCCGCAGGTGTGGGCGGCACAGCAGTGCTCGGGTGTGTGGCAGGGAGCTTGCCCAGTCTCTGAAGCACACTAATCTTGGCAGGGGGGAGGCCATTAAGGGAAAAAGAGGAAGTGGAGGAGGAGGTGGGAGTGTCAGAGGGAGGTAGTTTGAATTTGCCTCCCAGGCGCCGCAGGGTGGTCGGGGTTGGTTTTGTGGATGGCTCTTTCTTCTGGAAGGGAAGGGGTTTCTTGAGGACGCCAGCATACTGGAGGACGGAGCCTTCTCCGTCACTGTCGTCCTCGTCATCTACATCCATGTTTCCAGCCATTTTGCCTGGTCTCGGCATGTGTTCCTCTTCCGCCCCTCTGTCCAGACGACTGAACACACCGGTGGGCTGCCAAACATGAGCATTATGAGGAGCACAGAACGTATCTTTATGCCTTCATCCAATACAATAACAGTGAAAGTGAGCTATCACGATATACTGACAGGTCTCACCTTGTTATTGCTTGTTGTTGTGTCTGCCTTTGATTCAGCCCCAAGTCTTGCAAACACAGAGGTGCGTTTCAAACCTTTTCAAGGAGTAGACCAATAGGCAATTAGAAAGCTTTACACAGAAATTATTGTGATTGTTATAGGATTGGTACATGTTTTCATAACTCTTGAGCGATCATACCAGAAGATAGAAACGGAAGAAAATGTTATTAATATATATATATATAAAGTAGCGAGCAGGTTACATCGTTGTCTCCGTCTCTCTCCTCTGCTCTGTGTTGATTTTATTTGTGCTCTAGAACAGAAAATGCGGTGAAACATTCAGAAAATAACGTTTTATTTCTTTGATTCGCTGCTTTGTTATCGCTGACGCCACTCCCTCTCTTCATTCCCTCTCTAGCTCTCTCACTCTCTCAGCCGGGAGGAGGGGCCAACTTTGAAAAGTGTGTTTACAAACAGAAACTGACAAATCCTACTTAATCCTACAAATCCTTCCTAACATTTAAGATGTTTAAAGTTTTATTAAAATGGTCTCCAAATGTATCAAATGCAACAGTTACCAGCTCTAGTGCTGTACTAGTCAAAAAACTGATTTATTTCCATGAGCTAAAGTAGCAGCTTCAATTGAGCAAGTTGCCAAAATCTGATCAGAAAAAAGGGTAAAATCAGAAAATGATAAGATGTATAATTTATGGTACCAAAGCTTTAGTTTTACAGTTTATGATTATGTAATACCCATGGAATAAAATTAACTTTGTGATTCATTGTAGAACATATCAGACATCTGTATTTTATTATTGTAAATATTCCATTTATTCCTAACATTTGACATTGTATTATGTCCATGCATGCACTATGTTGAAAAAACTGGCTTTTATTTTGAAACTTCTAATCAGAGGTCCTAGTTTTAACTCTGGCTGTCCTGTGACACAAGTCAGAAATACAAATGATTTTCACACTTTTCCATGCGATTTTGAGCTTCTGTTTAGAGAGTTACCTCGAGGTTTCCAATAAAGGAAAATGCATTTAAAACTCTAACTGACAGAAGCTAACCTAACAGGTTAGGGCTCAAATGGGCTCAAAATGGTTTTCATTCATGAAATAAATATGAGCAGTTTAAAGTGTTGCGACTCTTTTCAGAGACAAAGCCCACTGGAGAATTAATGCCATGGGGGGAAAAAAAGACCATAGTCAAAGATTTTACGGTCGGGTCAAATCTAAGTGATGTGAGACAAAGGAAGAAACAAGAACAGTTTGACAGAGGGATTAATTGTTGGTGCAGTGGGAAATATTAAAGACAAGGGGTTACATTACGACAGGCTCTGTTTATCAGCCCTGAGTCACCTGATTCAGTATTGAATTGAACTCCATGAAAAATTTTAGTAATGATTAGCGGTGGTGAGCAACAGCATTATTTGAGCGTGTTGTCGACGAGGCCACTGGATAAGGCCTACCTTTCTTGGCCTGCTGGGCCAGGATGCGGCGTGTACGAGGAGTGGTGCCTTTGGGCATGTTGATGATGTACTTGCCTTCCATCTCAGCAGTCACACGTCGGCGCTTCACTCCTGGCAAACCGTTTCCCTCATCAGCTGGCTGACTTACAACTGACAAACAAAGTGGTGGGTACATGAGGATTAAACAGAGGTTAAAAAAAAAAGACAGGACTCATGGCTCCAGAAGGACAGGAAATAAGGGATTGATGGGGTAAAAGGAACTTTTCATGATATCTACCTGCTTTGCTACTTTTGTTTGCTTGCATGTTGGACACTGTGACGGACAGGCGGTTGTCAGGTCGACGGGCTGGAGTGGCTGGCGGTGAATCATGGCTCAAAGCATTGGCAATCATACGAGTGGCAGCTGAGAAAAATGAGAGAAATGTAGTTGTGATTTAGCTTGTTTCCTATAGGAGCTCTTCATGTTCTATCCCTAAGAAGAGATCAGAGGACAGCTGGGCTTCACAGTTGTCTTCTGAACTGCCTGAAGCCTTTTTAGACATGCCAAAATGAAAAGCGTGCATAAAATAACATGTTGTGAAAGGAGGCCTTGTACAACTTGGCACTGGGGCCAACGAACTAAGGGATGCAATTTGTTCTGGTAACATTAGAATAGACTGATTTATTTTATCTCCTAATGGAAACAATTACCCTTTAATATGCCCTATTACATGACATAACAATGAAAAATACAGCTAGTAAAAATGGTTTTGTACAGCTTTAGCCTCTTTTAGGATATCCCTCAAAATATAAACAGGAAAAAATCTCTCTCTTACTCAGCCCAGTCAGTTGGCTGATAGATCCTGTATGCTTTCAATAGAAGTGATGACTTCTTCTAATAAATACCAAGTGTTAAAATGACAGCCTAAAGCCTCCTTAGGTTTTACGTTATTGAGCAGTAAGTCATACATAATCGGGCCGTGTGTTTAAAGAAAAAATTAAAGAAAATGCATCATTCACCACTGATCATTCTGTTGTGACCCTAAACTTCAATTTGAAAATAAATCCCTATAAAGTATGAGAATGAACATCTGTTTTAATGATGGTCGATGTAGAAAAGTAAAATGTAGATACTTACGAGTATTGGCAGTTCTTCTGAGCTCAGCTTTAACACTGGTCTGTCCTGAGGAGATGGCTTCTGTGGCCATTTTGCACATGTCCTGAAGAGGGAATACACATTACAGAGGTTATGTAAACTCAGTCTAATGTGAGTCACTGACCAGACAGCAGCGACTTCCATTCTCCGTGACTGCATTCACAATAATAGTGGAGATATTCCAGTGGTATTTTGTTTGTACATGCCTGTACCCATGACAATGCACTGTCCATTTTCAACATTTCATTACTTCAGAACATGAAACTGTTAAGTCTGCTCTCACCTGCCTGTAGACCTGCTTGGCATGTTTAAGAATGGCAATGATGTCGCCAATAACTGTAACGCCGAGGTCCATCATGATGTCTTTACTGAGGTCCATCAGCATGTTCTTGTGAATTCTGCAGTGACATGAAAAAAACTGAAAATACTGTATGTACTTCTGTTCCCTCAAAGAAAAACAATGTGCATTGTTGCGCATTTCACAGTGACCTATTACGAACAAACCCAGAGTTGTAAACATTAAGTCACACAGACATACAGCCACATAATTCACTGGACAGTTTCAATTCTATGCTATAATTACCAGATGAATCAAACAAACTGATTTAGTTCATCACAAAATGCTGTGGTTGTAACGCTTTGTATTCTCAACACAAATTAACCTCACCAGAGCTTACTTGGAAGCAGACTGTGGTTGTTTGGTCCATGCAGGAGTTTCCCACCAGCCACCATAAAGTGGGCCAACCATAAGATTATGTGATATTATTCTCAGCTTAAGAAACCAAAATATAAGGAAACACAGCTACATTTATGGAAAATAACTACTATTTAAATAGCAGCTTTAATAATAGTCTGAAAAATCACAATTTGTTATTTTCCTTACACCATTAATCCCTTTTTTTGGACGTTACGGATGAATGTACTTTGGTTCGTGGCTTCTTAGACAACGCTATGCCACCTACTGGACTTGGTTTCTGCATCTTATCACCAGAGAGGAAGGATGACAGATGACCACAATCCAAACTCAACTCATCCCCCATGTTTCTGGTGTCAGGTTTTCACTTTCACATGTAGATCATGACTACGTTGTTGATCATCATATATGTTGTCTTTATGAGTAACTTCTTAAGACTGAAACCAATCAGTTTATTGTGCTGACACAGCTCAGTTGATGAAAGAGACTGTCACGGCTCTGCTCCTAAGCAGGACAATTAATGGCATTTCAGCTCAGTTACGGTCTGATGTGAGGGAAGGAAATTCACAGGATCACAGCACAACACAGTGTGGCTAAAGTGTGCTATACAAAGCCTATGAAAAAGGGGCATTAGGTTACCTGTTGTCCACGAAGGAGACTGCATAATTGACTGCGAGGCCGGCTGGGATCCCAGCGTCCTTGAAAAACTGAATCCACTCTGAGGTGGCTTAAGAAAAAAAACCAAAACCAGACCGTTAGCAACCGTACAACAGGAAGGATTCATCATACACTGTATTGTATTATATTTTTTGCTAGTACTTTCTCCTGTGTGCACTGACGTAAAGGCGAGCTGCTGTAACAAAGAGTTTCCCTTTGGGGATCAATAAAGTATTTCTGATTCTGATTTACAATTGATTTCATTAAATATAAAAACTCTTATTTGTTGATTAATCTAATATTTTGCAGATTAATTTTGTTTTTTCAATTAATGGCTTCAGCACTAGTTGTGACCATAATTGTGAACAGTAAATTGGCCTCTTCAAAGTAAACAAAATAAAGTAATACTGTAGACTACAGTAGGAGAGGGGCCTGGCACATAACGCCAGTGGGAGACGAAAACCTGAGGAGACAGCAGTATGCTGAGGTCAAACACATGCTGGCCACGGCCAGCTGGAGGTTATTTTTAACACCAATTATGAAACGTCTTTTGGCTGGAATAACAGACACAGGGTGAAGGGTGCACAACAGCTGCCAGAACAATAACGTTAGCTCTGTCCAACATGCTCTGACTGAACTCATAGCTACACTGAGACCGGCACTCACACGGTGGCTAAAATCTAATTAGGCACTTAAGCGCATGGACCACAAATGATGGTCAAGCATGTTCTATTAAAAAGGTATTGTAACATTGTAAAGCTAGATTGAGGGAATATGTCAATCGGGTGTGAAACTGAATTCCAACTCTAATATAGATTCAGTGCTGGTTAGCTCATGTTAGCATAAGACGATGACCTAGCCAGCCTTAATCCACTCAAAGTTTAAACTAGCGTTAATCAACAATTCAGTGCACAGTTCTCCCTTGACGTTTAATCAATGAAAGTGAAATCACACATTGAAGGGAGCAACGCAAGTCCGCTAACAGAACCGTTTGTGTTAGCATTGGGCATTAGCATTGTCTTAGCGGCAACGTTAGCTACAGCCATTAAGTAAAAGGCGGTATCGGCCATTTGCGACATCCACTGTAAACAAAATCGGTTGTAAAAACTCTAGACAGTATTCCGAATTAATTCAGTGGCCATGTCTAATAGCGTGAAATACCTAAATATTTTAACTGTTACTAAGTGTTAACGTTGGCTAGCCGGGCCTTTCTGCTCTCACCTGTTGTCACGGACGCCATGTTTACAACAAACGTGTGGTGACGTCAGCAACATCCGGACTGCTCGCGCTGCTCCCGTGACGCAACTTCCCCCAGAAGCACAAAACGTCTTTTTACTTCTGGACGCTAGAGAGCAACACAGACTGCAAACTCACACAAAACACCCATAGCAGACACTGAAGATCACTTTTATGATGACTTGTTCCAGTACCTGCGTGTTTGAAAGTATCCGCTCTTTGACTACACCATTTAAACCTGCAATTTACTCGTTAGCAAACAATTGCCTATACATCCTGCAGATTACAGAGAAACATTTGCATTAATTTGGAGTCTGTGTTTCTGGCCACCTGACGATTGTAAATCCAATATTCACTCTCCTTTTAGCTCTGTTTTTTCTCCACCAAGTCCTGAGGGAGATGTCTGGTTGGTTTGCTGCTAAATGCTCCACTAGGTCAGCTAGTTTCTAACTTTGTCTGCCATTTGTTTTTGGCAGGTAGCTTACAGTTAGCTGCAAACACCTAACTGCTACGGCCGAAAACGACACTATGGGAGCAATTTTGAGTGAATCAAAACAGTAAAGTGCTGTCGTAAAACCAAAACAATGAGTTAAAAGACTATAAAGTTCTGTAGAGCAGAGGGGAGCTATAAATCTCTTCACGTTCATCACAATGAATGACCCTCTTCACATGCAATCAGTCATAGGATCCATTGTTAAAATAGAAAATACTGATTAAAGCCACTTTAAATATATAAATTAAGTGTTTTGTAAGTGTGCTCCTTTTTATGATTAATTTATTTTATTATACATTTTATACATAGCCTATACATGTTTTTTTATATTGCCAATTAACCTTTTTGCCTCTGTTTTTGTCTGTCTGAGTATATAGTTAGCTTGGGGATATTTTCAATTTGAAATTTGCATAAAAATAGGCTTTGCCCACTTTTGGTGTGCAGGACTTTTAATACTGAATATAACATTTGTCTAACATTCTGGGGGATTGTGATAGGCATTTTATGGACTTACTGATAAATAAATAAAATAATAATTAGATTAAAGATACTGAAAATAGTTGCAATAAACATGATCACTTTTCAAGTCCATGTCACCTCCTGCAGTCTCAACTCAAATAACAAAGATGGTAACTGACTTTTTTTTTCTTTAGTACACTTGCAAAAAATCATGCATAGGTCAAAAAGCATGATGAAGGTCAACTATTTAAAAGCGAGAGACATGTACCTTATAATATGTTGTTTATTTAAGTAATTTCTTCACAAATTGGAAATGAATGGCATTTGGTTAAACCACCATTAAAGGAGACAGCTCACCCAGCTTTTGCAGCCTGGAAACCGAGAAAAAAACCTTTTATCATGTAAACTTTTATAGGACAGCAAAAAGGGCAAGAAGCTGAACTATGGACACAGAAGATCAGAGAGCATGGACTGCAAAAGCAACATGGCACATTAGTCATACACTTTGGTCCTCTTCAAGAGTAAAAACAAATGGAAATTAAGTTATAAAAATAAGTAAACAGTACTTTATAGTGATGTGCAGAAAACTAGTAAGTTATGTTAAAAACATATGCAATGAAAAAATAGACAGTTTGATATGAGAGCACCTTCATGAGCTAGTTATGTAATTATCCATGCCCCCCTTTGACAATGTCACATAGTTTCTTTGAGTCTTTAACTGCTCTAACTTCAAAATGTATCAAACCATATATCCTCTGTTTCCAAATGTGACAGAATTGCAACCTTTGCTCCCAGAAAGAAATACAGAGTAAAGTGTAACAAAAATGGATGAAACATTGATAACAGGAATGGACTATAAAAGAAGCATTGGCTCTTTGAAGTGGAGGAACCTTGCTAGTGTCTTGACTACACATCATGAATAAATGGGAAATAAAGATATTTTTTGTAACACAATTTCTTCATGAAGATTGTCTCAAAACTAAATGTTACGATAAGTATTAAGGATAACTTTTAATATTGTAACAAAAATTGATAAAGCAATACATCATCACACTTGACATATAGTAGCAGTCAGTTTGAGCACTGTGTGATTTGCTACATTATGTGTATCCAAGAGGATAATAAGTATTGCGTTTCATACCAGGGAAAATATGAAATCAGAGCGTATATGGGACTTGTGGAAAAATAGAAATACATAGCAACATTCACCTCATCATAGAAAAATAAGAAAGCTATTGTTCAATTAACACTAGCATAGCCATTGTACAGTACAGGTAGGTGCAGAGTTTCTTATAACTGGTAGCTAAATATTTCTCCTTTTCCTTCTGTGTCACCTTTTTCCAATTCATTAGCAACCCATTTGTGATTGTAACAGAAAAAAATAATTTAAAATAAAATTCAGACAACTTCAATTGAACCCAAGGCAAAAAAAAATAAAATTAGACGAAAGAATGAGTCTCATATGTTGTGTGGTGATCAGGGGCTTAAGAGTGGAGTGCAGGTACAGTACAAGGGCCCTCTGAGATCTGTTTATCACGCTTAAAGATGTAGCTGGCAATTGATATTAAACTATGATGGGATCATAGAGTGATTACTGGGCTCTCACAGCTTCAGCTGCTGGGAATTCACTGCGTTATTGGCCTCCATTCTGAATAAAACATCTCGATAAGACAAGCAGTGTGCTCATTTGTCTGGAGCCTCAGCAACAGCAATGTGTAACCTTCCAGCATACAATGTGAAACTGCCTCGTCATTGTAGTATACTGTAAGTAGCACCACAAAAACCTATATACATGAGAACTATTGAATACGTTTTATGCTTATTCTCACACCAGAACATATTCTCATCACATTTGCATTTGGAGAGAAATAAAAAGGCATCTCCAACACCTGTACAAACACAGTCCTTATTCAACATTTAAAAAAATGAGGTCTGCCCATTTTCTGACCACCAAGAGCCACATTTGAACAAAGATTTACATAATTAATCTAGCCATTGTTTTGAATAAACATGTTTATTTATTGAAAATAAAGCTTCTTATCCAGCAAATACAATCACAAGAATTTTTTTTAAAATCTCAATTAGACAACATATTTGCTTGAGTACAAGAATGGATAAACGTGAACATGACAATGTTCATATCAAGGCTAAAACTGCGGTTATCCTTCAAACACACATTTCAGTTAGGAAATAACAATGTTATTGAGTGATATGTTTATATTGGACAGAAATGCATACTGAGTATGAAATACTTTGTCCTTAAATGAAACAGTTTAGTCATTGTGTTTTAGTCTGAACACTTTTAATATGTGTATTGACATTAAATCACACTATTTTTTTTCCTCATTTTGCATCTGCTAAGGATCAAGTGGCATTAAGGTGTCAGTAGCATTTGGACAGACCTCACAGAGAAAAAACAAACAAACAAAACAAAGGCGTTACCACAACCTTGTAACATCCTAATCATAAACATACATTTAATGTAACTTGGATAGTGCTTTATATTGTTTTTAAAACATAAATACACATTGATAGAGGCAGTGACATCGTGCTTCATGTTGAGGGACAGGGCAGTACTTTAAATTTATTATAGTTTTTTGTTCCTTTAGAAAAATATTCATTTTAAAACTAAACCTCAGTAACATTTTATCTTGTTCTTCATTGACAAAAATATCCCATTTAGATCTGCAGACATTCATACTTTACAATCATGGTACATACACTTATATATACATGTTACCTGTATATATGTATATGCATATAGACTTATAATTAGATTTTTTTTGTAGTGCACAACATGCCTCCAAAGTTGCCAAATGAAAATACAATAAAATAATGAAACAATAGTTACAATGCAATAATAATAGTAACAGTTATAAGGAAATCTCCCGATTTAAAAACAAAAACAAAAAACAGAACAGAGACAAGAAACGGCAACAGTACAAATGAAAGCAGAGGTCAATGCAAAACAGTCAAACACACAAACAAACATAGACATTAAAATATATAACAATTCTCACTCAAACATACAGGAAAAACAAATTGTACAAATTCACAGGCAAAGAAAGGACGCTCACTCCACAACATCAGCCCACATGTTCTCCCCTTTTGTTTCCAGGTCTTGCTTTGTGCTCACTCGCCACATCAACCTCAATAAAGAAAGAAATAAACGGGCCAGGTGTCTCAGAGTGGACGCACTCACAATAAAACGCACCCCGCCACGTCTCAGCTGAGAGAACAGGGGAGGTACAGAGACCACTGAGCCCAATGTTTAGAGGTTGTCTGAATCACTACAAAAAAACATCTCTCCTCTAAATAAAGGCATCGGTTCACATCTGATTGATTCCGAGCAAAACACAGAGCTGGTGCGCTGCAACAAAACGTCTGTATCTTCAGTTCAGAGACTTCAAAGCGATGGTGTGAATATGCGCATGTAGGCCGAGGGTGATGAGGCTCTGTGGTATGGAGGTGTTTGTACTGAGGTCACCCTTCCACACAGTTGGCAAGAGCAGGATTTTTTTCTTTCTTTTTTTGCTTTGTTTTTAATATTTGGCTCTTTCTTTGTTTTCAACATTTGGTTCCAAAAATCGATGGTTTGGATGGGAGTCATCCTCTCCATCCATCACCTCTCCATTTGAGTCTGTCCAACTTGTTTGCACTTCCTTCCACCCTTCCTGCTAAACCTCTCTCCATCCTCACTTTTAACCTCACACCATAAGATGTGTCTTATCACTGTGTGAACACTGAAAAATGGCTCAGCAGAAGACAGTGGCATCCGTCTTGCATTTTGCGTTCATCAATTATGCGTCTATGTGCGTGTGTCAAAGTATTTAGCTGCTGTTCACTGCAAGGATCTGCTTTGAGCAATGCGCTCCAAGAAAAGGTTCTTCTGTATGGGGGGTAGGGGGTTGCATCCATTTCCTTGTATGAGAGGGTGCAAAAGGGCGTTAGTTGGGCCGTCATTCACTCAAGGTCCCAAGGGCTGGAGGGGGTCTTCGGGCTCTCGGGGGTCGAAGACTTCAGAGAGAGGGAGAAACACAGAGACAGAAGAGGAGAAACAGAGATGGGCAGAGATGGGTCGCATGGCAGGTAGGCAGACGGCAGAAGAATTTTTAAAAACGAGAGAAGAAAGAACAAGATTTAGTGGAGGCTGTGATACTCAGATCCCCAACTTTCCAAGTCCAAGCAGCAAATGAAGAAGCAGAGGGAAGTCGAGCAGATGAAGGGTTAGAGGTGAGCGAGAAATCAGCTGTCTGTCTCCCACAAGAAAAGACCCTGAACAAAGTGTCCTTCGTCAGATTTGCACAAATACATTCAGCAAGAGGAAGAAGGGAGAAGATGATGGAAAAGGATGAGAGCAAGAGCACTGGAAAAAGGGGCAACCGACAGAGGGAACAAGGTGGGGGAACTGGTGCTCGTTGGAGTGTAAAGTGAGCTTGTGGTATCTCACTCAATGTACTGTACATGTTGAAGATTGAAAAAACTCATTGTGAATTAATCTGTTAATTCAGAGCACTTAAGATTGGCAACCTGGACTCGATTTTGTGACTCAGTTTTTATTCACTTGTCCAGTTGCAGGTATTCCGATAATACAAAACAAGAAAATAATTTATTGTTTAAGCTTAATGTTAAAGGTTCGATCTAATGTAATTCATGTGCAACTATTTGTATGGCTCTTAATTGGAATGCATTTCAGAATGTGTAAACTTTAACCCAATCAGGAACAAATGATTGGTTGTTTGTTTTTTTTTCAATCTGTGAGACTGATACTGTAGGTACTGTGCATGTACTTGCCTCAGCCTCTAATTCCAGCGAGCATTATGTATGTGTGTGTTGATATGTGTGCGCGTGTGTCTGTCGGTCAGTCAGAGTGCCAGCAGGGAAGGCGAGTTCAGGGAATCAGATGACTGCTCGCTACTGCTGTTCCGCTGGTTGGCACTGACCCCGCAGGCTCCCTCTGGGTAGGTGAACACAAATGAAGATGTGTATGAGGTGTTGTAGCTGCCAATGGCCGCATCGTCATGGTTACCACCACCACCACCACTGTTGCTGGCCATAAGACACGGCCCGCCTGGTGCCGGCTCACATGAGCCATAGAAAGAACTTGAAAACTCTACCTCCTGCATTATCCCTGGCTGGGGCTGCTGCTGGACTTGCTGCTGCTGAACCGGAGGCTGGGACTGTGAGGAGGCCGGATGGGCTGTGTAGGCAGGAGGCAGATAGAAAGAGTCCTCCTTCACAGCCAAACCCACAATGGAGACAGGAGCTTGTAAGGTCTGGGGAGGGAGCTGGGGCTGGATTGGAGGGAGCTGCGCTGAGCTCTGCTGGGGTTGGTCCTGGTATGGGATCTTACAGTTCGGCTGGTGGGCCACCAGGACAAACTCCAGGCGCTCCTTCTCCTTCTGCAGCTCAGAGATCTCAGCTTCCAGCTCTGCCTTCTCCTCCTCCAGAATGTCCGTCTCCTGTGGGCAGGTACAGAGAATGAAAGAAACAGGGACAGGGGGGACATGCGAACAAGACAAAGGTGGGTGAAATGGGTAGTGGAGGGAAGAAGATGTGCAGCAGAAAGAGAGAAGACAGGAGTGTTAGCTACACCAAACCTCTACTTTCATGTTTGTGGAGGTGGATGTATCCATCCCAGAAATACAGAAATACCTTCCTCACCTGCAGTTGGATATGTAAGGTAGCTTATATAAGAGCCCTTTAATTAGGCAATAAATAACTGGGGGTACAATAGTTTGCCTTGAGGACTATAATTGTCTTCACCACAGCTAACACCCCATTACCATAATCCTCTCTCTCATACACACATGCACACATTTATTAACACACTCCGCAATGCAATGGGAGGTAACGTAAAGAATGTAATTATGATCATTACTCATTCTGGCAACTAAAACAGGGCCAAGCTCACCGACTGTAGTCTGTCTGTGAGTTCTCGTCGGCGGTTTCTGCATTTGGCGGCAGCCAGCTTGTTTCTCTCTCGCCGAACACGCCTCTTCTCCTCCTCCTCAGGTGTCAGCTAGGATGAAGAGAAAACAATGAAACGGATTAGGATAAAAGTTTTGTCGTTGTTCTTGAAAATGTATTTTGTCCAAGCAGCAGTGGTGGGCACAGTGGATGGGCAGTCAGGGTGACCACAACAGCTATGGTTGTCTTAAGAGCAAATTTGCCCTTTTCTAAAGAAAAATGTAAAACTTTTCCTCACACTGTGGCGGTATCTTTTATCTGGCTTGTGCCCTCCTTCCACACAGCCCTCTACATAGACCTGGCCTTTTCTGCCCCCATTTCCCTGTTTAGTAGGTTTGTGTCTATGAGAAGGTCCTACAGTAGACAGGGAGGGGCCCTTATTTTAGTTTATTACCCATGCCCTTGAAAGTGTTTGTGCACACCACTGCTTAACAGCACAGTACACAGCAGTTGGATCGCCCATGTAAATGATATCAACAAACAAAAAAACCCCCCAAAAATGGGTCAACAAACAGTTCAAGCACACACACTTACTAACACACCAACATCTCCATCGTCACTCACAGACTCGTCTCGTGTACGGCGGCTGCGGGTTCTGGACTGGCGGATGGGACCCGGTGCTGGGCCTGGAGTGTCTGAACTTGAAGGGGTGAATCCAGACCCTGAAGAATAACTGGGGCCTGGCATATCATATGGATCAACCAGTGACACTGGCTGGGTCATGGTTGTGGTGCCAGTGGACCCACTCTGTCCAGAGGCCTGGGAGGAGACAAGGGTCGGCTGTACCATCCACTGCAGGTCCTGACTGGTGGTGATGGCAGTGACAGTGGGCACGAATGAACCAGGCATCTCCCCTCCGACACTGGGCCCTGGCCCACTACCCACAATGCTCAAGCCAGCTCCCGCTGACACACACTCCTGAGAAGAAGACATGAACAAGTGAAGTTTTACACACCATGTAAAGCCACTGTAGGTCAGTGAACAAATAGAGGGAGACATGCAGGCAGGAAACAGCTTGGATCAAGTGTTTGTCATATTAATGAAACATATTGTAGCCACCATGCCAACCTCAGTAGGCTGAACTTTACTTCTGCAACCAAGTGTTGCCATCAATGATCCATGATTACAAATGCACTGTATTGAAATTCTAATACATTTTTATCAAGATCCTACTTCAAATACATACAAATTCTAGTAAAGATACATGGCATAACATAACAAATACGTAAATTTGTTTTTAAAAATTATGTACAGTACCATTGCTCCCAATACCCTTCATTTTTAATGTAATGTACATAATGGTTCGTATATAAAAATGGCATTTTAACTTAATATAAGTGGGACATAGCTTAAGTAAAGTGCTGGAACAAGTAGATACAAGATACAGTAGATTTCAAAAAGGGGGGGGGGGGGTTATCGAACCATCTAACAAGAGGAATATACTGGGAAAATTACAATTGGAGGTGTAAGAGCAAAAATGGCAATAGGCTATAAATTAAGTGTAAATCTTGAATTCATTGGTTTTTAATCTGTTTGTTGCTGTGCCACAACTTTTTCTATGTATCAGTTTATAGGTCTAAAAATACACGTAGAAAGCTCAAATCTGTCGCTTGTCTTTTTTGTTTTATTTTAGACCCGAGGAGGACAGTAGCAACTTTCATTAATATTCATATAAAAGCGTGTTAAGACATTGGGACAGGCGGCTCTGAAAGCGGCCGCCTCGACCAATCGTTTTTCTCGAACAGCGTCTCCCCCCTCTTTCTTCCTCCTCCCCCGTCACACCCCCGGTGTTCCCCTTGGCAACGCGACGTAGCGCTCCAAAATAGAACAAGCATTTACGTCACGGCGAGGCCTGTGAGAGGAGAGCGGAGCGCGTGGAAGGAGAGAAGTGGGGAGAGGCGGAGCTCCGGCGCTGACGTCGGAGAGTTCCAGGACTGTCATCAGTTCTGCGGCGTGCTGTAAACCGAGCACGAGGGCCGCTACCAAGGCTACTACAAGCAACAGAGGGAGGTAAATTTATAGATGTAGAATCGGTGATATGCCATTTACCTTTTATATCTGACTGCAGGAACGCAGTAGTAGCCTACAAACTTATTGTTTTTCCTACACGCGCGGCTACATTAGGAACATCACCAGCCTCCAATAAAAAAAGAAGTGCCATTGAAAGTCTATGAGTCTGACTCATATAGGCTATAGGCCTATTGTAAATTGTATAGACTGCTGACTCCAGTTTTTTGTATAGGCTATGTCTGCTATTTTCTTCTATAGATTATAGATACTTTCATGCAGATCTCATAGGATTATGCTATAGATGCCCACACATTCGGTATATCCTAATAGGTTATGTTGTTTTGCCAATTGGTTATGACATAGCCTACATGTCATATACAAAACACATATGGGGTGCTAAACTACCACATAAAAAAACATATAGTGTTAGAATAAGCCGTATATATGTAGCCTATGAAATGCTGCCTAATATTAAAAAAGCCCAACATTTCTATGTTACCATCTACAAAGTATAGCCTATAGGTCTACACTGTAAAGTTGACAACATGCAGAGTTTATTTATCTGGAAACGAGTTAGCAAAAGCACACGCCCTATTTAGCCTATAGACCCATATACAGTAGGCTAAAGTAAGCACAGGTCCATCTGTCCAGGTAGGACCATAAGCCAGACCTGTTGCATTTATGAATAGGCTAAACAAAACAAACAAAAAAAAAAAACAGCTGTAACATTTTCTTAGGCTGAGCGTGATTCTAGGCTACGTGCATTATTTTGCCTTAATAGTCTATAACTTACCTGCGGAGCACTGGTGGTCGGCGGGCTCCCGAAGGAGTCCACGGATGAAAGGTACTGGGACTCTATGGATGGAGACGAGCTTCCACGGGATCCGCTGTCTGGGTCGCCGGGGAACCCTTGGTACATCTCCCCGGAGGGACCGAGAGAGAACGCGACACCTGCAGTTACCGGAGAGAGCGCGATGTCACCTGCAGCGACAGGGCAGCGGCACACACTAGAGGATTACTAAAGAAGGGGTACTGTAAGGAGAGAATGACTGATGTTATAGGCAGTGCAGTTAACCAAAGCCAGCTGATTACTTTGACAATGGCTTTAAGGGAGTATTCGCTGATAAAAGTTGGATAATCCCACCACGAGCTTGGCTAATGACTTTTGGCTGCATACATTCATTGATTATTGAAGAAAACTCCTACAATAGCAAGACAAGCAGAGTGTTTTATACGTAACGTCATGCTGAGTTATTGTGTGAAAGCGATATCAACAGGGAAAGATGTCTGTAAGCAGCTCAAGCAGACTGGCGTGCAGCGATGGACAGATGTTTCTGACCTAAACTCCAAAACGCTGATTTTTTTTTTAAAGCAAACATTTATTACCAACACTTAATTCTGTAGCGTATATCGTCCACGTAAAGTCAGTACTGACTTACCGCTGCTGATCTTTTTGTTATTCCCCGGTGAGATGCTCTTCGTTTCTTTCCAAAAAAGTTGCATGAAGAAGCTTAATCCAGTTCCCCGCGTTTAGGGGGGAAAGCGTCCCAATTCAATCGGTTAAGAAGTCCTCTCGTTTAGCTTTAAATCCTCGGAGCGCTCTCCTTTATCCGCTCGTCAAATATGCGATTATAGATCCATAAAGTCCGCTCGCGGTACGCCGGAGGACGTTAGCTTAATGTATTACCGTGCACAGTAGCAGATCTTGTCTTATGAATGAATCCATCCTCCTCGAGTACAACCAAGGCATTTCTAGCTTCTAAGTCCCGCCTCGGAGTTCCGCTGACGTACATGCCCATATTTGTGCTTTGGTGTTGTGTTTGGTATCCTTGGTGACGTTGAGGGAATCCCTCGCCCACTGAAATGGACCAGAAGCTAACCTCGCCGACGGATAATAATAGATTTTTTTTAATACTATCACAGGCACGAGATATTTCTCACCGTCTGACAATTTCTGAGAGGAAATTTTAAGAGTGATAAATATGGAAAGTATCTATTTAGGACTATCTATGCGTCTGTCTAGATTGGAACATTGTTTGGGTCACGGCGACGTCAAGAGGAGACATTATAATATTACTATGATGTCCACGGTGTCTGTAAGCATTTGGGGAGTGTTGTTAAGTTCATGTATTTGAAATCATCGGCACGTATATGGACTTAGACAACATGTTTTTTAGTTATTAGGCTATAGGCTAGATGAACATAAGATATTCCAGCCACTCTAGTTAGTCTATGCATGAATGTACATGAATATGTAGGGCTTGAGAAAACATCAGAAGATAGGCTATACAATGGATTAGTCTATTTAAGCAACACCCAGAGGTCTATGTCACTCCGGGACTGAATCCTGTCAGGAATGCAAGGGAAATCCTGCTGTAAAGTTTCTCAGGACACGCCCTCGGGAGTCCTCTGTGCTTGGGAGCTTAATGGGAGGAACGACTCCGTTTCATCTGTGTCTGAGCACTCCCTAAACCTGAAGCCAGGCACGGTGCCAAGCGTGGATTTACTGCAGGTTGAAAAATACCCTCAAACTGTATGCACCCATACTTTCGGTTAGATTAACATATTTATGGATTTTAGTGTAGGCAAGACTCTGTGTCACAGCACACAGAGCAGGAACAGCAGCCCCATTCAACCGAATAAAACTAAACTAAACTAAAAAACAAATCGGTAAACAGCAGTGTAATTTTGTCATGGACAGTGGGCAACAATGACGGAAATCGGCGCCTGTCATTACAAACACCCGGCCGAGCAGAAAGTGATTCATTATTATAGCCTACATGAGGACACCAGTGGGAATGTGGCAGGTAGGAGGTTGGCTTTTGTTGGGGGGGTTGCTCCACGGGCTAAATGCGGGAGGACCGGGAGGCAAATCATGAATGATAATCTAAAATACAAGGCTTACGCTTTTTGGTTGTGATGTCAAACAATGTCACGGGGCGAGCATGCTGCTGTGTAAGGACCGAAGTGTGAAAAGGCGTGAGCAAAAAGGGAAGAGTTGGGGATAACAAGTTATTAGTCAGCGCTATAACAGCGTCAGAGACGAGGACCCACGGAGGACGTTATGTCCCAGCCGGGCTGCCGTTACCGGTGGGTGCTGTGCTGCTGAACCGGGATGACTAACTCGGTCGATGTAAGTTGTTCATGATGGGGAATTGTTGTGGTGAATGGCTGATAACGCAGGCGAACAGCCCACATCACGGGGAAATAAACGATAATAGCAGGGCTTGACGGGTTGAGGGCAAGAAATCACGGATATGACTACTGACTAGGCCTATAGGCTGCCGCTGTTTTAGCTATGTGTGCTGATAAATATACAAACAGACTTCACTGTGACAACATAAGATATGTTTCCCCTCTTAATACTGTTCAATATGTCACAAACAATGTGTATAACCACGTAAAAGGGAGATATTTAGGTTAAAACAAGTGGCCGGGACCATGTGTTATCCACGGGTCTGCTGCATGTGTGTAGCGTTCTGTCGCCATGGATACGCCGTTGCCTCTGACGCAAGGACGTATAAATTTGGTCTTTTTTGTTATGCCGCCTAGCAACCGGTTTCCGTGGTAACCGGCTGTGAGTGACAGACAGCAGCAGCACACAATATGGCTTCCGGATTCTTTCTGTGCAGGGAACAGCAGCAAATCTGAGTATACTACAACGAGCGTTGTTGTTATTGTTTTAGCACAGTTTTAACCGTCAGCGGCTGTTGTTTCCCTCTTTGTAACGTCACGTCAGTTACAGGGAAGGTTTACGTTGTTATCGTTTACTAAACTGTTTGTCCCGTGTTCTAGTCGTAGCCTGTAAAATGCGAATATGCACACGCTTAGCAACGCAAGTACACAAATGTCTGCATCTTGTTGTTAATCATTGTTTTGTGAATGTGTAGGTAACAAGCGGACCCCAAGACAAACTGACTGCTATGTTTTCAGACATTTAATGTAGCCTTAATAAACAGATTCAGCGTCAGACAACGCGAGTAAATGAGCCCTGTGGACAAGTGGCTAGGCCTACAGCAGCAGATATTTTGTGGAAAACGTGGGTAGTAATTACCTTCTTATTTAATTAATTCTGCAGTTTTTTCTCAGCCACCTTCTGTTGCATTGAATCCAATGCAATTAAACTGACTTTATTTCACAAGGATAATCTACTCAGTATCAATACTGCTTTCACGGAATCATCAGTACATAAAAGCTAATTAAAACAAACAATAAGACACTTAACAGTATCAAAGAGTAGTAACACTTTGTCCTTGAAGTGCACTTGTGTCCAGGTTTCAGTTTATATTTGAAAGCTTGTAAAGTTTAAGTTGTGGGTATTGCAACATCTTCATCATACAGTTAACAGTGAACTTAATCACTGTAATAGTCATGGCCACAAAAGAGTGTGGAGTACATTATGTAGTTTAACTGAGACTGCAATCCTCTAAACTATTTTGTTCCTTGACAGTGTGTTTGTTTACAACTTGTGGTGGTCTAGACTCCAGTCGAGCCAGGTAAAAAATAGATGCATCGTTGTCTAATGCCCCTGATGTGCTTTGTTTTGCTTGCCCCTGTCTCTTAGCGTATTTTCGGGAAGCCACTAACTTGTGCTGTGCTCATGAGGCCAGCCCCTATTTCCTTTTGGAAGGCGGGCCGTGTTTGCCTGGTCTTCCTGCCCAAAATATTTGTTACCAGGCAACGGTTTGGCCTGTCCCACTTCGGAGTGGTGTTGTTTACACCCCTTCTGGCTCCATATCCCAACAACATTACATAACTCTCACAGGCTATTCTCCTTACTGAGAGAAATATGATCGGTCTTTTCTCTCCAGCCAACCAAAATGTCTCATAGCCTCATACCATAGCTTTTCCCTCAGCCACTCAACAATTTCCTTCGGTTTTTGTCTGCTGTAATCGCTCAGAGCTGTTCTTACTCACCTAGCCATTCAGAGCAACAAAACTGAAACTGAGGAAACTGAGGCTAAGACTGTTTATGAAAAAGCTATGCTTGAGTTGACTTTCAGCTCAGGCTTTGGCTAAAAATCCCTGAAGCTTATTGTTACATGATCTGTCAGGTGGGGGTTCAGGTCTGCCCCTGTAACCGTTTAATAACACATCTATTCTTGTCTAAATCCAGTAATTCTTTCTTGGCAAAGTCGAAGGCCTTCCTGCACGCCTATGTCAACATGGCCTGTGTATAGTGAATTAACTGAAATACATGAGTTGAAATTAAAGAAGTGGAGCCTGCATTTATTAATATTCAGATCAGATGGAACCATAAACTTTTGAACCTGTCTGTTTTTTAAAACTTAAATGTTATAATATTGTTATTATATTATTAGGTAAGTCATGAAGGTGACTTTAAATTTCAAGTCAAACAGATGTTTGATGCCTAAATACATACATCAGGTGGACATCACCTTTATAATTTAATTGCAGCGGCCCTGCAATTTGACAATATTCATTTTAGTTGGAACTGTGTCAACTACAGGGCAGCGAGGTCGCAGGTTGTGCTGTTGCGTTGGATTTCATTATATTGTCAGGTGATCATGTTATTATGTGCATTTGGCTCATATACTTGCCTGTGTCTTTGCACAAAAGAAAAACACATGCTTCAGCTGCCCTCAGTCTCCTTCATCTTACGAGCGATAAATGAAAACCTTTCACTAGGGGCAGAGTGCAGTTTCTCCAATTTTCTGTCTTACTGCTGACTCTGTGTTTTGTAGTTGTGCCACAGACCAGGAGGGGAGCTGAGAAACTGTCTTCCTTTTTTTTGTGAGAGCCAAATAACAAGCAAACTGCCTCGATACTGACCTCCACCTTCTCCTGATTCCCTGTAGTGTTCATAGTGTTGTTCAGACAGACAGCATCTGGTAGTATCCGATACTTACATTTGTGGGGTGAATTAGTTTTGTTTCAGTTAAAATTTGTCATTATGTCATTGAGAATTATACCATATGAGGTGTTTATTAGTTGCAGGGGTGAGGAGTTGTGCTTTTGAGGGACTACATGTTCCATCCATTCATTTTCTGGTTTCTATCTGGCCACATTTAGCCACTGGGCAGCACACTAAGCAAGCAGTGCCGCCCAGAATACTTCCCACAGGCAGTTGTTTGTGAGGCATCCAGACCAGATGCCCACATAATCATCATCCCTTTTTCTGGATATATTAGCTCCTCACCCTGTCCCAAAGGACGAGTGCAGACACCGTATTAAGCAAACTCAATTTATTTATTTAACTCTGTTTAATCAGGGACTCACTGAGATCGAGATCTCTTTTCTCAAGAGAGACCTGAGAACAAGAGATATTCATACTGAGATAATCAACAATGAAGTGACAAGTATAGTTAATAACAACAATTACCAGAGTCGTAAAAGACATCAGAGAGTAACACTTTTAAATTTTCAAGAGAAATGAAAGAATCCAGCATTGGCAGCTTGCAGTTCATTCCATATAAAAGGTGCATAGTACCTGAAATCAGGTCTGCCAAGGTTAGTGTCTACGTATGGAAAATCTAAGATTAAGCAGCTGTTGAATCGTGTATTCTGGTTACAAGATTTAAATGAAAGAAAGATATGAGGTAGTGTGGAAGCTTTAACAAGAGCTTTTAGCCTCTTATATCCATTAGATTATCCTTTTAGTCAGTGCTCAGACTCTGTGACCATTAAGTTAGGATTGTAACATACATAAATTCGAGATTTCACCTTCAGCCTCAGCTTCCTTTTCACCACAATGGTCCAGTACAACATTTGCTAGACTTCAGATGCAGCAGGGAGCCACTTCGAGACGTGTCATCTCATCTTACAAACCTGAGATACCTGAACTCCCTCACCTCAGGCAACAAACCTAAAAACTTTAGCTCGACTTTCTGCAGAGGATGCAGACACAGCTTTTGCTTCAGTTATACAAGGATTAGATGCACTGGAGCAACAGCCCTGCCACCGCATGCTCCCAGAGACTCCACAGGACCCCTCAATGGACAGTCGAGATCACAAAACTCATGTTGATTGAGAGGGAAAATTCCCATGACCCTTTCAGTATCTGTGTGAAGAGCCGGTTACATTATTTACACACAGTTTTTATCGTTCCCTGCTTCAGCTCACAGCTCTCTTGCAAGCTCCCTTTTGTCCTGTTTATGTTAATGTACTTGTGTTTATACGGTGTAATCCTTGTGGCTCTCCCATTTTAAATAACGAGCCCGAGTGTTTACAGAAAGCCAACACAGCACACACGCACGGCAAAAATTCACAGTCATCTGTGGAGAAGGTAAAACATTGAGTTGTGCATGCGTCATAGCCTCGGTTGTGGGTTCTTCTGAGACAAAAAAATTCTCACGTCATCTTATTTCACCCAACAGAATGGCATCAGGCCTCTTACACTCAGTTCCCTTCGGGTTAAACAGGTGAGTGAGGCTATGGTTGACAGTGGCATGTCTGACCCACTGTAAAAAGGCTCTTGACAGTACTTGATGATGAAGCACAAATTAAAAAGATGCTTGACAGCTTTGCGTGCGAGAGAGGTTATTGTACCATGGCAGGAAATTAAGATGATGTACTCCATTTTTCATGCAACCACAAGTAGCATAATCTCATTTTAATGTTTGAGTGAGATCTTTACTATATTTGTTTATTGGCAATGCCTGTAAATATTCATCTTTCCCATTGTTCACAGCGTCAGAACAATTGGCGTTCCTTGTTTTTTCTTCGCTATATGTGCAGCCATAAACGTCAGCATTGAGGTGCAGAAAGCCGAACGAATGGCTCTATTGTATCATGCACTGCATGGGAGTCGGATGCCTAAAGTTAAATGCAATCAGTGGGCTTCAGTATTCCACAGCTCTCTGTGACTCAGACACAAGCAGCGCGTCAATCCTAGCCTACTTTCAACAGGCTTGCTGCCAGTCAGAGAGGCAAAATGCCAGAGAGAGAGGGAGGGACAAGAGCAAGAGGGTGAGAGAGAATGAGGATGAGATCAGAGGTGGAAAGTAAGTCAGTATGTTTAGTCAGATACTGTCGTTAAATACAGCAATGAGGCATTGACTTGAGAGTATTTAATTTTAAGCGTTTATACATAGAATTACCCAGATGTCCTACGTTTTAAACATATTAGCCCACTTCCTTTTTCACAGCAGACATTTTGACTCGTCATAGTAAGAAAAGGTGTTACTAATAACATTAACAAGGGTTTTGTTCTATTCGAGTGTCCCAGTAAGTCGTGACAGTGAGCCAGCATGCCCAATACCTGCACCCTGAAACTGAAGCAGCTAAATGGAATTAAGGCATCATACATTTTATTATTTACACCTGTGCCGCCTGTCACATGACAGCTGAATTAATTAACAGATTGTGATTTTACACGCAAATTCTATTCGGACAGTTTTGTTTTGGCTCTTTATTCAAACATATTGGATTTGAAATGAAACAACAGCAATGAGTTTAACGTGCTGTCAGCTTTAATTTAATGAAGCTTGTAGTAATTGTGCTCCTTTTACATATAACCATGAAGAATGCCTACAATTCCTACACTGTTAATACAGATGCAGTGGTGAAGGAGATTTTTTTTACTGGCAATACTGAAATATAAAAAAGTCCTGCATTGAAAATCTCACTTTAGTAAAAGTAGTAAATATTATTAGCAAAATGTACTAAGTATCAAAAGTGAAAGCACTCATAAGTCTACTGTGAGTGTTATACTATTGGATTATTATTACTGATGCCTTAATGTGTAGGTTGCATTTTATTGTTGTAGTTGGTCGAAGAGCTAATCTGTAACGGTGCATCATATTTTAAAAGCTGCTATGTTTTGTATGTAAAATCTTAATCTTATTGGAGAAAAATGTACAATATTTTATAATTTGTTTATGTAGAAAGTAGCATGCAATGGAAATAAAGTACAAGTACCTCAAAATTGTACTTGAGTGCAGTTCAGTACTACAAAGTAAATGTACTCCATTGCTTTCCAACACTGGCAGTCTATATGTATTAGGACAGTTTTTGTTCATGCTTTATTCCAGCGCATTGGATTTGAACTTAAACTGACTGTGAGGTTGTGTAAGTGCTGACTTTCAGCTTTAATTTGAGGGGTTTTCCATCCAAATACGATGTAATTGTAGCATATATTTTTGTACATACCCCCAAGGGTAAAATGGCTACTGTGTGTACTGTTCACTCCATATGGATGCAAATACCCAAAACACCTTTAAAACCAAAAGGCTAAACATCATAGTCACTGTTTCACTGGTCGTCCAAATCGCTGGAGCACAGCCACAACAGCTGAAAGATATCATTGTTCTAATACATACAGTCTGTGCTGTACAAAAAGCTTATAAAATACAGTGCATTTTTGTAATTTCAACAATGAAACAGTATGAAGTAATTAGACCTGACACCACCTGGACAGCAGTACTTAGGCTTACGAAATAATAATTTAACACTCTGACAGGGAGAGAATTAGAATTTGTACTTTTTTTAAAGTTACCATTTTGAAAGCAGGACCTACTTATTTCTCACAATGCTGTGGAAAATACTGTTATTTATTTGAGTATATGCGACTACTTCTTCCACCTGGATGAGGAGAGTGGATGCCAACATCATTATTCCCCCTACTCATTCTCTCTCTGCTTGTTTCTATCCAGAAGGCTTTGTTTCAGCCTTTTTTCCCCGGCTCACAGCCCCCCTCCCCACTTCTTCTCTCTTCCTTACATAAGGACGCCCTACTTTTTCAGGGACCAGTAAGAGGTAAGAATAAAGGGAGTGAGTGGGTGAAGAAGAGGGACTGATAGAGGGTTGGATCCAATGAAGAGAGAGAGAGAAAAGATATGGGGGTAGAAGACAGGACTGTGTGTACACTGCACACGTCAGGGAAGACAAGCCTGCATGTGTCCCCGTCATCCCCCTCGCTGGCCTTCTCTGCCCACACAGCGCTCCTTCACTCCTCACCCTTTCCTTTTGTGCTCCTCATCTTATCCCTTCCGTCTTTTCTGCACGCTCCCTCTCCCTAACTCACCCAGTTGAAGCCGTTGTTGGCAATCTTTGATATCGCCTTCCCCCCTCCCTCCCATCTCCAACCACCCATGTTACATGTCGACCCATTTTCTGTCACGGCATGTTCTCCACACAAACCACAGCAGAGAAATGATCTATCCATCTATCTATCCATCTGAAATACAGTGGTGTAAAACAACTAAGTACATTTCCTCAAGTATTGTACTTAAGTACAATGTTGAGGTACTTGAGTATTTCCATTTTCTGCTACTTTATACTTCTGGTCCGCATCAATTCAGGTTCAGAGGCAAATATTGTACTTTATACTCCTCTACATTTATTTGATGCCTTTAGTTACTTTGCAGATTCCGATTAATTATACAAAATATAATGAACATATAATAATAGGGGTGCACGGTGGCAGAGCGGCTAAAGCTCCTGCCTCCCAATAAGGAGATCGTGGGTTCGTGGGATCGATTCCCGGACCATCACACAATCTCTCTGGGTGGAGTCTGCATGTCCTCCCCGTGTTACCGTGGGTTCTCTCCGGGTTCTCCGGCTTCCTCCCACCGTCCAAAGACATGCATGTGTAGGTTAATTGATAACTCTAAAAATTGCCCGTATTGAATGAATGTGAGAGTGAATGGTTGTCTGTCCTTGTCTGTGTCTGTGTTAGCCCTGCGACGAGTTGGCCACTGTCCAGGGTGTACCCTGCCTAAGGCCCAAAGTCACTGGGATAGGCTCCAGTCACCCGCGACCCCTAACGGGACCAAGCGGTAGAAAATGGATGGAAAATGGATGGATAATGAACAAATAAATTATGATGTATTATTATTGCAGTATATATGGTAAACAATAAGCTGTATCAATAATTATAATTCAGTAGATGCCATTTGCCATTCTGCAAAGGAGTACTTTTACTTTTTGTACTTAAAGTATATTTTGATGCTGATACTTTTGTACTTTTACTTGAGTAAAATTTTGAATTCAGGATTTGACTTGTAACAGAGTATTTCTACACTGTGGTATTGCTACTTTTACTTAAGTAAAAGATCTGAGTGCTTCTTCCACCACTAAAAGTATGTGACCAACTTTTCAAAAATGCTGCTTACGCAGTCATGCTTCAGTAATAGTGATCTAATTTTATAACACCGTCAGGGGTAAATGATCTGAATACTTCTTCCACCACCGCTGAATGCGTTTCACTTCTTTGTCATAGAAAAGTTTCAAACAAACAGCTGACTACAAACATGCATGAACATTTAGCTCATTTTCCGATGACTTCACTGTCTGAACTCATACAACCGTGGTTACAACTCATAACCTTTGTTACATTTAGTTAAAAAGCACTAAAAAACATTAAACTTTAAATCGTAGAAAAGGTTTCAATCGTAGTCATCTGGACACTGTTTTCAGAATCAACGAATCAGACTACGACTGAAACCTTTTCTATGATGGAACACTCCTGGACGAATGAGGGACTACGCCATTCAACTTTAAAAGCAATAATCAGCACCAGGCAGAAGAACATATTGATCATGATCTCTCAGGTCAGTGGAATTATCTTGACTAAGTTTTAACGTATCTGTCAACCCGGCCAACAGTTTTTATGTAAAAAAGAAACCACATTTGTGTACAACAAGTACACAAACAAGTTGAGCATAACACGCAGTGATGACATGGTGTGCGAGTCATGAATGGAATTTCTAATGTGTTTCTGCGGGGGGCCATTTGTGTAACGCATGAACAACTGATGGCAGTCAGGTAGGTTTCCCCATTCTTCTCCTCTGCACGCAATTGGATGGGTTTTTTCAGCATTTTTTTTTTATTATTAGCTTTAATTGTTATCACAAAGTTGTATATTTCTTTGCACAACCTTCTATAATGTTTAATACTGTATAGTGTATTGTAAAAAAAATTAACGGTGATGCACTGTTAATGTTTTGCATGTTATCAGTTTTTCACGTCATGCTGCACACACCTGTATGATAATTACATTTTCATTGTCATCATGTTCACATTTAACCTATTGATTAAAATAAACAATTACTGCTGCTGCTGCTGCAAAAAAGTCAACCAACATGTAAGAAAACTGCGTTTTTGAAGTGACGGCTGTGATCTTCACTCTGTCGACAGGTAGGGAGTCTGAAGAGATGACACACTGCTGAGAAAAATGTAAGACAGTTAGTGGAATATCCAAAAAGACATGGCATTTGATGTCCTTTGAGCACTGTGATGCCCATTCAACAGACACCAATCAGTACTAAACTTACTGTAAGATATTCACTCATCAGCCCACAGATCTACCAAATTTGATGTTATTATTACTATTTTTAAATAAATGCAAAATACAATGTTTATTATTGTTTATTTATTTTATTTTTTTCATCTTTACATACTACTACCCCTTCACCACCCTCCCCCAACCCAAACGTGGTCAAAAATCCACAGTATTCAGAGTATATAAATATAACAGACAAATTAAGCAGAACTAAGACAAAAATTCTAAGCACACAAATGTCAGTACAGAGGAAGAAACAAAATAAATAATAAGTTTAAAAAACTCCAGGTCCCATTCAAACGGTATAATTTATAGTTTAAAATATCTCTCACATTCTCAGATATTTAGATCTCATCAGATGACAGGCCTCTAAAAAAAGGAGATTATTGGTTTCCAGTGGGAACAGAAATTAGCTCTTAATCTAAATTCAAATTTTCTAAGTTTCAGGAATGACAAGACATTACATAGCCAGGAACTGCATGCAGGTGGAGTTGATGATTTCCATTGAAGCGGTTTTCTCCTGTGAGCAATTAAGGATGCGAACATAACAACATTGATATGAATGGATGTCCAGCTGTTGCTTTCAGGTATTTGATGTTATTTCAATTACAAAATAACAACAAAAATCATTCAGTTGCATTAAAGACACTCCCCACTGGTTGAATTCTTCACTTCTGGAGGCCACAGTTTCTGAAATACATATTATAGTAGGGATACACCGATTCTATACATCCTATTGGTATAGGAGCGGATTGGGTGTTGGCCATGACATGACCAAGTCACATTAAATGCAGTTTCTTTGATAATGTCATTATAAAAGTCATTGTTTCTGCAGGTTTTTTTTCTGCCACAGCATCCCTGGACTCATCTTCCCTCACATGAAAATGATTCCTATGAATTTCACACATTGAGACATACAGATTATAAATTTGGCGAAAAGGGAGCACTTGAATCAGCTCAGTCGGTAGATACCCTGAGTTGAGGTATCTGCGTCGTTATCAGTAGAGAAAAAGGTGAATAGGTGCATCACTACTTTATGGTGGCATTTTTAAAACCATATAGGAGACAGTGGCACATGTTGAGCTGTTTATTTTGTATAAAAACACACAAACAGACATCTACACATTCAAATAGACCAAACAGAGGGCAGAAGTGGAAAATAGAAAGGCTAAAAATCTATAAATTAACCTCAAGGATCTCTTGTTGCTGTTTCTTCACGTCATAAAGTTAAAGGATGAGAAGTTAAAGTTGCTCAGTGAGATGTTACATCACTGTGATATTTCTGTGGCACAGTCAGTGACTATGACACACCTGGTCACCACCATCTACAACAAACTGCCATTTAGAAAATAAACAGCAACGACACGGTGAGGAACAGAGGGCAGAGTGCAGGGGAGAGGTGCTGTACTGTAGATGCAAATGCTGCTCTTTGCAACTCCAGTTATCAGCCATCAGTCCTCACGACTTGTAAATAAACACACACGATAAATACACCCTACGTCCCATGCCAACACACACTCACATCTTTAAATACCCCGGCTCTGACGACTGAGATAGCACTGCTCATCAAATTTATGCGTGAGCAAGCCCAGGCTAAATTTGCAGCCAGGGAGCCAACTTACGCAATCCTCCCTGGTCTCCCTCCTGTCTATACAATGGCTTAAAAATCTCACAGTTCTCAAACCATCCCATCCCTCCCCATATCTCCACTCCCACACTACAAACTACAACTCCGGCACTATTCCTGTACCAGCCCCCGCTGCTGTGGCACAAAAATACCAGCACCTCCAAGAACAGACGCCAAGCCTGTCAGAGCATCATCACATCCCACAGGACAGCTGGGGGGGGGGAGTGAGGAGTAGAAGAGCAAAGAGCAGGTGGAGGGATGAGCACAGCCACTGTCGAGAGAAATGAATCAACAGAGACAGAAAAGAGAAAATAAATACTCTCTATATGAGGGAGGGGACACAGTTTACAGTTATATCCTGGTAGATCAACCACAAACTGCTTCTCTTTCGTCTGATCTGAGGGGAAGTGTGTGTTGTTATATTACAACATTTATGAGGACCATATGAGGAGATAACATAACGCCTGTCAAAGAGTCACCCTCACACCCGTTATACCAAATTATATTGAAGACTTAATAGCTTTTAGGTAACACTTTTTTGAACTCCCCCATTTGGCATTTATAAGCAGTATATAAACATTTAACAAATGGTTTATAACACACTATAATATTTTTGTAAGCAGATATAAGTGTTAACTATCTTCGATGCTGGTGTATAAATAGATAGTGAATGACAGTATAGTAAAACAGTTGTAATAACATAAAATATGTCCTCATAGCAAAAGTTATAATTGTTGACTAGTACTGTACTGTACATTAATAAGCACTTACAAATGTCCTTAAATGTGCTTATAACTACATTATAGCGTGTAATAAACCATATAGTAAATAGAAAGTAAGCTGAATGCCCGTGGTCAAGTCATTTAACGGTACCTGACACACAAATCATGCCACTTTGTTTGTTTCCCATTTACAGAGCCAGGGCTGTGTACAAACACCAAATTTTTTTTCAGCACACACACTGAATGGACAGCTAGCGGACCGTGAGGAGATATTCACTTAATTTGACAAAAAGACGCGTATTGGATTAGAATCGCATACCCCACCTTTAAGTACAGCTTCACTGAGCTGCTAACATGGCTGTAGAGACTTAAGTCTTGTTTCTTAGCCTTTCTGAAACAGAGAAGGTAATAATAAAAGAGTGAACACATCGGTACTGAGGCCTGTGAGGCCTGTAGTTACCTCATTTTACAAGCCTTGTTGAGTTGTTACACTGGCTGACCTCCTGCAGAGCTGAACTCAAGACACACAAGAGGAAGGGTTTGGAAAAATAAAAATAGAATAATAAAACAAGCATTGTTGATGGAGAGGCCAGACACTGAGATGAATCTATGGGCTCACTATCCTCTTCCTACCTTTACTTTCTCTCCTCCTCCCTCTATCACAATGTAGATGGATGGTTGCCGAGGACAACCTGTGTGTACTCACCTAATGATGAACAGGAAGTGGTGTGTGAGCAAAGGTGCTATTAATAGCAGCATGTGTAGAAAGGACATTTGGTCGCTCGCGGATGTGTGTGTATGTGTGCGTGTGCATGCGAGCACCTGTGTGAGGGAGCAGCCAGCGTGTAACAGGGAGGAGGAGGATGCAGATTGTGAGACTCAGACAGTTACTAGAGAGAACAGGAGGGGGGGAGAAAGAGTGAGGGATGGATGGAGGGAACGTAGTGGAGGTGGGGGCGAGTGTGTGTTGACGCTGTACGTGGCGTCAGTGCGATAAGAATAGAGATGGTGCGTGTAGCGCTGCTGAGACATCACCCTCACACCCTCAGTGGGGCAGGCAGTACTCACTCTCACTGTGTGTGTGTGTGTGTGTGTGTATAGATATTACCCAAGGTATGCTCATGTGTGCATGGATGACTAAACTGTTGGGGTTGCAGTGATTTATTTTTTTTTCCTCTGTTGTGTAATAACAGTTATGTGTACCTTTCCATTCATGTTTAATTTTAAAAAACACATTTTCTTTTCATCATTGCACAATTTCTATAAAGCAACTTGAGAATATGGTAACAATGTGGACTATATTTAAATGTTCTTGTTAATAGCACAATGCTTTGAAAAGACAAAGGGAATAAGGACACCTTTATTTTGTTGCATACTCTGCAAACATATCTATATGTATATATGTTACTGTATATCTTCCTTGTTAATAGAATTTAGTTTCTTTTTATTTCTTCCTTTTTCACTACTTTTATATAGTTTGTTCTATTGTAGTGCCTATTTTATTGTCTTATTCTGTTCTATTTTAATTATTTGAATATCTGTTTATACTTTTTCTGTGTATATAGCGTGAAGGGGGCTACTGCTGCATTTCACTGTGCAATCCTGTAATGTATTGTAAAGCTAAACCTTGAACCTATATCAAGGCTATAGCCAGAAGTATGAGGATAGTACGAGATGAAGCAAGAATGAAACAGTGGCATAGCAAAGCGTAAACTGACATAGCCACAGCTTGGAATAAGAACAGCTTTAAAATACAGTTTATATATCTTGTCTATGTGTTAGAACAGCATGCTATTGCTCAGCTGGGTCTAATGTGGAGACCCTCTTCATAAAGCGTCTTCACACCATCAGGAACTGAAGCAGCCACTGTGGAGGGACAACAGGCGAACAGCAGAAACAGAAAGTCAAAACCCCGTTCAGGTCCAAGTCAGTAAAAATACATAACAGCATATTTGACCAGATACTCACATTGTTGATCCCTCTGTCTTTCACCTCTTGACTGGTCTCTGATTCATACAGAGCTGAGGAGACGAGAGGAGGAAATGACTACATACTGTATCTCTGCAAAGGCTCAACATTCAGTAACTTCTGCATCAGTTTAATATTTGTTTTCAAAACAGAGAACCTGGCAAGTATCCTGAGTTCATTTAGTGATAGTCCAAATACGCATGAAACTCTAAACAAACCGCGCACATGTAGATCATCTAAAGTAAATTGCAGAATGTCGCCAGGCCACAGGTGTAACATATTGGTCAGCACACCATAATCACAATCATTCATGAAATATAAAAGAAGATACAAAAAGATCCTTTATTTCAGTAAGAGTACCAATACAACAATGTAAAAATACTTACTTATACTAAATAAAAAGTACTACATTCAAAATCCTAAATCCTAAAAGTACACAAGTATTATCGACAAAAATATACTTAATCTATCAAAAGCAATAAATGCAGTAAAATGTCCGCTGTGACTGATATATTATTATATATGACATTATTGTTAATACTGATAAGCAGCATTTTACTGTTGTAGCAGGTCGAGGTAAAGCTAGTTTAACTACTTTATATACAGTTAGTAGTTTAATCTTAATTAAAGTACAATATTTCGCTGTGAAATGTAGCGAAGTAACATAAAATAGATATACACATATAAAGTACCTCAAAATTGTACTTCAGTACAGTTCTTGTAAATGTACTTAATTATTTTCCACCACTGCTTGAATGCACTAAATTGTATGATTTGAGTTTTTACAATTTTTGAAGTTAATGTTAATGGGGATCTTATTGTCAACCAATGAGCTGGTACACTCAACTTTATGTGCCTGTGTGTCTAATAACAATCTAATAATAGTACTATGTGGCAGGTTTAGTGCAGTCGGGTCAAATATAGACAAAAAAGACGACGATAGAGCTTCCTGAAATAATCAAATCAGCTGGTGTAAGGTCATGGATTCAGTTTTTCATTATTTGTCATTCTGTTTGCCTTTTTTTTGTGTGTTTGACGATGTGTGGCGTAGCTGCAAAGATGGATGCGTGTATGTTTGTGTGTGTGTGTGTGTGTGTGTTACCAAAAAGCTTGCGCAGCCTGGTGACACATGACACAAAGCCATGGAAAGGCATGTGAAGCTCTGTAGATGCGAACCGCACAGACAGCAGCTGAATTACCTTGCGGTCACACTGCATTCCTGGGAAACAGAGGAGTGGATGAAGGTGTGAAGCCAAACAGAGGCAACCATCTGTGTGAACATAGTGTGTGTGTGTGTGTATGCATGCATACCAACAGCTTGCAGCGCTGCACTGAGTTCAAAGGGACTCATGGTCCCAGAAGAGTCCTCATCGAACTGGAAAAACATGGACTGAAAAAGAAAGCAGTGTCAGAATAACTACAGTAACAGTCTTTAACACACACACACACACACACACTGAGCTGTACCTGCAGATTGCGGAGACTGGACAGCAGGGTTTCTGTTTGTTTACGGTTGAGACTGGAGCGCCCTTTAGTCTGCCAGCAGAGTTAAGGACATCTCAACAGGACGGAAGACAGAGAGATAAAGTTATGAGGAAGGAGAGTGAAAGTAAACAGCGGGGTGGCACGATGACTCAACCGGAGGACCGGGGGTTTTAAACCCCTTCGTCAGCAAGCATCTGCCCCAACGAAGTGTGAAACTAGACGAGGTTAATCACGTTTTTAACAGCAGCAGTTGTAACGTTACCTCATGAAAAATATATAACTTCTGTAAGCTTGAGTAAACCAGACGTGTATACAGTATAGTCAAAGTCCAACAAGGATCGTACTGAACTACAAGGAGCCTGGAGAGTAATGTTAAAGAATACACTGAGGACAAAAGGATACATCCTCTCCAAAGATGAGCTGTCTGCACGTCTCCAGTGGCAGATGGTAATCTTTGTCAAGAACTGTGATAACAGAAGAAAGGCACAGATTGATGCAGAGAAAGAAAATAAGGGTTTAAATTGGATTAAGCTGAGTTAAGGTGAAGGTAAGGACAAGTGTGGTCACTTTTATTACTTAACCAAGCTCAATGTACTCTATCTGACTGCAGCTATGAGCCTCTGTCTAGACATGGTGACCTCTGTGTCTCCACTGTTCCAGCTTTTGAGAGAATGTGTCACTACTTTGCTCCCATCTAGTGGCCATTACAGGTATGATATAGTCAACGATCACTTGTGGTGAAGCTTTGTGAGGCTTTGAATCATTTTCAGATGCAGCTGAAACATGAAAAACGTGATATACTGGAACCTGAGTTGAAGAGATTCATGAGTTCCTTGGCATTCAGTCTGTCATCCTGCCGGAGAGACAGAAGAAATCAGTTTAGATTGTTTATAAAAGGCCCCAAATTCACACTTTTATCAGGTAAAGTAATGTAGTACAAGGAGGAGGAATTCTTACTGGGCCAGCCTTCTCATCAAAAGTCTTCTGAACTCTCACTCGATCCTCCGAGGAGACGGGAGTCGCCATAACCTGTTTGACATAAAAATGGCAAACAAACGTGAACATACTATATTTTTTTTGGTTGGCAGCTATTGGCTGGTGTTTTAATGTATATGGACTCACCGGGAGTAAGCCAGAGGAGCAGGTGAAGTCCTGAGTCCTGGAACACAAAGACAACACCAGATTGTCAGTGTTGCTCTCTTAAATTATACTTTTAAACAGTTTGAACCTTACACACTCAGAAATAATGTTTAATATTGACTCAGATCCTTTACATAAGTAAAAGTACCAATAACACAATGTGAAATACTCAGTTACAATTCAAAGTCATGCAGTCAAAATTCTACTTGAGTAAAAGTACACAAGTATTACCAGCAAAATGTACTTAAAGTATCCAAAGTAAAATTATGGAGCCCCAAAGCTCCTGCAAGATGTTTTTTAACAACCTTATGCACACAAGATAATACTTGCAATATGATAAAAATAAGACATTTTCGGGACTTAGGGGCTCTCCTGTTAGTTTTAAGTAGTTAGAAGTAACAACTTTCTTCATTCTTGTAGGTGAGTGCATGTAAATCCAAGCAGAGCAGGTGTGGTTATGCAGGACTTTAATCTATGACAAGGCATCATATTTTAAAAGTCCATTATATGTTTTGTATGTAAACTTAAAGCAACTACTAACTATAGCTGTTAAATAAATGTCGTGGAGTAAAAAGTACAAATACTCCTCTGCAATGTAGTGGAGTAGAAGTATAAAGTAACATAAATTGGAAATACTCAAATACCTCAAAGGTTGTACAGCACTTGAGTAAATGTTACTTTCCACCACTGGAAAATAAAGATGATTATTATAGTCAGAGTGAGTGCTCATACTACACTGTACTCAGCTGTATAATTGACTGTTGTTGCTAACAGGAGCCATAAGAGGTGGTTTTAATACTCTGTTGTTGTTGAGACTAATTGCAATTTTCTAAATTATACAACAGTATAATGTTGAGAAAACAATCTACGTTTGAATGTAGGTCCAGGGGAGCGTGGGTGACTATGACTGTGCTGTTGAGAGTGAGTGAGGCAGGAGGTGATTCAGGGATGCTGTGGAGCCCTCAGGAAGTGTTGTGGGTCAATGATTTAACAAACTATCTCTGACGGGAGAAGACGCACACACTCAACACATAACATTTACACAAGGTGGTTAGTAACTGAAGCTGTTTTTCTGTTTTTCTACCACCAGGCTATTGGTATTTTGGTAAAGGAGAGAAAAAATGATTAATGTGTCCCCTATTTTAGGCCCTTAAAGCTAAATCCCCTTCATCTTACGCCAGAGTGTTTCCAGTCTTGAAGAAAATGCGGACAAAGAAGTCTCCAGGCTGGTTGGGTCGATAGGTGGACGCCACAATGATGTAGTTACCAGGGTCCAGATGCAGCTTCCTCCACACACCCCTGAGGGACAAAGTTAACAAGTTATGTTTATGTACTTCCAATAAGCTATCAGTTGTATGTCTTATAAACTCAAAAGGTTAGATCCAAGCGATATTCTATATACAATACTATTTTTAGTTTTATATATACTGTATATAGACAATACTGTCCATGTTTAATAGCTGCCACCATCAGGGCCATGTGCAACAACAGTTACTGTTATGTTATGTTATATATGTTTTATGGATTGTCTGTGTTCTTTCATCTGTATGCATTTTATATTGTCTTTTATTGTGTCTTGACACCCCTGGCCAAATACATTTTTGGATAATAAAGCAAATTTTTATTTGATTCTTTAATTCTCTCACCACATGAATAAAATTAATTAATACACTTTTTCATGCAAGTATGCAACATAAAAATTGTGAAAAATTGTGGATTGTGAAATTTTACACAAATTTCAAAGGTTCTGGCAGATGTCCTTCATTCTCTTCCTCAAGCTGCATTTAGTTGGACAAATATTACTTGGTCCTGTGTGGAAGCAAGTTTGATGTACAAATTTTAAGGGAAAAAATTGGGATTACACTCGATACAGCGCACAGCCCAGTTTATGAGAAGTTTTACAGTCCCTAAAGGTACCAAGTAAAAGCACCGGACACCAAATGTTCTACTTTTATGACCAGATTAGTAAATATTTACTAATAAGCAACCATTTTTTTCCCCATGATGGGCTTTTACCTCTGAGCCATATATTTCCCAGAGCGACCAACGGGGCGATTTTTCATGAAGAAGTTGCGGTTCAGACACACACCCTCGAGCTGTATGAAGAAATATATAACATTAAGTAATAATTACTACGAATATAAGATTGTTCTGGTTTTAATTTAGGCAGATAATGAAAATATATTTATCTATTGCCCATGAGATACTCACCTCAGAAGGAACCTGCAAAGAAGAAGAAACGGGTGTGAGTTTATTCAGAAACAGAATAAAGGTGCTAAGACCCAAAATGTTCAATAAATCAAGAAGTAAATTAAAAGGAAATGTTACCTTGTAGATGTGGAAAGCTATGAAGAGGAAGTTGACTTTATCCTTCTGCCTGCGGTTTTTCTGCAGCAGCTCCACCAGCACGGTGCACTTTTTGCCTTTCTGCTTCTGCTTCTCTGTTTTCTTCTTCTCCTCTGGGGTCACCGCCTCATCATCCTCGTCATCTTCATCATCCTCTTCTTCATCCTCTTCTTCCACTTCTGACTGGTCCTGCTCTGAGAGAACCAACTTGAACTGAGGATTCTTCCAGAATGACTCTGAGGAAAAAACAAAGAAGAAGAGTAAGACAACATAATCCAGGTAGGGCTTGACTGCATATTTGTGCAAATATAAAGTCATAAACATACTGTCGTTTTTGCGGCTACCACCAGCGGAGCTCCCCGGTATCCAGAGTCCTTCATTTTCACTGATGGTCCAGGTAGACGAGGAGACAGGTGAGGAAGGAGAGGCAGGTGTGCTTTCCTCCACAAGACTGTCAGGATTCCCACTGCAGATCTCCACGATGTTGAACAGCTTGCAGAAGTCCTCAGCACTGATCCTAATAGAGCAGACAACTTACATCAGAGATCTTGTTGTTTGTGAGAAGTTGTTGGGTAACACTTTAGATTACGGCCCGCAACGTAATTTACAATGTAATTTTTTAACGGTGTACGAGTACAGTACGTACTAATACATACATGTAGGTACAAGGGAACAACATGAGAAATTAGGGAATAAGGGGCTAACAATGTGGGAACTTTAAAATAATTTAAATTGTAGGTATTTTTTCACTAACGGGGAAGAATCACACTGTAAATTGAGGGCTGTAATCTGAAGTGTTACCGGTTGTTCAGTCGTGTATATCGGTGTGTTTTAGTAGCTGCCACGTACCAAAACTCTCCGTCTTCTATCTCTATCAGTTGAATCCTTTCCTTCTCTGCTTTGTCCACGTCATCCCACTCTTTACCCCTGCAGTCACACACATACAAAGAGAAACTCAACATCTGTGGAGGTTCTGTAATCTGTGGAGCGAGTGGGCTCTCTCTTGCAACATCCGCAAACCGGAAGCTTCCTCACTTGTCACTCCAGGGTCCGCGATATTCGACAAAACCCCAGGGGTTCCTCAGCCTCAGCATAAAAATCTCATCTGATGCTTTCGTCACCTGAAACGTGAAGAGATAAGAAAGAGTAAAGTCTTATTTACAAAAGGGATTATCTAATATTTTTTATTTTTTATTTGTACTGATAGCTGAGCTGAGATAAAATTAGATCAGATTAAGAGTGTACTGACCTCGGAAACATCCGTTGGCAAAACAATTTCACCACGAGGTCAATTAGTAGCTGTTCTGGAGCTTTCAGACGTATCGCATGGTCTTCTGCTCTTTCCAAGGTCAAGAATGAACTTTCAATCACAATTTTTAAACCAACATGGATGGGAAGTCTTTAGAAGGAAAAATCTACAATTCCATGACAACTGGGCAAACTTCATTTGCTGAAGCTCCAGAACAGCTACTAATGGACCTTATGCTGAGATTTCTTTGCCAACTAGATTAGATTAGATTAAATTAGATTAGATTAAGATGAAATGAAATATTAGGATAACATACAATGACATGGGATGCGATTAGATTAAATTAAATTGGATTATTTAAATGATTAGATGAGATTACATTGGATTAGACATGAAATTTGATTTGATTTAAATCAATTTAATTCATGAGATTAAATCAGAATAGATTAGATTAGATTAGAATAAATAGTGACAGCAGCAGCGTCGTCTCTGTGTGATACTGGCCTTGTCGGTGTCAGTGATGGCGTAAGCATGGCCTTTTACCAGCCCTTCTCCCGTCACTTTTCCAATATCACAGTAGTTGCTAGCCTGCGGAGACAAAGAGAGAAACTTAAGTGGATCTAAATTAGCATCCACCTGTGTAGTGTGAGCATCCTGAGGTGTGTGTATACCTGGATGAAGCAGCTGAGCAGGCTGCCTCGAGACAAGGCAGCTGTCAGAGACCTCCAGAGGACTTGAGGGGTACGAGATGAGACCTTTATCGAGTGTGCTATGCCTCCTGTGAAATCTTCCATCCCTTCTGAAATGTTGCCCCCCTTCAGGCTTCCGTAGCATCCAATTAACCTACATACGAGAGGTGAGAAAGTTATCTCCAGTGGCTGCGTATTTTGTTAAATCACTGTAGCAACACATACACACACAGAGAAAAAGAGTGGGTGATCTCAGACATTACCACCCAGAAACATATGCTGGTAGTGGCAACTGACTTGGCATAGGCCTTCTCCACCAGGGCGCTCCAGTACTCGTTGCGGGTGTGAGAGTAGCTGAAGAGCAGACGGCCTTGGCGTACTGGCAGCCTATCATCCACAACCACCTCCACCCACACACCATACTGCCAGAACTGCACGGGGACACACAGGGAGAGAGAGAGACAGGAAGAGGAATGGTGAGAACAGAGCAGACATGGATGTAATGAATCAGGAGGAAAGTTAACGAGGAGGAAAACAGAGTGTAAAGAGACAAACCACCTGAATGTCCCCAATAGTTCCCTTTAACCTGCAAAAACTGATTTTTTTTAGCCACTTGGGGGAAGCAGAAACAAACTGTAAGCACAACAATGACATATTATCACATATTAAGTTGATATGTGAACTTTTTAGCAAACAGTTGCTTATTTACACATAAAGCAACATTATCATTCATCTGGAGTTGGGTTTTTGGCAACCTGATGAATGTAAGTCAAATATTCACTCTCTTTTAGCTCTGTTTTTGGTCTCTACCAGCTCCTGAGGGAAATACCTGACTCTTTAGCTGCTAAATGTTCACCAGCTAGTCACTAATGTTTGTCTGGCGTTTGGCAGACCCTATGTAAGTGGTGAGAGTGAACCAAAACAGTAAAGTTGTGGGGTGGAAAAACCAAGCAATGCACGGAAACAAGCTATAAAGCTCTGTACAGCTGAAGGAAAATGATGATTATCTGTGGGTTCATCATTATGAGTGACCCCATTCCCATAAAAGTAATCATGTGATCCATTGTTATTGTGAAAATATTGATTAAAGCTTCTTTAAAGCGAGATTATGTAACTTTTGTTCAATACAACTCACCCTCGCTCAATTCAATACACTTGAGGGGCTTTGTAGCTACATGACCAGTAGCTTATGGTGGCTAATGTTAGCAAACTTTGTGTGGATAATGGACTTTACAAAGTCAGCTTGTTGAGATTATGATTGTTGATGATTATTATTGTCCCATAATTGTTTGTTGTGGCCACAGTGGATGCTGTTTGGCAAAAGTCATATAGGCTCACTCTAAAATCCCCCTAAGATGGTTTCAAAGGTATTTTTAACATCACATGTACAGCACAGGGGTTTGACAGATCAGTGGTCAATAAATGCTGTACTTCCAAAGCTTTTAATGTGCATTTTGATTTTGAGATGTGTTGATTCCACTTTTTGGTATTTTTGAGGCATTAGTTTTTGTTGAATTGCAATATAAATGGTGTTTACAGCCTGTCTACCTGTTGACAGAATGCAGCACGAGAACAGGTGACATTTCTGATCTCTTCATTCATGCTTCATGCATGTCAGGGGCAATTCTGTAATACTGCTGCCTTTAAATGACCTGAATGTTTTATCCTCGTGATTACTTATTGAAGACCCGTTGGAAGGGTCAACCTCTCTCTCTCTTGCTTACACTGATTGGCTTTATGTCTCCCACAAAATAAATGTATTTTAAAAAAAGAAACAACACAAATGGATTTTATCAGCGTATAGTGCGAGCCGGTGCTGGGTGTTTGCGTTAATTGTGTCTATCCAGTGGACATGGACAGTAATTGTCATTTACCTTTTATTAAATTAAATCTGGGGCTATTTATTTGTATCACTCACTGAACAGAATGTATGTGTTTTTATATTCCCTTGTGTTTCTTCTCTCAATGCCTTCAGGGCCTAATGATAAGTCAAAACATAATTTAACATGTATACTGGGCAGCTGTAGGACTGCTCACTCAAATTTTGGCATATTTCACTGTGCATTGATAACCTTTTTACATCTTATGTAATGTAAATCACTTTGCATTGCCTTGTTGTTGAAAGGTGCTATACACATAAACTTACCTTAGTAAACCATGCAATATTGTACTATTACATGACCAGCGGTAACTAAGTACATTTACTCAAGTTTGAGGTACTTGTACTTGAATATTTCCATTTTATGTTACTTTATACTTCTACTCCACTACATTTATTTCATAACTTTAGTTACTTTGCAGATTCAGATTATCATTATAAAATATAATCAACTAAGAAACTATGATGTGTTATTATAGATTACTGTAAGCTAACCATTAATCAGCTGGAATCAGCTCCACCCTTTCCAGCTACAACATTAAAGTGACACATAATGCATCACTATTTATAATCCAATAATAATAATCATGTACATTATTCTGTAATGGGCCATTCTGCATAATGACTACCTTTGCCTTTTACCTTTTAAAGTACTTAAAGTATATTTTGATGTTAATACTTTTGTACTTTTACTTAAGTAATATTTTTGAATGCAGGAATTTTACTTGTAACAGAGTATTTTCTGCACTGTGGTATTGCTACTTTTACTTAAGTAAAAGATCTTCTTCCACTACTGTACAAGGCATATTCAATCACAAATCAGAGCAAAAAATATCAACAACACATAAAAATGTTTTGAGAGAATAAAAATAAAAGCCAGAGGTCTATAAAAGGACGAGTTAAATAAACACACTGTTCTCTTGTCTGATGAAACTTATTAAAGCACCTCCCAAGGACGTTACTGGTCATGACTAGGGGGGTGTTCTGTACTGCTAACTGTGTGTAAACAACAGTGGCCGGGAGCAGGCCTGCACAGGCCTTTCCTAGCTGCAGCTGTGTGTGAGTGTGTGGGTCCCAGGGGTAGTCACTACCTGCATGTCTGGACTGCTCTCCCAATTTTTCTGACAGGGGAAAAATAGTTTTTCCAGTCCTTCTGCCCTGCTTGTTAAGTCATGTCACAATCTCCCTAACAGTCGCTAAAGGTCCAAAGCTCCTGGGCAAAATAATCACTGAGCAAAAACCATAAAAATGGTCTATATCTAAGTAGTGTGTTTGCTTTGACAAGATATTTCTAATAAGGTGATATTTTGTTGATCTGTGCAGGTCAGAGCCGGCGAATGATGAACTTTCTAGATTAGAATCACCGCTTCTAATGAGGTGATAAAGATGAGGTTTTATGTTTGTCTCCTCTTACATGCAGTGATGACTCCAGGATGAGTTGATACCTGTCGGATTGATTAATTAAATGCCAGAGCTGTGACAAAACAGCTAAAAAAAAGGCATCTCTAAGCAAAGTCTAAAAGAATAATGCCAAATCAGATCAAATTTACATGAAATGAGCAAGTGTGAATATAAGGTAGCCTATAGGTAGATAGGTAAATAAATCAAACTTAATAATTTATGTCTATACTGTGCTCAAGTCTTAAATCCAGTATTAAACACTCACAACACAAACTGTTTGTCATCTTTGGCCTGTGATCAGCACTAACTGAGCCTCACAGTAGTTCAGGCAGACACGGAAAGTTGTTTCATAGTTGCATGTTCAATATAATGTCAAATGATATATGACCACAAACTTTCTCAAAAATTACCAACTTGCTTGGGGGCAAACATTTCCTGTTGGACCCCCAATAACGCCCCGTCCCTCCTCCTCTGTGCGTATTGTGTACATTATTCCTGAATACTAGCTGGCACCAGGATTGGTGTGTGGTTTATTTGATTAAACATAAATTAATGTAGGAAGATTTTCACACAGGGACCCGCTTTAGACAAGGTAAGGTAATAAAGCAGGACGTACCTTAAAGAGTAACTGATAAATTGCCTCGAGTGATGTCACTTGAGTCCGCATCGGCTGGGCCTTAAGACGTCAAGTTTGAAAATGAAAAAAATCTGAGGGTGTGGAGTTAGAAAGAAGTGAGCTCACCAGACCTCTGCAGCCCGTTCATCATCTCTGCTTGAGGCTAGCGGCTTGAGGCTACATTAGCCGCAACTAGCACAACAAACCTGAATCTCTGAGTTGCACTGTGGGTAATGTAGGCGCCAGGTTTTAACAAGGAAGAAGAAAGCGTGGAATAAAAAAGATGACATCTCTGATTCTGCTGCATTGATTTTTATCCTTTTTTTTTAAAAAAAACTGTCCATCATGTGTCCAACAGTGTTATAGCAGTGCAATCCTAAATCAGTGGAGTACTCCTTTAAGGCCCTTATTATGTTAGTTGTATATTGTCCTTTCATAGCAACTATTCCCAAACAAAGCTACATTTTACCACAAATCAAGTGCCACACTGTGAACTTGGAGCTTTTGGGGACCAGCCTTGCTTTCAGTGAGCTCTGCATGGTCAAATGTATATCTCAGGCTCTGGTGAGGTTTGTGAACTCAGGGAGTGTGTGCGTGTCAAACGAATAAGCAGAGCATCATTGCTGAATTACTACTTATTATAAGTATTTGCTTTCGTAAAGAATATCAAGCAACGTGTCCAGACAAAGATGGGGCGAGAGATGAGATTGTGCACTAAAGCATGAGCACATGAGGGAAACTGTTTTGTGTGTGTAGTTTTTTTGTTGGTCAGCAGCAAACGAGGTGTGAGTCTCAGCTGGCTTGATTGGGCGTCTAATTAGCAACATTTCTCATTAGCAAAAAGGGCAGGGAGTCAGAGGTTCTCTGTTGTACATCTGATCTAACTACACTTACCCTAAAACGGAAGATCCCTGCATAAGGCTCGGACAGGCTTTGGTCGGGTGGCACCACCTTCACAAAGAGCGTGGGGTGCATGGTCAGACAGGACAGGGCCGCCAGCAGCCAACAGTTACCTGATAAACAAAAGAAACACATGAAGCTGATATGGATGAATGACGTATTTTACATTTTAGAAGATCCTTAGTGCTTTGGAATGAATGCTTAGTTTTTACATATCAAACTATTTAAGAGCCCCAAAGGCACTGGTCTCCCGTGAAGTGTGAATCATGTTTTCGTCAATGTTTTTCAGGCAGGTTAAGCTCTCTCGCTCTCTCACAGAGAGTAATAAACCACATTCCTTTCCAACAGCAAACATCTGTTCCATGTTGTTTCTCTGGAGATGTTGCAGTAACTGTTGGAAAACACGTCCTGGGGTATAGTTTGAATGACAACATGAAACGCAGACATGGAAGAAGAAGAAGAAGAAGATGCAGAGGAAGGGGGAGGTGGAAGTTGGTATTGATCTGTACTATTGACACATCTGCACACAACTGGTGACATGAACCATCAATCCAGAAACCCCAGAGGAGGAAAGAGAATTTGCTGTAATGCAGAAAACAATCTTCTAGTTCACCACAAATAGGAAACAGAGAGTACGACACCGATTTTAGCAGAATCTGTAGGCTATTAAAGACAGGGCGATGATGTGGTATGAACCCCCTGCAGATTTGGGGTTTTGGGAATAAAGTGTGTCACTCTTCTTTCCCCCTCGCTGTGCGTTTGAAGTTGGGTCCCTGGGGCTGTGTTGTGCAGACGTCAAGTTCTGAAGTAACTGAATTTTTTTACTGTGATTAAAAAAAATAGGAACAAACTGAACTACGTAAAGTAGTGTTTCAGCTTTTGGTCATGTGGATTTAACTTTTCCAGGATGTTGCGCAATGCCAATTTAAGACAAATCAGCATGATTCAACCCCTCATCCCTCGGGGAGGGTAGATGAGCAGTGGGCAGTGAAAGCAGATGTTAAAGAGCGTGGAAGTTGGAAGTTTTCCTGCTGTACTCACCCAGTTGGCCCTGACAGATATCAGTGGTGCCGGTCGTGCCCTCCACAAACACAGCGTTCTCACTGATTTCCTTCAGAGATGGAGCAAGAGGAGGACAATGTGAGAACACCACAAACTGGTATTATGACTGTGTCAACATCATGAGGATACGCAGCAAGAGAAGAAAAGAAAGTTTTAAGAAAAGGTTAGTTGATTAATTGATTAGTCAATAAAAATAAAATTAATCAGCAACAATTTTGATCATTTTGAATAATTATTGAAATCCCTTTTTAAGCAAACATGTCAAAATATCACTGGTTCCAGCTTCTCAAGTGTGAATATTTGCAGGTTGTCTTCGTCATCTATGATATTAAACTGAATATCTTTTGGTTTTGGACTGTTGGTCGGACAAAACAAGACATTTGAGAAAATGTGATGGGAATTTGTTTCTATTTTCTGACATTTTATTGACCATTGATCATTAGTTGCAGCCCTATTGCACCTACATGTTCCATAGCTAGCATACTAATTCATAGTATCCCCTTTGTATCCAAAGTCCACACTTTTCTATTTTCTTCATGTACTTTACACATTTTGTCAATGTATCAGTTTATAATCCAATATTTAGGCTACAATATGTGACTGAACATTTCATTTGTTGACTCGGAGATTACTTTAAAAATACTTTCAGGATTTTTTGTGTTATTTCTTTGGTTAATTTCTTCCTCTCTTGAAGAAACTGCTCCAGGTAAAAGTTCCTCAGACCTGAGCCACACCAGGTTGAATCACTATCAGCTAAACATCTGTCTACAACTCACATTACTTTATTGTTCAAACATCTGTTTAAAAATGTACAAGTGGCCAAAATGCAGACAACTTTCCTTTCTATTAAACTTCTTGTGCCCAAAATAAAGTGTTGGTATGCCTGCAGAATATGTTTCAAATGTTGTTCTCAAATATGTATTTTTTTGGTGTTGATTTTTTTTTTTGGCTGTAGGAGGCTATAACATGACAGGATTATTAATTATTTTACTACCTAATTATTATGCAAATTATCACAAAAACGCCCCAAATAATCTGGATAACAACTGGCACTTCACACACATGCAAAACATGACAACGGACGCACTGGCTTACCTTGGGTCGCTGCCACTTGATCGCCTTTTTTGGATCCGGATCATCCGGCATACCGATGGACTTCTGCTCTGGTGGAAAGACTGGGTCAGCAAACAGCTCTCTGGACTTCAGACACTTTTCCAGGAGAGTCTCAAAGTCCTGATCTCTAAACTTGATTGGGTTCTCGATGGAGCCCAGAGGTGCCTTCTTGTCAGTCGTCATGCTGTCAGTGAATGAATGTTCAGTAAAACTTCACCCGCGATGCAAAATGTGCGAGCAGCCGGTGCTTAAATACAGATAAAAGCTCACACCCACCTTAGGCAGTGAGGGCCCACATGGAGCGCCTCCCCGGCTCTGCCCAGCCCAGAAAGGTATGCAGAGCGCCGGAGGCCAAGGAGAGCTGGAGTCGGAGTAATGAGACGGTGCGAACAGCCTCTTTGATCCCCCAAAATGTATTGACCATCAACAACACGCAGGGCCGCAGGAAAAACATAATAAAGGCCAAATAACTGGACAACTGTGCAGGCACTTAACCAAGTAACCCCCCCACCACCACCAGTACAAAAAGTCTCCAAAATATTTTAATTATTTGCATTTTTCGTTCTTTATATATTTAGTTTGCTGTTCAGTTCTTTCCAGGAAACTTCCTGGAAAACTATCAGGAAATTTCAGACGCATAAAAGGAGCAAACGACCAACTTCCCAGAAAAGAAAACCTGTTTTTGCATGTATGAAATGTGTTCATGATTGTGTGAGCACGTGGACAGGTGTGTGTCTGTGTTTGAGAAGAGAGACAGAAAACCACAAATAGCAAACATTTTAAATGTCCAATATAGAAACCTACAGCTCAATGTATCGATCCTGTTCTATTGAATAGGAGGCTGTTTACACACACAAACAGCAGATCAGAGGAGACCCCTGTCAGTTTTCTCAAACTGACGCTAGGTGTCACTCTACTCCACTTAAAAGCACCAAACCACAACTCACCACATCCACTAATATGAGGGGTTTACTGTACATTGTGGTGGTGGTGATAAATAAGGCGGTGAAGAGAAAGAAAAGTATTCTGGGTGAACTCCAGCTCTGTTCAACTGACAGTAAAGAAAATCACATTGTAAAATCCCCCTCCTTAAAAGATGTAGCCAGGAAAAGGAAAATCATATTTAATTCTGAAGTAACTTGTAGGAGGTTCATGTCAGATCTCAGTATTATTTGTCAGCTATAGAGGACTGATAAAGTACTTTAATATAAGTTTTCTGTAACAGACACAAACTATAAATTGTATGTGCTTTTATAGCAAATGTAAAGCGATAAATCTATCCAGCTTTTACAGTTTCAGTTTTCATTCACTCACTAAAATCTAACTAAACAGACTTCTTACTGTCCAACTGTCATTTTTTGTATGAGTCAAAAGAGGAGCTGATAAAAATGCTGATATACTCATCTACAGCAGGTTGCTTTCAGTTATTGAATGTTTTTTGTTTCTAGTCAATATTCTCCTAAAAAAGACATTAAGATCTAATATCATTCAAACATAAGGCAGTAAAGGACAGTAGTGTTCTTTGTTGTAAAGATGCATAGACAATGTTTATCATAAATTATGAGCTCTCTATTAATGAAAAACAATTAGTGGGCATTAGTGTATTAACAGTACTGCAATGAACATGGCATTTCTAAATTTTGGAAAGCCTGATAACCACTTTTATAATGATGTTTATTGATATAAATATATATGCAGGGAATAACATTCAAATTATTATTGTTTTTATTTTATTTGGAAGAACCTCTGACCTTGAATCAATCTGCTATATGTGACAGGGAACCGATTCATGTCGCTACGCCTAACACAAAGTGAGGAAGAGTGCAGGAGATGACACTGATATTGACACAGATTCTGTTTGTAGCTGAGTTTCAGAGGATGATTTAGTTCTCTTTCCTTTTGTCTACAACCTGCATGTTGTATATAACCGTATGCTGTTTTTGGCACCCTTGATAAAGGCACATACAGTGGTGTGAAAAAGTGTTTGCCCCCTTCCTCATTTCTTTTTTTTTGCATGTTTGTCACACTTAAATGTTTCAGATCATCAAACAAATTGCAATATTAGTCAAAGATAACACAAGTAAACACAAAATGCAGTTTTTAAATGAAGGTTGTTATTATTAAGGGAAAACAAAATCCAAACCTACATGGCCCTGTGTGAAATAGTGATTGCCCCCTAAACCTAATAACTGGTTGGGCCACCCTTAGCAGCAACAACTGCAATCAAGCGTTTGCAATAACTTGCAATGAGTCTGCGCTGTGGAGGAATTTTGGCCTACTCATCTTTGCAGAATTGTTGTAATTCAGCCACATTGGAGGGTTTTCGAGCATGAACTGTCTTTTTAAGATGATGCCACAGCATCTCAATAGGATTCAGGTCAAGACTTTGACTAGGCCACTCCAAAGTCTTCATTTTGTTCTTCTTCAGCCATTCAGAGACCCCACAACAACATCCAAAGAACTGCAGGCCTCACTTGCCTCAATTAAGGTCAGTGTTCATGACTCCACCATAAGAAAGAGACTGGGACTGGACTACATCTGGCATAAAAGTAACACCGCATTTCAGAAAAAGAACATCATACCAACAGTAAAATATGGTGCTGGTAGTGTGATGGTCTGGGGCTGTTTTGCTGCTTCAGGACCTGGAAGGCTTGCTGTGATAAATGGAACCATGAATTCTGCTGTCTACCAAAAACTCCTGAAGGAGAATGTCCGGCCATCTGTTCGTGACCTCAAGCTGAAGCGAACTTGGGTTCTGCAGCAGGGCAATGATCCAAAACACACCAGCAAGTCCACCTCTGAATGGCTGAAGAAGAACAAAATGAAGACTTTGGAGTGGCCTAGTCAAAGTCCAACCAGTTATTAGGTTTAGGGGGCAATCACTATTTCACACAGGGCCATGTAGGTTTGGATTTTGTTTTCGCTTAATAACAGCCTTCATTTAAAAACTGTATTTTGTGTTTACTTGTGTTATCTTTGACTAATATTTAAATTTGGTTGATGATCTGAAACATTTAAGTGTGACAAACATGCAAAAAAGAAATCAGGAAAGTTGTTATTAAAGGCTTTATTCATGTTAATAAATCATTTACCAATGCTTCATATCTTAATAAGAGCAAAGTTTTGGCTGCCAGGTTGTGAAAAATATCTATGCTCCTCCAGCAGGACACTTCCTTTGTCTTCTTTTAGCTCTTTAGTTCACCAGACTGCTCCAAAAGACCTCTGATAGGCTGGAAAAGGACAAAAAAAAATGATGTCTTGTTGACAACTTGTTAACAACTAAAGACTTTATTAATAACATATTAATGCTTATAAATGCAGAGCTGATGGCTCATTAGAAAGTGAGACCAGCCAGAGAAGTTTTACAACCTGGCAACCCCAAAGTTGTTCTAATGAAAGGCTTATATCTGAGCTATAAAGCGTTAGTAAATGTGCAGGTTTCTTCTTTATTTCTACTTTATGATACTTACAATTAATCTTTAAATAAAATATTATCACCTAATTGACAGATGTGTAAACTTGTTTAAATTGATTGTCAGTGCTTCAATATAAGACTAAATGTCTTAAGAGGGACATCTTTTGCATGACACCGGTGTAACAGACTATTCATAAGGACTTGTTGTGTTGCGGTGATACCTATATTGACCAAACAGTTTTTGGAAGGGGGGGGGGCTTTGGCCTCCTCCTGTGAGACCACTTGTGAATTGGTTGGGACTCAAGTAATCTGAAGTGGACTTCCAATTAGCGTCCCCGTCCCCTGCCTTCTCTGCCCTCTTGTGTCGTGTCATTCATTAAATTTAGGTGGATATCCATCTCCAATAAACTGTTGTCCTCGCGGTGCTCACTCCAGGCTTCTTCAGGCATCTCTAGCCGTCCCTCCATCATACGCCTGATTACACTGAAAACGTGAGATTGACTAGGACTAAACAAACAAGAATAATAGCGACACAGATCCGCTTAATGGTCACTATTTAACTCCATTCATGGACCCTCCATTATGTCCGTATGGTCTTTGAGGACGGGATTATAGGAAGCCTCAGTGACAAAGGTCAGAGGGCCGAGCAGACACTCCCACACCTCCATGACCTGCTCTGATCCCACGACCCCGGCACCAGTGGCCCCCGGGTCCCTCTCACTCTCCCCGCTGGTTAATCGGCTTTGTCCCGGACCGTTTTCTGCCGCATCACTCACACACATCACACCAGACATTACTAGAACATACTATAATATATATGAAAAATACATTATGGCGATTTATTTTAGACTTGCCTGTGTGTCATTCTTTATTTTTTTTACATTTATTTCTATTTTATAGTGATTTTACTTTTCCTAGGTCTGTTTTTTTTTTTTTTTTACAGTGGTGGAAGAAGCATTCAGATTCTTTACTTTAGTAAAAGTATCAATACCACACTGTGAAAATAGGCTACAAGTAAAAGTTCTGCATTCAAAACCTTACTTAAGTATAAGTATGTAAGTATTATCAGCTAAATGTACTTAAAGTATCAAAAGTAAAAGTGCTCATTATGCAGAAAACGGTCCCTGTCAGATGTTTAAGGTTGAGTTGCTTTATATATATATTTATAACTACTTTATATACTGTTGGGTAGTTTAACCTACAGCAATGCATCATATTAAAAACACCAGTAGTGATGAAGCTATAATAATAATAAATCAAGGATCATTCATACTGATGCAATGCAGTGTGCAAAAAAATTTAAAAGACATGGAAATAGATAAAGTATGTGAAGCATAAAGAACGGGGAGACAGTGGACATTTGTTGCATGTGGAGACTCTGGTCGAGGCAGTTAGAAGCTGCAGTTCATCTGCCCTCAGGCCTACAGGGAACAAACACATGAAAGCATTTTCAACTGTCACAGGACTGAACTCTACCTCCTAACTTTACTGTGCATGCTACCCAGGCAACACCTCTGACCCCTGCACTGTGTCACTGTGTGTGTGTGTGTGTGTGTGTGTGTGTGTGTGTGCGGAGGGGGTGGGCAGTGAGGGGTGCATGTCAAATCCAGTTTTTCTGGCATTTATGGACGTTTCAGGGCTGGACGAGAAACAAAACTAAATATTTGTTTGTGTGTGTGTAATTACCTGAGCAACTGAAAAGCTGTGTGTGTGTGTGTGTGTGTGTGTGTGTGTGTGTGTGTGTGTGTGTGTGTGTGTGTGTGCATCAGGTTCACAAGGAGGGTGTGTGATGAAAGACAAAGAGAGTAACAGTCGTTTGAGGAACAGTTTAAGTGGGCAGATGTCTTATCAGAATCAGAATCAGAAATACTTATTACCTCATCTCTGCCATCTTCTTTAGGTTGTGCTTTGGTTGCATTTTCAGTTGAAGCTCTATACATTAACAGTAGAGTGTAGGTGTAAACAGACATTTGCCAGTAAACAGGACATGATGTGAAAAATGATGAAATCACCTTTTGCCAATATTCAGGTCAAAAATCAACTTCAGAAGCCTAGTTCAGACACAAAAACAATGATATACTAAGCCACTGGTCTGCAGAACAAGTGCACAGGCAGCACCATTCACAAAGCACCTGATCTAAATGTTACAGTTAGGGTGTGAGTGAGTCATTTAGGTTGTCAAGTGTACACCATTTACCATTTCATTAGGTCACAAACAGCTCCACATGGCTCAGCAGGATGTTTGGCTGTCACACCAACTCTTCCGACACAACTGCTGTCAGTCAGTCTGTCCCTGCGTGCAAGCTGATGCTTAGAAGATCCTAACACAACCCGACATAGTAACTTCTAGCTATTGGTATGAGCAACACTTGACTAACATGGTGGCCGTACTGAAAGTGGAGTCATGACCCACTCTGTATAATCATGTCATGGTGTTGTATCTAACGTATTGTATTGTTTCATATTTGATCTAATGTATTTTATTGTATCGTATTGTTTCATATCGTAATGTATCGTATCTAATGTACTGTATTGTATCATATCATATCATATCATATCATATCGTATCGTATTTAATGTATTGTGCCTAATGTCTTGTATGGTATGGTATCATATTGTATCGTACCTAATGTATTATAAGTTTCCCCAGTAAAGAGTTTCGCCTCGGGGATCAATAAAGTATTTCTGATTCTGTATTGTATTGTATCCTATCGTACATCTCTAATATACTGTATTGTATAGTATCATCATATCGTAGCGTATCTAATGTATTGTGTGGTATTGTATCATCATATTGTATCATATCATATTGTAATGAATCGTATATCTCTAATGTATTGTATCTAATGTATTGTATCATATTGTATCATACAGACAGTAACATGGCTTTAACAGAGGCAGTTTACATCTGTTGTGCATGTAAAGAAGAGTTGTATTCATTAGGTACAGTGGTGTGAAAAAGTGTTGCCCCCTTCCTCATTTCTTTTTTTTGCATGTTTGTCACACTTAAATGTTTCAGATCATCAAACAAATTGAAATATTAGTCAAAGATAACACAATTAAACACAAAATGCAGTTTTTAAATGAAGGTTGTTATTATTAAGGGAAAACAAAATCCAAACCTACATGGCCCTGTGTGAAATAGTGATTGCCCCCTAAACCTAATAACTTGTTGGGCCACCCTTAGCAGCAACAACTGCAATCAAGCATTTGCGATAACTTCAATGAGTCTTTTACAGCGCTGTGGAGGAATTTTGGCACACTCATCTTTGCAGAATTGTTGTAATTCAGCCACATTGGAGGGTTTTCGAGCATGAACTGCCATTTTAAGGTCATCATGCCACAGCATCTCAATAGGATTCAGGTCAAGACTTTGACTAGGCCACTCCAAAGTCTTCATTTTGTTCTTCAGCCATTCAGAGGTGGACTTGCTGGTGTGTTTTGGATCATTGTCCTGCTGCAGAACGCAAATTCACTTCAGCTTGAGGTCACGAACAGATGGCCGGACATTCTCCTTCAGGAGTTTTTGGTAGACAGCAGAATTCATGGTTCCATTTATCACAGCAAGCCTTCCAGGTCCTGAAGCAGCAAAACAGCCCCAGACCATCACACTACCAGCACCATATTTTACTGTTGGTATGATGTTCTTTTTCTGAAATGCAGTGTTACTTTTACACCAGATGTAATGGGACACACACCTTCCAAAAAGTTCAACTTTTGTCTCGTCAGTCCACAGAGTATTTTCCCAAAAGTCTTGGGGATCATCAAGATGTTTTCTGGCAAAAATGAGCCGAGCCTTTATGTTATTTTTGCTCAGCAGTGGTTTTTGTCTTGGAACTCTGCCATGCAGGCCATTTTTGCCCAGTCTCTTTCTTATGGTGGAGTCATGAACACTGACCTTAAGTGAGGCAAGTGAGGCCTGCAGTTCTTTGGATGTTGTCGTAGGGTCTTTTGTGACCTCTTGGATAAGTCTTCACTGCGCTCTTGGGGTAATATTGGTCGGCCGGCCATTCCTGGGAAGGTTCACCACTGTTCCATGTTTTCGCCATTTGTGGATAATGGCTCTCACTGTGGTTTGCTGGAGTCCCAAAGCTTTGTAAATGGCTTTATAACCTTTTCCAGACTGATAGATCTCAATTTCTTTCTTCCTCATTTTTTTCCTGAATTTCTTTGGATCTCGGCATGATGTCTAGCTTTTGAAGATCTTTTGGTCTACTTCACTTTGTCAGGCAGGTAAGTGATTTCTTGATTGAGAACAGGTGTGGCAGTAATCAGGCCTGGGTGTGGCTAGAGAAATTGAACTCAGGTGTGATAAACCACAGTTAAATTATGTTTTAACAGGGGGGGCAATCACTTTTTCACACAGGGCCATGTAGGTTTGGATTTTGTTTTCCCTTAATAATAACAACCTTCATTTAAAAACTGCATTTTGTGTTTACTTGTGTTATCTTTGACTAATATTTAAATTAGTTTGATGAATTGAAACATTTAAGTGTGACAAACATGCAAGCATGCATGTCTATCACACCCCGTCTTTGCAATCTGTCAAAAAACAACCTCAGTTGATCACTGGGATGAAAATGAGCCCATGGCCTTGGAAGAGCCTTATTTAGGTTAGTTTTGAAATTTATTTTTACCATCATTATCTGGCAACAATTTCTGCCTGTTTGATGTAACACTCTGTCTCATGCTGTGAAAAAAGAGAAATCAGTGAACTTCCTCCCTTTTGTTTTTAAATCAACCTGTCTCCAGTCTCATCAGTGCTTCCTTGTACTCAAACCAAACTGAACTTACACTCCTCCCACAGAGCTCAACCTCAGCGATCAATGAATTATATAACCCCCTATAAGAATGAGCCCTCCTTGTCTTTCCTCCCTCTCATTATCTGAAGGTGTTGAATGGCAAAAATAGAGGCACTGGATTGACAGATGACTGCCCGGGACAGTGTCGCCTCTCACCCCATCCTCTCACACTCTCACTGTTAGGTTAGGAGAGTGGGAGGGTGAGGGGAGGAGAGGTAAAGCGGGTGTAATTCCAGGGTTCAGGTTTCACTCTGCGGTCATTGCGGGAGGAGGGACAGGCGAGGGAAGGTTGGGATTGTGGGAACTGTGCGAGGATAAAGAGCAGAGAGGGAGTCCTGTGGTTTGTCTGATCACTCCCAAATGCATCTTTCTTATTATCCCTGTCTCAGTCTGCCCTGCTGATGATGATTAATCCTCAGCCTCCTCCTCGACTATTCTGGAGAGGAAGAGGACAACAGGACAGGGACTGCAGAGATGATTGGAGGCTTCACACAGTATACCATGAGAAATGTAATTACAAACTCCCAGTTAATTGGCTTTTTCCATGATAAAGCACAATCTTCTCATACATAAGTGAGAGCCTCTCATGGCCACAGGCCTGCCCCTATGGGAAAGCAAACATAGAGCTCATACATTCCCTTTGTTGTGAGCATTTTCAGAGCTAATCATCTGAAATTTAATCTGAATTGGTGATTGTGCCATTACCGCCAGAAAACTGCACTTCATGTCTATAAAGACTACCCATGAAGTCAGGGTGAGATGGCTCAGTCAGCACTTCATTGTTAGGTTTGAAAATTATTCAGGTGAATGCTCTGTTTTGGTACTGTCTCATTTCTGATACCATATTATAACTTAGACAGTGTGTTGTTGTCTCTGAGTCAGCCCTGAAGTGGTTTTCCTACTAATAGGAGTTTCTCAGTTGCTGTTGGTGACTACAAGTCCTCATCTGAATCTCTGGATTGTGGTGTTCCCTCTGACCTGGGTCCCATTCTGTTCTCCTTGTATACGCTTCCCCTTGGACAGATCACTTCTACGCAGATGATATTCATTTGTTCACTTTATATAACTGCCTAAACTCTATAAAAAAATGGATGGCAGATAATTTCTTACAGCTCTTCTACAGTACAGGCAAACTCACTACTTTACCTGATCTCATTCTGGAGGCTCAAATTCAAAACAGAGCTACGTAAAAAGGCCTTGAAATGTTTAGCTCCACCCAGATGGAATAAACTACAGCAGGAATTTAAGTTGGATCCCCTGATTTCTTCTTGCTTTTATTATCTGTATGAACAGGGCACAGTGCAAAAGACAGTGAACTACCCTCATTGAATAAAGGTTGAATGAATGAATGAAAAAATTACTAGTTCAGTCACATTTAATTAGTACTCACACAAATGTTTTGGTGGAGAAAATAAAACTGGCAGACAGCAATCACAACAATTCTGTCTAGTGGCATCCAGCGGTGAAATTGCAGTTTGCAACCATTTGAATACCGCTCACCTTACCCTCCCCTTCCAAGCCTGTAGGAGAAACTAAAGTGGCTGCAAAAAATCTAGAGCCAGTGTTTGGTTTGTCCGTTCTGGGCTATTGTAGAAACATGGCGGTGCAACATGGCGGCCTCCGTGGAAGGGGACCCGCTCCCTATGTAGATAGAAATGGCTTATTCTAAGGTAATGAAAACACGATTCTTATTTTCAGTTGATCATACATGAATGAAAACATACTTTATTATATACCATATTATATTCAATTTCTGCGCATAGCTCCTCCTAAATGTTACACACTGGACCTTTATAATTGATAATGTAATGATATTTGTGGTATAATATTGTTGTTGGCTGAAGCTACTATTGAGGACACAGCTCAGCCTTATAAATATAAATACCAAAACCAAACTTATCAGTATTTCTGACATCCTGACTATGGCCCTGGGTATATGGACAAACGGAAAGGCACATTTAGTTTTCTTTTAATTCACAAATAGCCCCGTAAGAAAACAGTATCACTTAACAACAATGAACTTTAGGTTAGATTAGATTCTGAAAAGCACAACATTTAAACTGTCACAATGTTACAATAGCCAAAATCCCAGATGCTTTTCTTTACATCAATATATCTTCCTGTTATAGAGGTAGAGTGTTTAACAAAAGTTGTTAAAGTGTGTGTAGCATATTAAACTCCTTTGTAACAGTGTTGGTTGTGTGTGTTTGTCCTGCAGTGTCCTCTCCCAACTTCCAGATCAACAAAAGGTTTCTCTGTGGAGCTGAGACAACTATTAGATCTCAAAGTCCACATTACTGCCGCCCAGGGGCAGTTACTGGTCAGAAAACACACACACTCCAACACCCATAGCGTCAGCCTCACTCTCCTATTGGCAGACATTATAAACTCTTCATGTTGTGATTGGCTGGTTTGGATGCTCACACTGGTCTGTGGAAGGTTTGACAGCAGCTCAGAGAGGTGTGGACTGCAGGAAGACAAAGGGCACTCGGGGACGTGGAAACGATATCCACTTGCTGTAGGAGCTACTGTGCTGTGTTCTGCTGTGTATCACCTTACCTTACATAATTGGGTTCATACAAGCACCAAATGGCGCTCGCTGTGGCGCCCAACAGAAAGGGAGGGCAGAGTTTACCAGAGGGAGAGATGGAGGATGTTACTTGTCACCTGTACTGTCCTCCCTCCTTGTTTTTTTTCTGTCTCTGTGGAGAGAAACGGACAAACTGACTCATCTGGATCCGAGGGGCTTCTGTCTTCACTTCCTCCATATTCTCTATAACACAATGGTAATTGGTAGGAGTGGGCGTGTGTGCATCTGGTGCAATCCCCCCCCTCCACCATCCAACCCCACTCCTCCTCTTCATCTACCCAGCCCCCACCCTGTTGAAAGCTCATTAAAAGACCTGCTGTTAATGAGCTAGAGGGATCATAGAACATCATTTTCATTGGGTGTGGGGTTAAGGCCAGAGATGCTGGTGCAGAGGTTTTTATGCCCTTAAAATGGAGTCAGCAATTATCCCAACCCCTTGACACTCCCCACCCACCCTGCTCTGCCTCCTAACATGCCCACAAACAATAACCAAACTACCCCCCCCCCCCCCTTAATTTTGTATCCTGAGAAACCCTTGTCGCCCATGTCCCATCACAGCTCACTGCACCCATCTCGCAACCTGCAGGATGACTGACACCAACTCAAATATATTTACATACACACATATAGTACACACACTCACATACACACCCCGCTGGAATTACATTAGTCTTTCTAGACAAAGCCAGTAACATCACAAGGATGTAAACAAGGAGTGAGGGTCCCTAATCCAAACACTCACATTAAAAATTAATAACTCTGCACTGACTGTGGTCCTCAGAGAAACAACCCACACTGACTAAGACAACATCCTGGTGAGAAAAGATACTTAAAAATAGTTTCAAAAGCTTTGTTGTGGATACCAGAATAAGAACAAATAAATAAACATGCATGGAAAAGCATCCACAAGCAGAAAAAGACAGCAGTGGGAGGCGGGAAAAAAGACTACACAATACAAAATATTTCACCTCAATTGTTTATTAAGGCTCTTCAATTACAAAACGGTGTCAAGTTTACAAAGACAGCAGAGCGGTACAGCTTCACAATAGCCAGTGTTCAGCGTAAAGGAGATGATGCTAGGAAAAGTGGAGGCAGTTAATAATAATAATAATAATAACAATAATAAGTATAGCAACAGCAAGAATGTCAATCTATGTACAAAAAATTATCCCTGAACAGTTACACAGCATTCAGAATCATTCATTACACAACACACATAAGAATTTGTTTTCCCTGACATGAATGCAAGCAGAAATCAGATATGGTAACACAAAGTCATCACACTAGTCACGAAAAAGTTGGTAGCACTCTACTTGACAACTTTGTTCTGTTATATGTGTTAAATGGACAGATTTCCACATATTTAAAAGGTGGGGTATGCGATTCTAATCCAATACACATCTTTTTTGTCCGCTAGCTGTCCGTCTGTCTGTGTGTTTGAGCTGAAAAAAAATCCAGCCCTGGCTCTGTAAATGGGAAATAAACAAAGTGGCTAGTTCTAGTTTGCCAATATATGTGTTGTTGTGATCTTAGCTATAGTAGCAGGAGAGGTGTCGCTGTCTGGAGCTGGTGTGCTGGCTCTGGGAAACATTTGTCCTCTCTGGCTATTAGCTTTACAGGAGCCACTGTAGGGACCGTTTGCTAACCTATAACCTAGCTAAGCTAACCCACAACCTAGCAAACGTTAGTTATATTACTTGCTGTGTTGTTGTTCGCTCTATATCATGGTATTTATCATGGTATTGGATTTCTCCAGAATTGCATACCCCACCTTTAACTTGTTTTTCTAAACTTAAAGCCTCACCATTTACATATAATGACCTGTCAGAAGCATGACACGTGATTGCGACCAGCTGATTTACGCTGTGGACACAAGATCACAGGACAGAGGGGTCAAGTACAAGTGTTACCCGTGGATGTTTTCCCAATATGTGTACACACACACACACACACACACACACACACACACACACACACACACACACACACACACTCCACCAATCAACTAGCTACTCCCGTACCCCTCAACCCTGTATTTCAGCAGTGGAACAGACTTTTTCAGTTAAACAACCACCAACATGCAGCATCCATAAATTAGGAATAATTCAAACTAAAAAAAGAAACAGTTTCAAATGGCTGCAAAACATGCACAAGCTTCAAGCAGTCCGGCACTTTACAAATGTAAACAATGAAAGAGAGAAATTACCAACACAATAATAGGTACAAATAGAGAAAAATAATACACACCCGTTTCACATGTAGGTAAAATTGCAGTTTTTTATGCATAGAAACTAATCATGAAAAAAAAAAAACATCAGTAAATTAGACTTTAAAGTCTCCTTATTCACATTTATAAAATTAGAAAAAACCCCAACAGAAAATTATCCATACATACTGTCACAAAGTCAGGAGCACAACCTTGCCAGGTCCCATGAGCCCTGTAAACATTACGTTAAGAGACAAGTGTTGTGACAACCAAGCGCCTTTAAAAAAAGGAATCTGAGAAACCGCAGACAGACAGTGTTTGGATTAATTTCACCCTCTGTGTCTGTTCAAACATCTTTAGTCTTTAAAAGGTCTTCTCAAAAAGAAAACCAGCAACAGCTAGGTAGCACAATATGACCTCCCTCCATCTGCTGATGCTGAAAATATATTAACATCATACTATTGCTAAGCTTTTTTAATTCAATATAATCCCCTCTCTATATTATCTGACAGTTACTATCTGTCTCCACCTGTCCAGTGGGTCACCAGAGAGATAAATCAGTCATCTTTTGCATCCTGCACTGCAACATGGTGATCAGTTTCCTGTGTCGGTGTGGACTGTGACGGTTCACTTCCTGTTCAAGAGCTCTGGTAATCTCCCTGTTGAATGTCATGGCCTTGTTTTTGCTCTGTGGTCTAAAGATCTGTAGGCACTTAGTTTCAACTGGCAGCTTTGCATACAATCATGAACAATGTGGCTGATGGCTGCTGGGTGCATCAGTGTTGGCAGAGATGACGGGATTGCCTGCTGCTTCTTCTCTAAACTAGATTCCAGTTTAACTTGACTTGTCAGTTCAATAATGAGACAAATTCTTTTTATTTGAATGGGCGAGTTAAATCCTTTACAGTTCTATTTTAATGTCAATTAGTGAATGAGAACAGCTCTCATGGCGCAGAAGTCAAAGCTAAGCTCACCTCTGCGTTGCTCTCAGGTGGGAGATCCCCCACTATGGCTGGACTCCCTCTGTTCTCCACACATGCCGCTTGGCTTTGCCCCTCCTCCACCTCCATGCTTTTCACCACATCACTCTGCATTTTGCTCTCCATTTCTATCTGATCCAAACTGGCTTCATCCTCCTCCATTTTCACCACCACTACTTCTTCAGCTTTTATAGCAGCCAAAGTGTCTGCGGCGCTGGCCTGTGCGTACGCTCCTACACTGGCGTGACTCAGGCCGTGGACTTTCTTCAGGTGTTTCTCCAGAGTGGCGTAGACGGTGAAGGGCACCGCGCACAACTGACACAAAAAGGAAGCCTTAGCTCCCTGGGCGCCGTGGGTCTTCATGTGGCGCGTTAACTTTGAACTCTGAGCGCAGGCGTAGTTGCAGAGGCCGCAGCGGTAGGGCCGTTCACCTGTGTGGCTGCGGCGGTGTACAGTCAGGTTGCTGCTGTTCCTGAACTGCTTACCACAATACTCGCAGGCTTCGTCTTTCTTCTTCTTACCAGCTGAACCGGCAGTAGTATTGTTGTTATTGTTGTTTCCTCCGCTGCTGACACCTCCTCCTACACTCCTCCGCTCATTCTCCCTCTGCCATTCTTGCACAACCTCGCTCCACTCTGTCTCCCTCTCTATGACCTCTCCTCTTTCATTCTCCCACTCTCCAACTCCTCGCACTCTGTCGCCCATCTCTGGCCGTTTGGGCGTGCAGTTGCCACTAGCAATACCACTCTCACCGCTGCCCCCTGTCTCTCCGCTCTCCAGCGAGCCTTCAGAGGGGCTGGCGCAGGGTGAGGTGTGCTGAGGCTCCCCCTGCCCCTCTGCCTCCTCCTCCCCTCCATCTCCCACCTCTCTCTGGCGCTGGTACAGCCTCAGTAGCTCCCTGTCTGCCGGTCTAACCTGCGAGGTCAGCAGCATCAGGCCTGAAGCTATGGCGGGGTGTTTGGGCAGCTTCAGGTCTAGCTCGGACGGGCCCTGAGCTTTCAAGTCTCCCTTTCCCATGGTTCCAACTGGCTGCATTTGAAACCTCCCTCTCATCCCCTGCCTCCCTACATCCTCCTCCATCACGACCATCTCCACCGACTCATATCCACTTCCTCCACTTCCAGCCTCCCTGTGATGGCTCCTTATGTGACGGGCCAGCTGGCCGCTCTGGGCAAAGGCCTGCCCGCACACTCCACAGTGATAGGGCCTGTCGCAAGTGTGAGTCCGGCGGTGGGAGGACAGAGCGCGCAGGGAGTGGAAGTTCTGACCACACGGCTCGCAGTGGAAGTCAGCCTGGAGGGCGCTAGTCTGAGGAAAGGGAGAAGCTGCTGGTGGAGAAGAGGACGGAGACAGCATCAGGCCTCCGGGGGAGCTGCCGGTGGTGTTATTATTCCCCTCGGCAAGCTCCCTGAGCTGCACTGAAAAGTTCAGAGCCTGCGGGTTACTGGAGGAGGAGGAGGAGGTGGTGGTGTGTGTCTGACGGGAGCGACTGAGGCGCAGGCCGGAGGGCTGAAAGGCAGAGGCAAGAGCTTGGCTCAGGTGGCGAGGGTCCAGAGTGGCTGCAGCAGGCTTGTGATCTTTAAGCCCTCCTCTTCCTCCTCCTCTCATGTCTGTGTCATCTTCCTCGTCCTCTTGGTAGATGCTGAAGGAGTGTGTGTGCTGAGCGTGCTGTAAGAGCGCCCATGCAGATGAAAACACGCCTTCACACTGCTGGCAGGTGAAATAGGAGGGCTCCCCCGGACCTGGAAAACAAAGATGGACAAAATTGTTAGCAAGTTTGATTAATGGTTGTTAGTAAAGAATATGTAGTATAAAAAAAGGTCTTTTGACTTGACTTTTGAAATGTCTTGACTTCCACTAGGAGTGAGATAAATTCATAGAGATTAAACCTGCAATAAGTGATTTTTTGGTCACAAGCTGTGAACACAACATCTGACCTATTTTAAAAGTTATGTATGAATGTTAGCAAATAGTTGTGTCTTCACATCAAGTAGATACAAAGCAACATTAATATTTCATTTGAGTTGTGCTTGTGTCCACCTGATGAAAGTCCAATATTCCCTCTCTTTTAGCTCCTGAGGGAAATATCTGGCTCTTTAGCTGCTAAATGCTCCACTCTGTTCATCAGATAGTCGCTAACTGTGTCAGTCAGCTGTTTGGTGCTGAACATGTAGTGTACAGTGGGTTTTTAGAGCTTGTTTGCTGATAACACCCGCCTTCTGCGACCGAACACAATGAAACAACAGAGGCGAGAGTCAAGTTGTGGTTCAAAAATCAAAACAGCGAGATGCTATAAAGCTTCGTAGAGCTGAGGGGAACTGAAGTGTTGAGTGATTAGAGTTGAGTTGAGTTATCTGTGGTTTCATCACTACGAGTGACCTCTTTCACATACACGTAGTCATGTGAGCCCTTATTAATATAAAAATATTGATTATAACGGATTTAAAGTTATAAACAGGAACATGAGTATCAGCATGATAAAAGTCAAATCTACCAGGAGAGTAGGACAGACAGACCGATTCAGACTCAAATGCATGTAAGGTGAAGAGAAGGGTCAGGTGATGAAGAAGTAAGGCCCTAATAAGGACAGAAAGAACTAAACAAGGAAAAAGTGTGTGGAGAAGTATAATCCAAAGCAGAATAGAGAAATGGGCTCCAGAAGCCAAAGGGCCAACAGAGATGCGAGCTGTGTCGCAAAGTACATCTGGAGATATTTTTATATGTGGATAGCTTTGTCTCCTATCCGAGAGCCACTCTCCAATTAAGCTGCAAATTGCTAATTAGCAGAACGTAGAAAACGAACGCTTTATGCAAATCAGGCACTGACTCAGCCTGCTTGACAAATGAGGCCTTTCTGCATAAATCAAAATTGGAGAGAAGATCCCAAAATTGAGGGGGAAAACAGTTTTTCTTCTTTTTTTGGAGAGGTTCAAAGCCGACTCTGGTATAAGCCTCTTTCATGTTTCCTCAAGTCAAATCCTTCTGTATTTTACTGGAGGGGGGAGGAGAGTAAAGATGAAAAAGAGAGCAACTGTTTCTTTCTCTTTTTCGCCTTCTCCCGCCCTCCCTCTGTCTGGAGACGAGAGGAGCTGTGGTGTTCATGTCCTTTAACCTAGCCTGAGGAGAAACCCAGGAGAAGTTGAGATACTTCTTTTAAAAATAGGGTGAAGAGTGAGAGCAGAAAAAAAGGAGAGAGATAGGTAGGTCAGGGCTCAGGAGATAAAAAGAAAATGAGATGAAAAGATTATAATGTAGTATGGGGGGCCAAGAGACACCACGAAAATATGTCACCCCCTTTGGATTGTACTTGAGACCCATCCTCCAACCCCGGCTCTCCTCACCCCCCCCAAAACCTTCCAAATCTTTCCCTGAGGGGGGTGGTGGTGGTTGGGGGGGTTTTTTGTCTCGGGGTCCTGGAGTGAAACACAATACCCAGCCGGTTTCTCTTTCCTTCCCTCTCTCCCCTTGCTTTTTTTTTAGTAAGGATTCCCATTTGGCCCGGGGTAGCACTTGAATATTAAGCAGAAGCAATAACTACTAATTAAAAATGCAGATTGGCTGGGAGCACTAACGAGCAGCAGGCAGAATCTCTTTTCCCTTGGGAGGCAGAGGAGGAGAAAGGGGGGGCGAGAAATTGAAAGAGGGCAAAGCGAAAGTGTGTTGAAGATGGGGAAGAAATACGGGGGGGGTTGGAGATGAGGAAAAAAAACAAACAAGGAGAATAAATAAAAAGGAATGAGACAGATGCACGCGGCTCTTCAGTAATCCATCCCCCGTCCTCGACGCTTCTCTCTTGAATACAGAAAAAGATGGAGGGCTTGTCTGTTGTGGGATAACTGCTCTTTCAGATGCTCAATGTCTCTCCCACAAAACAGCTCGCCACTCAAGTAAAACAGCACTTTCTATTATTTACAAGGCTGCAGGATGTCCAATTAAAACTGTCCTACTACATAGCTACTTTAACAAGAACTCAAACTTTATGTCACAAACTATAAAAGATAAAAACACTGAACGCTGGGTAAAATTACAATTATGAACTCCAAACAAATGCAACCTACATTTGGTAATAAAACTTTAATTCAAACTTATCCACTTTTTCATTATTCACAAGCTGCCATGCTCTTTCCCCCTTCGCCTCGTGCACACGTTAGGTTTGTTGTATAATCCTGAGGGCACCAAATTACCAAACTGGCGTGCTTCTCTGACTGTAAGTGAGAGACAGAGCAAGAGATAAAAAACAGACTGAAATTTAAAAAAACACAAGAGATTGCGGACAAACGGAAATGGTGCATGCAGCAGTCCCCTGAGCGTTACACAGAGGAAGGAACTGCTAACGTGTGTGTACATGAGAGAGAGAGAGAGTTTCAAAATATGCAAAGGGGCACTCATACCTACTATGAGTGCGTAGCAAGATGCTCTGTCCATCTGCAATCATCTACAACCTCCTAAGTACTCCCCTTTTCACTTTCGGGATACAGCGTGACCTTAAAATACATCTGACCTTTGCATGAAAAACACCATAAACTCTCCTCTACATTGCTGGAAATGAATTTTTTCAAAAGGATGTTAATGAGAATTCATGAATTGCTGACTGATCCCCACCGTGACATATTAGGTTTGGCACGACCATCACACAGTGTCCACACTCTTCTTCTCTAAAAAAAAGGGAGAAAAAAAACAGCAGCAGAATAGGCGTGAAGAAAAAGACCTTTAGGTAAATCAGTGCTAATGTATGATGCACTTTAGGCAGAACGAGAAGACAGGGATGGCTTAAGATACAGAAAATATGAAAACAAGGGGAAGGAGAACAAGATGCACAAGATGAAGAAGAAGGAGGAGGAAGGAGGAGATTCCCAGGAGCTCAGGTGGCTTGGCCCAGGGCAGAACAGTGGGAGATGGCAGAGGAGCTGCGCATGATGCAACATCCTCCATTACAGTGTCATGACAGCGAGGAGAGCTGGAGCCTCACATCCACCCCTCTGACCATTTCGTACTGTAGTGCATCACTGCAACCATCAACTTATAAACACTGTAACAAGCTACTGAGCTGGTTTTTAAAGGATGTGGTTTCAGTCTCTGTTGTCCAGGGTGTAGTGGATGCCAGAGAGGGAGAAACATGTTTACCTGGCCATTTCACCCCAGAGACTAACAATCGGGGAGATGGGAAAGAGCTCTGGAGCTCAGTTGCTCAGTGTGGAGCCCTTGGGGACCCTCGGTGCCCTCTGAACGCTCCTGACGCCTATCCTTTCCACACAATTAGCCTCTGCGTCACTAACTCACGCAAGTCTGCTAATGGCAACGGCTAGCTAATGAGCTGGACTCAGGAGGGAGGGGGAGAACAGTTGTTAAATGACGAGGAGGGCGGTTCAAAAAAAAGAAAAAAAGAAAAGAAAATAAAACAAAACAAAAAACAGTCACTAATTAGCAACCTGCTGTCTTTTTCTGCTTCATCTTCAGTCACCTGCTTTGTGGTGCTCCGCCTTCACCTTCACTCCGGGCTCCTCCCCCCAGGCTCTGTCCTTGGCCGCCCCTCTCCTCAGCTCGATGAAGCCCGGCCCCAGCTCGGCGTTGGCGACGTGCTGCTGTGCTCGGTTGGCAGGTGAGGGGGGTGTGGCGTTGGTGTTTGGAGTTTGGCTTTGGGAGCGGCAGCCGCCCTGTTTGTGCTGGATGAACGCCAGGATGTGGGCGAGGGGGAAGGCCCGGCTGCACTGGCCGCAGGTCAGGAGGTCACGACCCTCGTCAGACGCTTGGACCTGCGGAGGAGGAGGAGGAGGCCGGTCTTCTGATGAAGTGGTGCCATCCACCATGTCAGTGACATCTGATATGCAGAGCAAAAACATGACAAAAAGAATGAGGTCATCAGTTAACACAGACAGATACACAAGTACAGTTCATTACGCAAGGATTTAAACACTGTTGCCACTTAGTATTGAAAACAGAAATAAAAAAGAAGCTGCAACGATTAGTTGGTTAACCAATTAGTCGATCAACAGAAAATTAATCGTTTAAATAATTTTTAAGCAAAAAGTCACATGCTCCAGCTTCTAAAATGTGAATATTATTTGGTTTTATAGTCTCCTATTATAGTAAAGTGAATATCTTTGGGTTTTGGACCGTTGGTCAGACAAAACAAGACATCTGAAGACGTCGCCTTAGAATCAATACTAAACCTGGACATTAAACATCCCACTTTCTCCCAAAATACCCCACCTCCTCTAGCAAGACTCCCAGTTAATTTGGATTTCTGCTGAGGAGTTCTTGACCGTGCTCTTACATATTAACAACCCAAAATGGCACAAGTACTGTTAGACCTCAGTGGAAGAACAAACGGTCGTGTTGATTGAAAGTGCTAGTTTCAGTTGTAAGCGCTCAATCTGCTCAGCCAATACTGACCACTTCCTTTTAACCAACCTAAAACAGATGTGCTCACTCTGACTGAGGCTGCTGGGTGCAAAGAGAGAGAGAGAGAGAAGACCCAAGCTGTCCGTCTCAGCAGGAACATCAACCCCTAATTAATGTGACAATAACTATGTGCTGACAAGTGAAATTATTGATTTAAAAATGCAGCATTATGACCAAGGCTTTTACCTTTCACTCACAGTAATAACTTGCCCTACCAGCCACAGGCAGAGGGAGTTTCTCAACAGGAAGTGGATTGCAATAAAAAGAAGAAAAAATGACTGAAGGTGTTTGAGATAAGAGCGGCCCCTGTGTCTGTTTCTTTGCTCACAAATAGGGCAGCTCATCTGAGTCGACCTGAACAACCAGCTGACAAATCTTACATGGTTAGAAGGGAGCGCTTTGACATGCATGCAGTCTGCAGACAGGAGAACTGGGGAGTGTTGTTGAAGCAGTGGACACAACTTCAACCAAACCTCTTTTCGTAAGAAAGTCTCCCAGGTGGAGCTCTTTGGGGAGGAGGAGGGGGGGTCAGTAGACTATTGCTCAACGCGGTCACTGACACACCTTGATGCCTAGACTGGATCCACCTGCCCGGACTAGGCCGGCTAACATACAGGACAGGTACAGACAGTACAGTCTGAAGTCGGATCTCGCCAGTTGTTTCTGAAAAATGTCACCTTTCCTGTTTCGGAGCTGCGCTGTTTGTGCAGGCTTGCAAGGCGCGGTCACACACACACACACACACACACACACACACACACACACACACACACACACACAAAACAGACAGAATTGAGTCAGGGCCTGTGGTCACACCAGACACGCACCACTGGTCTCCAGAAGAGAACTGTAAAAAAACAAATGGTGTTAAAGTTTCTGTTTTATTTCCTTTCAAACATATGTCTTTGTGAGCTGCACCGTTGTCTTTATGTTTGACCAGTCTGAATGGGATCTATTCTACATTTGTACAGATTATTATACATATCGACATATTTAAAAACTCTGTCATTATGTGCAGCAGGGTGGACGCAGTGTCCCAGAAGCAGAGGAGGGAAACTGTCCCGGAGACACACCGAGAAACTCGATCATCGTCAAACCTGGAAATATTAATCATCGTGTTCGGACCTGTAGCCTCTGAAAACAGCGTGCCAAAAAACCGGTCCTTCCTCTATGAGCACAACTGCAGCAACAGTAGCCTACACATCAGGACAATCATGGCAAAAAATATGACCCCTAATTTTAATAATAATTTGCCTATAAAGTCCGCATAAGGGATTAAGAATACTTCCATATTGGCATGACTGACGTCAATGTGCACAAAAAGATACTTTAAAAATCTCCTTGGGAAGTGTTACAGGGATTTTTACATGCTTGAAAATTAAAACAACATGTTCATCATTTGATAGCTGTTGCCAGCGCGCATCCAAACCATGCGCGCAAACTGACAATGAAACAAAAACGTGACCTGAATTTATTTTAGTTTCACCTAAAAACAACAACATTACATCCGTCTCAAGCAGTTTAAACGTGGCCACACATCGCTGCTGCTGTTGCTGTCTCCGGCTTACCTTGAATTGCACTCAGGTGCTGCGGTCTGCTTCCAAGTTTGCGCCTGGACATCGCGTCGAGCGTTTGGCACCTTTCTGGGTCCAAAACAGCAAAAACAAAAACACCCTACAAAACCAAAATCCGTCCAAGCTGCTCCTTCTCCGACAAGTTGACCGAAATGCGAGCGGCGGGGACAGACGGATAAGGCTGGCTATCCTCTGCCTGGACTCGCACTGAGCAGTTAAGGCAGCGTTCAAGTTCACGCTTCTTCCCCCGCAGCGCGCGGAGGGCAAAAGGGGGCATGGGCGACTGTAGGCACCGCCCGCCCCGCTCCACGACCCTGACCCCGCCCTCCTCGGGTAACACACTCCGTAGACACGCTCTTCTATCACTTTAAAACCTTTTCTCTTTTACGCACTCGCTTTCTGGTTATTACCAAGCTTTCACTGTCAGTTTCAGTCAGGTTTGTCATATCCGATAGTGGAAATTAAAATGTTGCTCCATCTCAGCAGCTCCGAGAAACTACCTCGTTGGTTTTCCACAGGTGTCTCCAAAACCCAAATTAAAAACCACAGGAACATTCATTTCTCCTTTTCTTGTTGACCAGCTATAACTGCTGTACAGCCATAAACATTCAGGAAACACTCCGAAAGTTAAAGAATAACACTCAGGAAAGAGAAGCTGCAGTGAAGCATCTTTAGCTGCAAAACTGAGATTTGTCGCCACCTCCTGACAACAACAAACTGCAACTCCGTTAAAAAAAAAAAAACAACAAAAAACTTCCCGGTGAACCACAAGTTACTACAGGAAAAAACGTGTCTCGGTAATAGCATATAGTGATGTGCGATGTATTTTTATTGAATCAAATATTCAAGTATGTGGACCAAAAGCAAAACCAAAATGACTTCAGTGAAGGAACCTGAATGTACAGTATGTTTTGTGTTTAACTTGTCAATGCAACGGGAATTCTAGACAGGAAAAAACAAAACAAACAAATAATTTCAAGGTCAGTTTTATTTGTTGCTCTGTATTTCACATTCCACATTACTGGAAACAAAACAAGTTATTTGCTGCTGTTAACCGGTTGGCAGAGGACAGAATATTAAAAAAAAAAAGAGTGGTCGATAGATTGAATTCATTCATGAACTTTGTTTGCATCTTTAATAAAGACATTTTAAACGATGTGTATAAATACCTGTACATGAGCTCATGAAAGTTGTTTAAAATGGACCTTAGTGTGAGCATTTCTTTTTAGAGGAAAGTAAAAGGCTGATGAAGAGCATAATGACACGAGGAAGATGTAAGGTAAAAGGTGAGATATTGCTTAGTATTATGTACTTTAAAATTCAAACGGACGTCTGCAGACAAGTCCACGTTGAGCATAACTGTTCAGGCAGAAAAGGAACAAAGGCGCATGCAGAAGAAACCAGAAAGTCATTTAATAAACCTGCAGTCTCTTTACAGGATGAAGCAGAAATGAAATGGGCAGATCAAACTCGAACCAATCGGCTGTGTAATTAGTGAAACTAAGGTATCACAGTCAAAATGTTATATTCTGTAGACAGAGAACAAAGTGTTCAGGTATAGATTTTTGAGTTGGTTTATCAGCCAACAGGGAGTCAGTCCATATCTTCATATTTCCAAGTAATAGCCTACATGTTGGACAGTGTGCCAACAACAAAGTACTGTGCTGAACCTTCAGCAGGATGTTTTCCACAGCTCAGTATCGGTAGTATGGACTCCGTGACCGAGACCGTGACCTCCTGGAAAAATGACAAATGCATCAGTATCATGGTGAGAGCAGCATCACGTGACAAACATCATAAAGAAAATGTACAAATGTCTCTTTCTTGTCTAAAAAGCCCGAACACTAAACTAACTTCATAACTGAACACAAAGGCCTGTTTCTGCTCTAGTTTTTACACTCGTTACTGATGTAAACAAGCCCTTAGTAGCATCATTAACATCAATAACTTAGAGTAACACTAAACAACTCAAACTGTGCATCAAAGATCTGTCAGTTTGGGAGCAATGGCACCTTCCAATCCTGCGTTTCATATTTTGGTGGTCGGGCAACTCTTTTGTTTATATGTGAATAAGAGATTGTGCCTTTAATGACTAACACAGATTCACCGGTTAGTCTGAATATGAAGGGACGACTTAAAGGGACAGTTCACCCCAAAATCAAAAATACATATTTTTCCTCTTACCTGTAGTGTTAGATTGTTTTGGTGTGAGTTGCCAAGTTTTGGAGATATCGGCTGTGGAGATGTCTGCATATATATATATATATATAAAATGGGACTATATGGCACTCAGCATGTGGTGCTCAAAGCGCCAACAAAATACATTTGAAAAACTCAACAGCAATGTCTTATTCCAGAAATCACGACCCAGTTACTCAAGATAATCCACAGATTTGTTGTGAGCAGTTTCATGTAGGGACTATCGGTAGAAAGTAAACAGTTCACTCAGCAACTCACATCAAAACAATCTAGATGGATAAATAAAATATGTACTTTTGATTTTGGGGTAAACTGTCACTTTAAATCATGACTTAAACACAACTTCGATTTAAGTCACTACTTTATTTACTAGAGACTAGACCCCCCCCCCACACACACACACACACACACACACAAGTCCAGTACCTTCAGTGTTTGTTTATAGAGTTTATAGAGTGGTTGCATTGTTGTGTTGCTTGCCTGAGACCAAGTTGTGACACATAATGAGAGATGGGATAGTATCATAGAGTGCATAAACAAAACTGCTGCATCTGTACTCATTAGATTTTGAATACATTGAAAAAAGAGCTAGGTTATGTTTGACAATCCCTGATTTTAAAAAAAAAAAAAATCTCACCACCTGTCGTAGTTTACAATGCTGGTGAAACCTGCAATATTAAAAAAAATGGGTGGCTGAGACTGTTTCAGATCCTTTTCCTGCGAGTGGATGGTGTATGTTCGTTCACTGAATGTACAGCGAACGTGAGAACTGAGTGATCGACAGTCGCTGAGCTGCTCAAGCCCGCCCCTCTCGTGTCTCGAAGTAGGAAGTAGTACCAGATATTCTTTAATAATTAGGTGTCGCGAAAATACACGTGCTGTACATAATAGGGTAGGGTGCTTTGTTATAGCAGCTTTCAGTTTGCAAATGGTATCTTTATCCAACTAAATTCTCAGCTCACTGGCTTGTCGTGCGTGAACGGCCGTTCTCAGTTCACCAGTTAGCGAGCTGAACTGAACGTTCGGCAGTGTTTCAGTTCAGCAAGTGGGACTACGCAGTCGAGCCCTGAACGATTTAGTGAACAAATCTTTTTAATGAACTGACTCTAATGATTCAGTACACTGAAAAGAAAAGCTTTGCTCATCGCTATAGTGCACAGCTTGTTTGTTTATTTGTATTTTATTCCATTTTATTTTTGTATTATTTTAATTGTCTGATTTTATTTGTCGTCTCACTGCAGTCCTGTAATGTTTTATTCCTGGTTCAATCATGTAAAGCACTTTGTAACTTTGTTTTGAAAAGTTCTGTATGAATAAAGTTTCTTCTTCTTTTTCTTCTTCTTCTTCTTATAAGTTTATGTTAAAAAAAAACAAATCAGCAGATATATCGTTATCGGATTTTTTAAACTCTCAAATATCGGCATTGATCCAGTCAGGCTCTAAAAACATTTCTAAACTTGCTTTATAAAAATATACTTATGAAAGTATTGAAGTTCAAACTGGTAGTTTTTGTCCTGAGGAAAAATGAATCGCAGTGAAAAGTTTGAGGTATTCTGTTTGACTTTAGGTATAAACTTGTTTTTGTTTTTCTCTCTCAAGACACTGTTAAAGTATTGCATATAAAACAATTGTGATGAGACTTTGAGACAGTGTTTGTGCGTTAGTGTGAACAAATCCCACTATTCATTCTGCTTCATCGGAGCTGTGCAGATTCTTGTGGCTTCTCGCATACCTTCTGTATGAGTTGTGTTCTCGGCCTGAGGGACAGAGGACACAGAGCCGCGATCAAAACAATAGCCTGCCAGAACATCTTAAAGCCTATAAAAACTGTCAGAACAGAAACTGTCACCAGTAAATCAGACAGAGACTAAGCTGATTGAATATTTTGGTTACTTCCGTTTGAGTATGCAAGACTGCGCACACACAATCAACAATGCACTAAACCACTAAACCAAATTATTATTCATATTAGATCCATATGGCCATTTGTGATCAGAATCCTAAAGTCTTACCATATTTGGAAGGAGAAGGCGAGTGGCTCTGTCGGCCGTACTGTCTTTCCCATTCATCCCTCTCTTTCTCACGTCTCTCACGCTCCCTAAACGCAAAACCTCTGGGTCAGACAATTGCAACACACAAATACCAAACAGTCCACATGCACACAGATTCTTACTTCATGCGTATCTTGCGTGCCATGGCTCGTAGCTCTCCCTCTCGCTCCTGTAAAACAAACACACAGTGATGAGGAGAGATGCAGGATAACACAGTCTCTGTTTCTGCCTAAATTTCAAGTACAAACACACACACACACACACCTGTCGTTTGTTTTCCTGCTGCTGGATCTTCACCTGAGCGGCTTTTTTATCTGCCTTGGCTGCAGGATGGGAAAAATACAGGAAATTGAAGGGGGGAAAAAAACAACCAAAAACAACAAACGAGTTGTATTATCTTTGTAATTTGCATAATGTGACAAAATGGACAAGATTTCAACATGTTCACGACTCAGACGTCTGTGCAGTTTCTTAACTTCCTCAGTTGTACTCACACTGTTTGTTGAGCGCCTTCTGCATTCGGAGCTTCAGCCGCTCCTGTGGGGTCATCTTGGGCTGCAGGTGACACAATTGTGTTAGCCCATCCTTTCACAGCTTGACAAAAGTGTGTGTGTGTGTGTGTGTGTGTGTGTGTGTGTGTGTGTGTGTGTGTGTGTGTGTGCGCGCGCATGTGTGTGAGAGAGAGATCAAAGGCACCACACTGTTATACAATTACGGTACCATCACCTTTATGTACAGTAGCTAGTAGAGTTTGTTGAGTCAACAAGCACACTGGAAGCTGAACAGGCTGTGTGTGTGTGTGTGTGTGTGTGTGTGTGTGTGTGTGTGTGTATGTGGACAGAGGCAAACTGCAGCAGTAGCTTGCAGCCGCTGTAGGATAGCTCAGAAGCAGGACAGGATCTAGTCACACAAACCTTTACACAATATATTTATATGTACAAACGCTGCCAGAGATAAAAAGGGAGGATGGCAGAAGAAGGAGAGAGGGTCGGAAAGCGAAACGAGGACAAGTTCAGGTCCGGCAAGTTCAGAAAGCTTAGAAAGAGCCAGTGGCATTTTGTCAGTGACACACCCATCACTGAGCTGTTTAAACCTGGCCAGGCAAGAAAAACTGCAGGTCACAACACCGCAGGCAATTTTAACAGAAGCAGATAATAACTTCCACTCTACTTGTCTGTTTGACTGTTGGAGTGTATTCAAATATTTTCTTCTTTGCCAGGAAATTCAGTGAGAAGAGACAGGACAGCAAACGGTCCAGAATGTTAGAAGATAACAAACTAGTAGGTTCTTCAGTCTTAAAAGGAAAAGTTGGACATTTTGGGAAATACGTTTATTCACTAGCCGTGTTTCCATCTAACTGTTAAGCGAATTTGAAGGAAACATTTGAAATGTCGCAAAAAAGTGAATTAGGTGCGTTTCCACCAACTGGTTTGGAGCGAATAAACTAGGCTACAGCGTAGTTTTGTCAGAAGTTGGCGGTATAGGCTTCGTTACGTATGGCTGTAATAAACAGAGTAGAAGAAGTAGAGGTCGCAAACCAGAAACAAAACCAGCTGTTTGCCAACCGCCAATAATTCTCAAAGAAGAAGCAGAGAGCGTTATGAGAATATCTGGGAAGATGCAGACAGCAGAAACATTCTTCTTCTTCTCTTGAAGCAGAAACAACTGATCATTTATGTGAATTAAATGTTTGCTGCGTCAGAACGTAGTCGGAAAAAGATGTTTACATCTCCCATTAAGCGCATTAGCTCTTTAAAAAAAAAAAAAAAAAAGGAGAGGCAAAAACCACCTCAAGCTGTTTCCAACCTTTTCTAATGAAATACTTCAAAATGCGCATAAAAATACATTGATGGAAACACGGCTAGTGTCTTGTAGAGAGTTAGATGAGAAGATGGATACTCATGTCTGTACACTAAATACAAAGCTACCATGAGCAGCTACTTAGCTTAGCATCAAGACTGGAAACAACTAGGCTGGCTCTGTCCAAAAGTAACAAAATCCACCTACTAGCACCTCTAAAGTTCACTAATTAAACACATTATATGTGGTTTGTTTAATCTAGCAATAGGCCGGCACATCACCTTCATTAAACTGTGATTTGATGTGTGTTAATTAGTGAGCTTTAGATGTGCTCGTAGGTAGATTGTTAGGTTAGCTTTAGACACACCCAGGCTAGCTGTAACGACTGCTCCCAGTAGCTTCATATTTCGCGGACAGACATGACTGTGGTAATAATCTTCCTCAACTCTCTGCAAGACAGGAAATAAGTGTATTTCCAAAAACGTCCAACTATTTCTTTAACTCTCGTCTCAAGTCGTCAATCTGTATGTGGGACATAAAGCATTTCATTAAGAGTTAGTGCGCTCGGCTGCTTGTTCAAACAAGCCCAAAAACGACTGTCCAGAGCATACCCATCTTGTTTTTCCATCAAAGATTAATCGAACGTCTTCTGTCACTATTAAATGATCACTTGGCCAATACTGATTCATAAGTTGTAACAAGACACATGGTTATCTTCCTGCTAGGAAGTGATATGTGATATACTGTTGTGTATTTGAGACTACAAACAGATATAAAGACACTGCACTCGTTCATCAACATGTATATGTATACATGCATGCACAACCCAGACTAAAAGAACAATCGAGACAATAATGACTTCACAGGATGCCTAAATGTTCACTCCATACAGAGATGGCAGCATTAACTCAGTCATTTTCAGTGTTGGCAAGTTCACATTCTTCTCAGCAAAACACTGAGTAGGTGAAGAATACTGTAATGGCAATTGCAAAATAGAAGAAGAGCTTTGACTGCAGCGCATGTCCACTTTGCAGGGAAAAAAATAAAAAAAAATCAAATCACATCATTTTATTTTCTGTGGGCAACAATGGCTTCTACATCCCAGTCTGGTGGACAACCATGTCAGCCTGTCAGGGATGAGGGAGGCGTAGGCTTTAGCAAGAAACCCAGCTAGATCAAATTCTTACTGACTTTGGCAGCTCCCGTCTCTTTACCACCCGGAGTATCAGGCCTGGACAGAGGAAGAAAAAGGACAATTAGCTGGGGTGATGAAGACGTCTTGATTTGTCAAAAAAATAAAAAAACATGGTTTCTTCATCATGTCAAGGTATACATATAGGTATTAAAAACATGAATTAACAATGAATTAACCAGAAAAAAATCAATAATAAACAATAGTCATAAATTATTCTTATGGCTTAATAACGCTTAATTGCTAGGCTGGCTGTTTAAAGAAAACCTACACTGTGCCCAAACACTTATTGTTAGATAAACAGCTAAGTTGTAGCAGAGGCTTAGTCCTCGACACCTGCTCCTCTTTCAAAATTTAAAGACAAAGAAATTAACAACTGCTTCAGAAATTTCTACGTGTGTAAACTTTCAATGTTTATGAACAGTTTTAAAAGGGAAAGCAATAATCAAACACTCAATAATTTTCAAGTTTTGACTTCAACTGAAATACTACGGGGTCTACATGTTAAATTATACCACTCATGGGTAAATGAATGAAAAGTTTACATAGTGGTGATACGTTTTTAATCAAATAGTCAATAACTGCAGTGTATAATATGCCTGGGTTGGTAAAATGGGACTAAACCAATTACTGCGAACCTATTAAGAACATCTTTTAGGCAATCATGATCAGTGCCTCTCCAGCTACTGCTTCTGTTCAGGAGTTAAAAGATATTTCTCTATTATCACCAACAGAGTTTGTCTCTGCTACAGTGTTTACATGGTCTTCTTACTTTCTTAGCTTGTCAGAGACGGTGGCAGTAGAGGGCTGGACTCCTCTGTGAGCAGGGGAGGGACTGTGGTTAGCGCGACTGGGGGACTGAGAGGGACTGTGGCTGTCGCTGTCTCCCCGCCGGTGGCCTCCACTGCTCCGACCCCCTCTCCGCAAACTGCCCCCCTGCCGTGAGCTGGAACGGGACCTGACAGAAAAGTAAAAGAGTGCCTGGGTCACTGCCAAGTGTGTTGTAAATCAATAACTAAAGCACTGTTGGAGACAATGGAGAGTCTTACCTTGTTCGTTTGCGTGCTGAGTATCGTCTCCTGTCCTGGTCCCTGTCTCTGTCCCTCTCTCGCTCCCTGTCTCGGCCGTTGGACTGCGACCGTGTCCGGTCACGTCTCCTCCAGGATCCGGCCCGTCCGTTCCCTCCTCTACCCCGGGAGTGAGATCTGGAACGCCGTCTCGACCGCGATCGGCTCCGGGATCGGCGCCCATCCCTTTCTCCGCGTCCACGTCGGGCACGACGAGAACGGGAAGAAGAGCGAGAGGAGGACCGAGATGATGAGTGTGAGGAGGAGGAAGGGGAGCGACTGGAGGATGACCTTCGTCTCCTGGACAAACAGACACGCTGTTTTAGTAACAACACCAGCCCAGCACCTAGCCTATCTTCAGAATACTACTGTTTTCTTGTTTTTAAGAAATCTTACTGTCACTTTGTATAGGAGGTATAAATAATCAAATATTAAAATTTCATATACTTGCTACTCATTGCCTTGCCATAATCTGACATGCATAATCATAAACTAGTAAATGTGTGTCAACGATTAAAACTATCCAATCACACAAATTTTCACATGCAGAGTTGAAAAAGTCCATTTGTTACGTAACAGCAACTTTGCACTGACATTATGCTTAATTAAAACCTCACCTACCACAAAAATCAGTATTTCATCGTCAGTATTCTTTCTGCCTCAACAGCTGTGGTCATTTCAACAGACAACAAATTGACTGTAAGTGGAAAATAACCAATGAAAAGCCAGGAAGATGGAAAGTTACCGACCGGGAGCCCCTGCTATGACCTGCAGGGTGCTGCAAGTTGGAGGGGGCGTTGCCAGAGTGAGGAGCGGTTGTTTGTGTTGCTGCTGCAGCTTCATCATCGCTGCCTCCGAAACTGGTGATGAAGGTGATCTTCTCTGGACCAGGAGAACGAGAGCGTGACCGAGACTCAGAGCTCGACTCCGACTCTGGCCTGAGAGAGATCAGAAAATAAAGTTCAAACACACACACAAAATAAATAAATAAATAAATCAGGAAAGGACAAAAGAGTCCACTCACCGTTTATAGGGATCGTACGTTGGGCTGTCTCTCCTGGCATAGCTGAAATACAGGAGGATGAGGAGATAAGTTAACCTGTTTTGAGGTAAGTGGACTGTTAATGAGTAAAAACCCTACAAAAGGACAACATGAATTTACCTTGGTGGGCTGATCTGTCTACCTTTTAGTCTCTTTTCTCTGAACTCTCTTCTTTGTCTGCGAGAACGCCGGCCCTGAGAGGATCAAACATGTCCCTTAAAAAGTCGCACATAGCAATCCCACGACACACACACACACAAATTCTTCAGTGGATGTCATCTTACAGAGTACATGGCCTTCTCCGCCTCCAGAGCCTTGGCATGTTTGATGGCCTCCACTTCCTCCTTGTCTTTCCTCAACATCCTGATAAACATGTTAACAGTTTTACAATGATAAACGCAATCATTATGTTAACAGTGTAAAATGTTTAGCCATTTAATATATTTTCTTATTAAAATATAAACATTCACAGAATTATTTTGAATAGGCTGCACTGTCGGTGTTCATTGCACTGAAGGAAGGAGACAATGTTGATTTTGGTCTCCTATAGGTTTGTTAATATTAATAAAAATGCTGAAATAATACCAACATTATGAGTTCTTTTTGTAGTTCATATTCTTACAAAATCTTTCAAGACTTTATATATGAGTTCACTGAATTTCTTATTTATTTGTAAACTGACAAAGAAAATCTCAATCACAGCCAATAGGTGTTGTATTCTTCCAAACCTGTATTTTTGCTTTGCTCTACATTTGACCTTTGAGACATGATGATATAATCACAGAGATGTTACCTAACAAAGTCTCCTTCAGCCATTCCATATGGGGTTGCCATTTTGTTTAGGTCCAACACCTGCTCCTGGTTCAGCTCATCAACGTCAACCTCCACATCTGTACATATACACAGAGACAACATGATGCAAAGCTTTTTAAACACAGCAACATGTCAAAGCAGATTTTACCCTCATACTCCTGCAACATTTGCAGAGACAGAGAGGATTTGTATTTTCAGAGGGGAATAAAGAAGAAAATATCATTGCGTTGTGCTTGAATAATTATTTCTACATATATTGAGCCAGATATGTTTGTTTTTTTTCAAACTAATGAAGTGAAAACTGAAAGCGGTTGTTTCTGCTATGCATCCTGTTTCTGAAGCTGCTTAACATCACAGCTTTTTTTCTTTGTTTGGTTTGTCTCTGGAGTTTTAATTTTCCTGATGCCTGAATCTCATTAGTGCCAAACCCATTTCCTCACCAATATCTGGGATGCCCTCATCCTCTTCGGATTCACTGTTCTCCGAATTGTCTTCATCTTTGTCTGACTGGGGGTCGGGCTCTGTCACAGTGCTGTCTTCATAGGTGTAACCAATGGTGGCCTTTTTCTCAGCCAGTCTGCACAATGAGAGGAAGGATTCATAAATACACAGCCAACTTAAATGCTCCAAGCAAACTCTAAGAATCATGCATTTAAATGCACAGTGGGGATGAAACTACCATTTTGATAACAATTAAATGACGTACTTTTTCTTCTCGTCCTCATTTGGTTTCTGCAGGCCACCGTAGAGCTCGTCCAGGTAGATCTGATATAAACACTGCTCCTCAGAGACTGTAGGACGACAGCAGGGAGTTTAAGAGCACAACACAACTGCAAAATATACCCACTGAGGGCAAGTTAACAGACTATTATAGTCCCATTAAGAACATGTGCAGCACTACACATATATAAAATGTTTCAACAGTGGCTTGACAGTGTTGCAACATGAAACCAAATGTTAATGTATTACATTACTCACTGCTGATGTAGTTTCTGAAAGTCGAATGAAATTCAACCTTTTCCTGAAAGAACATCAGCTATGAGGTTTGTGATACTCACTGTTGGCAAAGTCATTCTGCACAAGGCCTCTGTAGCGCTCATAATTGCACTTCCTCTCCTCCATCTCCTGCTCTGGGGTGCTGTATGAGACAGAGGGTTTACATTTACCACTTCACTGAATACTCAAATCTCTCCACACTGGGCATTTTTAGCTTCTAACTGAGGCTGAAACATCTGACTCTGAAGAAGTGTAGAGGAAGAAATAAAAAAATCTCATCAATTACCTGTTAAATTACTAAGTAACTGTTATTTTAACATACAGTAACAACCAGTGTTTTTGACCGCCAGCTGTAATCTACAGAAGAGTAGAGTAAGAAGACTGTGAGGTGATACCACAACTAGGGCTGCAGCTATCGATTATTTTAGTAATCAAGTATTCTACAGATTATTCCATCAATCGATAAGAAATACGTTTGCTTTATTAAAGAGCAATAGTAAATACGCAAAAGAAAAAAAATGAACAACTAATTGGTTTCCTTTTTAGAAGAATCTACATTTTTATTGCTTAAATTGCATACCATAATATTATCTGTCAAAACAAAACCCATTTAGTTCATTTAAGTGCCATATTACACCCTGGGTTTTAAAGAAAAACATTTTTGAAATGCAAAAACAATCACTTTTTGCTTTTAAAAAAAAGGTGTATACTTATACTTTCAGAACTGCAAGTTTCAACTTAACTACAGCTCAGGCATAACATTTATGTTACATTTAAACGAGTGGACAGGAACTGTTACTATCCTAATAATAAATAACATGAATGAAGCTCAGGCTTTCACAAATTGACCGCTGCATTTTATTTTCTGTGGTTAATATCTTGAACAAAACCTAGCTAACTTAGGGACATCATAACTAGCCACCGTATTCATTTACGTTGTTAATTAGGCATTACATATAGCCATAATTAACATAACCTACAGTCTTTACTAGCCTTCCTATACCTTGTGTCGGGTCCGCTCTGTGGACTGGACGCAGAGACTGTAATGTTATGCTTTCTGCTGAGATGCTGAAGCATAGACATCGTGCTATTGTGTTAGGCTAGCTCAGTTTTACAATAGACACTGTACAGAGTTTTTGTGGACACTTTCTGTCACTTCCTCTGGCCTGTCTCTTCTCTGCGCCCCTCGCTATTTTCTCTCTTTTCCTCCTCTTATAATCTGCGCTGTCAAATCACACCAAAGACACTCTGAACAGTCTCTGATCACACACAGCGTCAGCGCTTTGTGCGACAGTAACAATCATCCATGCTTAATACTTCAAAGCACTCTCTCTTAAGACATAATTTTATGTTAAGGTATGGTGCTTTGTTGTAGCCATAACTTCTGCTCTCTTTTAGTCAAACGCCCCAAATATCAAACCGTAACCTGACAAAATATCAGTATAAGCATATATGTTATCCAATATGAGCTAATATAAAGCAGCATATTAGGCAGAAAGAAAGGCCTATGTTAATATATAGAGGTCACTACAAAGTTTATCCAGGAGAGTATGCTGTCTCTACAGTAGTAAACTGTAAAATTTGAAGAAAGAAGAAGCTCTCAATAAGCTCTCTACAGTAAACGTAACAGCCACCTCACTAATGGTTAAAACTATAAACCAGCACAAAAATACCAACTAACAACATAAAACACCATGTTCTGAACAGACACATTACAAACACTAACAAACAGTATCAGCTTCCTTATGTTCCAAAATGCAAATAACTAGAACCGCTTTCAGCACTATGGAGTGCATGCTGGGAAGTGTGGGCTGGTGCTATCACTACTGTAGAGTGCCATGTGCACAGCTGAGCAGACATAGTGGTGTCAAAGCGGTGTGTTCGCGGTAAGCTGCTGTAACTAGTTTGTGAAATACATTGCTGGAAAGTTAACAAACAATGAACAGATCATTTCCCCCTTTCAATATAGCTCTAATATAACCCTGTCCCTGACAACCGTCACGTCACTCATGCTTATCACAACTGTTTGCTGTGTTAGCCAGCGAGCTAGCCAGCTATAGTTTGTCAGTCAGTAGCAGATTGAAAGGTTAGCATCAGAGCATCTCAGCAGCTGACGGTGCGGTGGTGTTTCTGATTGGAGTTAAATCCTTTGAAATAATGGTTCATAATCGGAACAAAGCTATAGCATGAATCTCAGAGCTTCATAGAGTAAGTTAGAGAATATGTGGTTTAGTAGAGAGCAGTGGTGGAATGTAACTAAGTACATTTAGTAGTATTGTAGCCTACTTTAGTACAATTTAAAGAGGTACTTTACTTGAGTATTTCCATGGCATTTTATGCTACTTCAGCAACTGACTGATACTGCACAGTACTGATGTTTATTTAGCTATTCATTTTATTCTTTATTTCTCAGTGTTCATTGTGGACATTGTGGAGGACTACAAGTACCTGGGAGTACACTTGGATAATAAACTGGACTGGACCAAGAACACTCAGGCTGTTTACAGGAAGGGCCAGAGCCGCCTCTATTTTCTGAGGAGGCTGAGGTCCTTCAACATCTGCCGGACAATGCTGAAGATGTTCTATGAGTCTGTGGTGGCCAGTGCTATCCTGTATGCTGTTGCATGCTGGGGCAGCAGGTTAAAGGTAGCGGACGCAAACAGACTGAACAAACTGATCCGTAAGGCCAGTAACATTGTGGGGTGGAGCTGGACTCTCTGGCGGTGGTGTCAGAGAGGAGGATGCTGGCCAAACTACACGCCATCTTGGACAGTGTCTCCCACCCGCTCCATGACGTGCTGGCTAAACAAAGGAGCACCTTCAGCGGAAGACTCATCCCACCAAAGAGCACCACAGAGCGCCACAGGAAGTCATTCCTGCCTGTGGCCATCAAACTATTTAACTCCTCCTCTAAGGATTAGTCTGTTTGACCCTAGGTCACTAAACTGGACATTGAGCATTACATCTTAATAATAATTGTGCAATATTCTGTTTACTACTCAAGTGCAATATTAGTTTTCCTTGTTAGTTTTTCTTATTACTGTTACGGATATACCTCAATTACTCTCGACAGTACATGCACCTCCGCTTTTACTATTATTTATTACATAATTAGTGACATTGTATTTATACTGTACTTCACCATCTACCAGTAAACCCACTTGGTACTCGACACTTAGTTTATCTTATACTTATACCAACATGTTACTTAATTTATTTCTGACCTGTTTATAGTGTATAATATCGTTTTCTCCTGTGTGCACTGACGTAAAGAAGAGCTACTGGAACAAAGAGTTTCCCTACGGGGATCAATAAAGTATTTCTGATTCTGATTCTGATTCTGATTCATTTCTAGAATTGGTTGACAACGTATATGTTCAATTATTTAACATGTTAAAGAATATTTAACTTAAATAATTATTTGCTTAAGAAAGCAGCCTTCTGAGTACCTTTGCAAAGGCACATCGGTGCAAAATCCACACAGAAAAGGTCTATTTTCATACCAGCTCAAAAAATAATCAGTAACAGTTTCCCCTCTAAAATCAGTATTGGTCTCAAAAATCCCATTTCGGTCGGGCTCTATCAAAATGTATAATAATCTGCGATGAACAAGTGAATGTCTCCACAATACCCTGCAATTGTTTACAATTGTGTACAATCATAAGGCAAGAAATTAAATATCATAATACATTCACACTAGACAGATTCTGTGGTTAAATGTGGCGTCAGGTCATTTTAAGACTTACGATGTGTTAAGCAGTGGAGGTGTGTAGGTGGGGATGTAATCCAGGTGAGCCCTGACATCAAACCTGTCAATCATGTTGTTGGCATCTCCTTGCCAAGGCATCCTGTTGACAAAACAAGAGAAAGAGTTATGATCTGATCAAGAAGATCCCACAAGCACTGTGCATCTGGTGTGTGTGATGTCTAGTGTATATGGTGTGTGTGTGTGTGTTTCCTCACATGTTGATGGGGCTCTCTGCAGCCAGTGCCACAGCAGGATCCAGATGGATCTTGTAGGCTCGGCCATGAACCTGCAGAAACTGAGCTGGATCTTTTTTCTGTCGAGACAAAACAAGAGGCAGTCAAAAGACAATAAAATGGCATCTTATAACTAACTAAATAAAATAACTAGTCAAATAGTGAAATATATAATACTGTGCAGCCCTTTAACTCCTCAATTTCATCTTCTTTTCAAACCAGAAGCACAATTTAGGCTATGTGTGTGGTGGCTACTTTACAGTGTCTTGCAAACTTGGCTCACAAATCTTTTCTTCATTTTTCAAAATGCTGCAGCAACTCTGAGAGTTAATTGTATTCATCTTGTCATCTCAGGGCTAAATTAGGCTCCATTTAGACAGCTAGAACAAAACACAACTGGCAGAAACAGAAAGCTAACAACAGGTGTAGTCTCTGCGCATTTACTAACTTAAAGCTCAACAGGCAGGACAACTGAGGCAGGATCTGCAAAGATGAGATCTGGAGCACACGACCTTTTAATAAGGTGCAGCAACTAATGTTTCCACATAAAGCGTGTCTTCATCAGAGGAAGAAGAGGCAGTGGTGGTGTAGATGTTTAAAATGCCTACGCCCAGCTAATACCTGTCTCTCATTGGATGGACAGGTCCTGGGCGTTGCTGACGTCTAGCCAATGCCATATTGTCACAGCATATATACAAATATATCTCATAAAATCATCATAGAAACCATCAAACTTTTTATGAAATGTCAGAACAATCATGAAACACATAATGGATTAATTTCTCAAAACATTCATAGAAAACAAGATAAATTCAATTCCTCGTTTAATCATATGGTTTGTGTTCAGTGTATAAATCCAGTAGCTTTCTCTGCATAACAGTTTGTTTACAATATCTGCTCCCATAGGAAATGAGGAAATCTTTTCAACACCCGAGAATTTCAGGGTAGAGGCCAATCCATGATTTGCATTCGAAAAATAACATGCCATCGCATACTCAAGATTCTTATGAGTCAATATAAAAAAGTTTTTTCAGCATATTAGGCAGAAAGAAAGGCCTATGTTAAGATATAGAGGTCACTACAAAGTTTATCCAGCAGAGTGTGCTGTCACTACAGTAGCAAACAGTATAAAATGTGAGAGAAGAAGCTCTCAAGAACTCACTTCATGCCTGGACTCAAGAGTCTTATGTTCTGCAATCCTCACTTTTAGAGCTTGTTTAGTTTGGCTGACATTCACCAAACCGCAGAGACATTGCAGTACGAAGATAATGTGAGTGCTACAGCAGTTTATAAACGACAGGATTTCTTCCCTGTGCGTTACGTTCTCGTCTGAATGAAGTGGGGGTTCGCTTTGTAGAAGTGCCAAAGTACTGACAGTTAAAAAGCAAACTCCTGAAGAAGTTTGGCGTCTGGGCTTTTTGTCCAATAGGGAATGTGTATTTGGGATCACTGCTCTCTGATAGGCTGTATCTATATGTGTAATAGGGTATCCCCTAACCTTAAAGTGTTTCTTTAGTTCAGTGACTTTTGACTGGAAATCATCGTCCTCACTACAGTTTCGGCGTAGCCTGAGAAATTATTCTATGGGGATGTTTTTAATAAGGTTTCTTCAGTGATTACTGTCCGCACTGAGGAGTGTGTTTTTGCTGATTGGTTTTCGAAAGATGGTGGTTTTCAGTCTGCCGTTTTCACATATGGAAATCGTGAGATCTTAAAACTTAATAAGTTTAGTGTCATCTAATCATCCCAGTCGAGGTCAGCAGAAGATCAGTGGTAGGACAAGTATTGTGCTCCAGATCAGAACAGCACTTTGAACCCAGAGGATCAGATTTGCTCCCACAGAGCAACACTGTAGCAGAAATAATTATCTCTGCATTCGATGCTCAGACAGATGACAACATTTCTTACTATCTTCTCGTAGTACTCTCGCCGGCGCTCTCCTCGGCGTTTGTAATCTACCATCATGCCACGGAGCTTGCGCTCATGTTTGCGGGCCTCCTGCCACATGACGGCTCCGCTGGGGGTGGGGGCGCGGCGGGGCACGGCTGCTGTAGAGGCAAAGAGGGAATAAACATGGGAGAGCATACAAGGATGTGAGGAAATTCATGACAGAGATGAAAGTGGAAGAGGCATGGAGTGAAAAAGAAATTTTGTTCCTAAATATTTGACTGGGACAAGCTCCACAGAACTGCTCTTCTGAGAGATTACTGTACGTAACTTCTGGCTCCCACATCATTTCTTTGATATAAATATTTTAAACCTTACTCCCCTACTCTCTACTTCTCACCAAAATAAATAACCATAAAACACAATCAATACATCTGAGAGCACAATGCCGAGGCTCATATATTGTTTTACCCAGGATTTAAATAGTGACTCTCAATCTTATTAAGTACAGATATAAATGAGCAATCAATATATCAGCATTACTAATTTGTTTGTGGTATTAGCATTTCTATTTTTCTAAAAATGTTACTCATGTTATTAATATTGTGAGCACATTTTGTGTAAACAAACACTACAAAGCAGTTAGAATGTTTTCTGAAATACTCGGAAATGAAATTTACACATTGACTTCTTGTAAATATACAGTGCATTATTATAAACTTTTAACTAGATAACTGATTTTTCCTTTTGTCAAAGACATGGCTATATACTTATTGATATCAAAAGGATGCTGTTTGATTATTTGCATATACCTACTGGTATTCTTTCCTTATATTGCACAGTCCTACCTACAGACATTTTTACCTACATATATGTAAATAGATGTTTTAGTGACTTACGTGTCCTAACAATTTTAAGCTGGTCCTGACTGTAGCCAATACTGTTCAGTGTTGCAAAGGAAAGTGACATTCAAGCCAACAAACTAGACAAAGAAAAAGCTGATACATGTTTGCATATCACTTCCAATACTTTGAGTTTTCTATATTTCCAATTGATTTGTCAGACTGAGGGTTCATTACAACCACAATTTGTAACTGTATGGACTTTATATTATTAACTGTAGCTACTGTATATTATCAAATGGCACAACCTTGTTATTGTGAGCTTTGATTCATCGCCTCTCCGTTTTTAATCACAGGCAGTATTTCTGTTTATTTAGTAGATTAAAGTAATATTAGCAGCTAAACCGCCTAGAGCCAAAAGGGCTAACCTAGCTAACTATCCAATATTAACGTTGTCAAGCTCGTCACACCACAGCACTGTTTATCTATTGTAAACCTCATTTAATTCTATAATTTGCGCATCCCTCCTATCGCTTTTAGGTCGATTGGGATGTGAAACAGCATGTTTTCAAAGTTATCTAGGAGTTTGTTAGCATACAAATAGGCCTGGTTACGCATGCAGCCCGGGCCTATGCTGCTATTAGCCAGTTAGCATCACAGCTAGCCTACCTTAGCTTAGCTTAGTTTAGTTTAGCTAATCTGCAAAGACGTCAGGAACAACGCGTGCATCAAAGCCTCACTAACACCAAAACAACACGAAATACAGCTGCACAACACATTCAACATCGTTTTGAATTTCACTGTGTACCTGTTTTACTGACCGCTAACACACACTCGGGTTGTTTCGTTCAGCCGAAGACGATGTTAGCGCAGTGCTGTCACCGCCTCCTTCTGTTGTAGTTGCTCTGTGCAGTACCGAGCTCGGCCTGCGGGGGCGCTGCATGGCTTTATGGCTAGTATGTGCTCTAAAAACAGCATGTGTGAAGAAGCTGCTGTCTGGGTGGTGAACCATACACTGAACACACACAATGCTCGATTTGATGCTTTTATAAACATTAGAACTTGCAAAGTGTAAAAACTAGACATATTTTTGTGTTAACAAAATGTGGCTGGTTATAAAGTTGAATGCAAAAGCTGGAAACTGTTTCACTTTTAACATGTAACTTGCTGTCAAAACAGGCTTTTACTGCTCTCTTCCATTAACCTATGACTTTGTAAATATAGCCTACTTTTTGTTCAAATTAGTCCCAATAGTTAATACATATTTTTCAATTAATCTGTTGGTTCTGTTGACTCACGCCAGTGCTCTCAAGATCCACTTAAGTGAATTTGAGTTTGTCGAGATCCATCTCCATGACAGCTGAGCAAACAAAAAAGTGCTGATAAATACCATGTGATACAGTTGAGAGATCCAAGAAAAGCTAGTAAGTGGCCCTTTAGCTGTAATTGTTTTGTCAAACTACTTTTTCCACGGTCAAGCATGAACTGCAGTGCTTATTGAAGATGTTGATATAAAATGGTTTTGTTTTAGAGACATTTTCATTTATATTTTTTAGCATTTAGTTGCAGGCTTACAGCATTTGACCTCATGTGAACCCTGATTCCTAATGGTGTTTAATGGCTTTTATCACAACAGTTTGAACTGGACCACCTGTCGGAGTTTGATTTGTTAGTTCCCTCATGCCACATGCCTGTTTTCAAGTCACTTGCCAGTTGGTTCTTCACATTCTTAACATTTATTTAATTTTATTATATTTAACTTTTTGCTATATGGTTGGAATTTGTACATCTAATAAGTGCACATGTACATATAATGATGATATTAGAAAGTGAGAATGGTAACGCTTATCACTACCTAAACTCAATCATGAAGGTTAAGTCAGTGGTTTTTAATTTTGTGTACCATCTGTGGCCACAAGGTGTCCCTGTATAACAGGAGAGATGCCCATAAATCCACTTTACTTTTGAGATTATCTTGGTGAAATAAAGTTAATTAATTTAATAACTTCACCTCAAAACTCTATTTTGTGAAGAAATGTTTATTGTGTCAACCCAGATTAACTGAATTAACATAAATGATATGCCTTTATACCAGTCACATGCAATAGGCCTTATATAAATGTTGATCCCCAGTGACAAGTTAATCATTGCTTAAACCCCAGATTACCCTATATTTGTACTGTCAGGATCACTGTCAACACCTGGGATATAACAGGTATTAAGATGAAACAGTTTCTCAAAATTAACAAAAGGTCTTTGGTTTGAGGGGCAGCAACTGTTCAACTGAATGAAAACTTTCTAATCTGTGGGCTGGGGTCTGACATCCTGGGGCGTACAGCAGGTGTAGAGAGGATCCTACACATACAGTAGTGTCTGCATGTGTGTGTAAACTCTATTTCCTACATTTCCTCCTGAACAGGGCGGTGACAGGAAGCCCATGTTCATTTCCAGCCTGCCGCAGTTTGCAAAGGCTGAAGGTCACATTTGTCACATCCATTTGCCCATTAACTGTTGCTGCTGTAACCCTGCAGTCACTTTACACTGCCCCGACGCACAAAACCCTGTCCCCTTACCCCTTTCACACACTCACATTTTACAGCGAATTTGTCATTTCAACATCAGCATGATATACACGGATGATATGTACAGTACACTGCCAGATAAATTATTTGTTTGTTTGTTCTTTATGTTTTGATACAGTATATTTTAGCAGTTTTTGTTATACCTAACGTATTGCTGAAAATACCCTAATATTAGAAACTCTACATTAATAATTAAAATGAATTTACAATTACACACTGCTAAGGAGTTACAAGGAGGGATTCAAAAAGTTTTGACTGGCAGCAGTTTTCCTCAAAAGCCAGCTGCTCTTAAAACTTACTGCAAGTTTCACAAACTTTCCAACAACAGACGCATTTCTCACAACCACACCGTCGTTTTCTAGGAGGACTGGTTTCAATCCAGTCGTTTTCCATTTTTTCCTGGCACTGTCAGCATCATTGTTTGTGAATGTGTGTCAGAGAGAGACCTTGAGCATACAGTGACCCACTGACCTAGTCACAGTGGCATTGAGCCATGTGCTCCATCATGAAATGTCCTCCCTTGGGCCTCTGACAATGGTATGAACACAAAAACTTGCATCCGAAAAGTGCACACACACAAACACAAAGGGTAAGAAGCACTTTATGCTCTCTTGCAAAGACCATCGTAATTAGTCATATAGCTTTTTAAAAATTATTTCTATCTACCTATTTATTTTTTAATGTTATTGTTTCTCTAAATGTGTAAAGATGGACCCACCTGTGGGAAGTTTAAGAGGTTTAAACAGGTTGGACTGTGGCAGCTGAACTTGCACACTGAGAATGCATAATTTTTGAGCTTGTAATTCACTTCAATTACAAATTATTAAATATACAGCAAATGAGAACTTCAAAAAACTATGCATTCCTTATTGCGCCCTCATGAAATATCCTTGCATGGGCCTCTGATAATGATATCAACAACAAAGCTTGTAATAGCATCCCAAAGGTTCTTATGCACACATAAAAAGGGTGAGAAGCACTTTACTCTCTCTTGCAAAGACCATAGTTAATCTCTGTGTGGCAGCGCTGACACCGGCCTCTAGCAGTGACTAATGCTAGTGATGAATGATTACAGGCAATAAAAAAAATGAAATAGAGTTGGTAAATGCACTTTTATTACAATCCACATGTGCTGGTTGCTCCAAATGGAAAGTGAAATGGGACAAACAGAACAAAGTAATACAGTGATACTTTCAGACCAAACCACAGTACAAAAAGGGCATCAATATGTACAATATATTCATGTACAAAAAAAGCTATTTTACACGCAGGTATAACAAAAATCATACATCTTTGACAAACTGTAGTATTACAGAGACAATACAGGCAACAGTGTATAGTTTTTTTGTAACAGTTTTCAAAAGGCTTAAAAGCCTTTGGAGCAGGAGTATGCACTTTCTTTGACAAGTATATCAACTTTGTTTTCTTTTCTTAAAGTAAAAGTCTCTGTCCTTTCTTGTTCCCCACATTCACTCATAATATACATTCTCTATTTCACTCTCACACATTCGCACACTCACACTTACATACAACCAGACACAGAAACACACCGAGTGTTAAATAAGCATCCATTCATTAATCTCTCTGTCTTTCAGAGTTCAGTCTAAAAACACCAATCAGATCATGGACCAGAAAAAAGGTTGATAGGCTCCTACAAAGGCTGATCCTCTATTTCCTCTTGACAGGCACTCCAAGGCAAGTCTTTAAGTCTCCAGATCAAATCAAGAGTCAATGAGTCTTTCAGTCAAACATCATGCACTTGCTCCTTCTCATAGTTGTCAAAATAAAGTCAAAGACGACAACACAGTAAGACTTTTGACCCCTCTACTTAGCAGCCTTCGCTCCTCAAGTGTCTGCTGATATCTATCTGAGCACACAAATGTCATAGGGTCACCCCATTTTCATGACTGCAACAGTGACACAGTGCAAGAAACTGGAAACAGGTTCCTGTGAGCGAGAGAGTGCGAAGAATGCAAAATAAAATAAAATAAAAAGCTCCTCAGAGGCCCAGAAGTTCAAGGGTCAGACCTCCAGTTCCTGGTTGTCTGTGTAGTGGAAGCGGTTCAACTTCTCCCTCTCCCGGTTTGAAATGTCCAGCTTGGGGGCGTGGGCTGGCTTTAGTGCCGGAGAAGGGTGTGAAGGTGCTGGTGAGGGCGGCAGGGTCAGTTCAATCTCCTCGTAGCAACGTGAGACGGGGGCAGGGGCTGGAGGGTGCACAAGCGGGGCAGCGGGGGGCAGGAGGGGCACGGGACGGTCCACGTTTCTGATGAGGTTGACAAACTCCCTCTGGTTGTTGATGCCTTCTTCCTGTGGGACGTCCTGCTGCTTTTTCCGCTTTCGATGGAGGTGGGAGAGAATGAAGGCGCAGGCCGCACAGCCACAGACCGTCACTAGAGCTAAGACGCCCACCAGGAAAATGTAGAAGCTGACCCCCCCATGTGTCGTGTCAGACATGGCACCTACAGACATGGAGGCAGAAATAGTGAGGTTAGACAAGACTTCATGGAGATTTTGTACTTTTTAAAACACACACACGCATATCTTTCTTACCTGGACAGTGTTGACCAATGCAGGTATTTTTGAGGCTCAGGCACTCATTACCATAGTAACCCTCAGGGCAGGCACACATGTATCTTCCCTCTGTGCTGTGACAGGATATCCCCTGCTGGCACGGGTTGGGATTGCACAGATCCAACTCTATCTGAAATCATGGAAAGAACAAAACAGTTGCAGTTTAATTGACATTGTTACATCCATTGTGTCAGATCTGTGTCCAAGCAAATAGTGACAGGCATCTTGTATCTACTCCCCAGACGCCCTTGTTGGAGCTTAATCTGATGGTACTCTTTTTTTTATTGTAGTGATTGTTGATTTGTTAATTTTGTTTTCTGCATATCAGTTTACTGCTAACCAAGCTAGCCATTAGCCATAGCTTTCTGAGGCTAATGTGTTGCTAACACAACATTCTAAGTAACTGTTGATTTACTGTTGGGTGAACTGTTAAGTATTTAGTTTACTCTTTTTACTTTTCCTCTTGTGGACTCTATGTGTTTGTTTACTAGATTAATTACTGTGTTGTACTCTCTGTGGGGACATAATGTTGCTCCTTAGCTGATGATGCTTTGTTTCTTCCTGACATGAAGCACAATGTAACTAATCTGACAGCTAATATGTTGTCCAGTGCTGTTTTCACAACTGCTTCCAGTAAAAACCTCGTCAGACCAATCGCTGTCTTCAACCTTTACTGGAAGTGTATTTAGTTCGCTGCACAGCTGTGCAGAAGCTAGTGAGGGCAGAAGATACTGTAATATTGTTAGGCTACTAACCCTGGAGCTGTGAGATATCTGCCCCAATGTTGAGTTCATTAACTCTTCAGAAAATGAATATTTTTTTTTTTTACATATGAGGGTTTATCTATGTTGAGTATCTCTATGTAACTAATAGTCTCCCCGACATTTTCCAAATTTTGAATTATTTTTAAGGCTTTTATTCACATTCTACTAAGTCTTTAAAGGAGTTTTATGTACCGTACTGGCATACTTTTTCTTAACAATATAACATGAAATATGGAGGTCCTTCTCTTTGTAACAAATATACAGTAATGCAAACTACTTTGTGTCTTCAAGATTTAATTAAGAACATCTCATTGATGGTGCCAAATAAGTAACATGATATATTTTTGTAATCTTTTATTTAATTTTTGAACATTTATATTTGTCTTTGATTGTTCTATTTTTTTTTTTTTTACATTTCTTTTTAGGATTACACACGATTGAATCTAAGATGTTTTCCATATTGGGGAAGACGTCGTATTAGCATCTTGGATTTCTTCCTTCACTGCACATTTAGTTTTGTCATTGTATGTCTTTACTTTTGAAATAGTTTTCATTCTGCAGACTAAGCAGCCTTAAGCTAAGATCTATGAAGGTTCTCCAACCTCACAGAAGACTCCTGAATATCCCATGAGACAGTTGCAGGTGACGGTCCTTCCATCCTTCTCCACACACTGTCCTCCATGTAGACAGGGGGCGCTGTCACAAGGGCTCGGGCCATTTTGGCAATATTTCCCCGAGAAACCAGGTGGACACAAGCATGTGGACCCTGACATCTGGTCCTATGTGGGACAGTATATAGTGTATGTTATTTATATGTATGTAAAACAGAGAGCGCAACGATTATATGAAGTGGGTAAAAAGGGCACTAAAGAGAGAAAGGGGAGGCCTGTCATGGATCTGCCACAGGGAATGAAACATTTGCCCCTTTGAGAATAAATACTGCTCACATCTTGAGGCAAAATAATTTTAAAAAGAGTTTTTTTTATTCTCTGAAGAAGGCCTGAAATGCCTTGGGTGTTAACACAATTACAATGATCCCCAATGATTCGCTTTTGAAACTTAGTTTCTTGAGTTGTGTCAGAATTCTTAAAGAAGGCGATAATGTCACTACAGTGAATATGAGAGTGAGAGGAAGACAATGAAGCAGGTCAGTGTTGTGACTGATATGCAGAGACGACAGGTAAATTAGACAGAGAGAAAAGGGCAGCACAGCTAGGACTCCTTACCTCGCAACGTCCGCCGTTCAAACACAAACCCTGACAGCTGCTGTTCCCTAGAAACCAGAGAAACATTATATTAATCTGTCAATCAGAGACAGGATATGTATAATAGTCAAAAACAAAACTTCACACACTCGCATTTGTGAGTGTTACATTTTAAGTGTGTTTCAGTGATACCCTGTGACAGATGATTGATGGAACTGAAGTTGGAGTAAAATGGTTTCCTGCCTGCAGGCAGTCTGGGCTGCAGGGGAATTGGTTTAAACACAATCCACTGAGGCTCTTCATGTTTCACCACCTGCCACAGGACTATCATTTCCTTCTTTTATTCCTTTCCTTTCCTTTCCTTTTCCTTTTATACTCACTAATGTCACAGTTAGACCCCGTCCATCCAGGAAGGCAGTCACACAGGTATCCACCGATCAGGTTGCGACAAGAGCGGGCGTGGACACATATACTCATTTCACACTCGTTGGTGTCTAAAGGGAGAAAGAAATAAAAGGAAAAGTTTCTAAAAATACTGATCTGATGAACAACATCCCTACTTTAGGCTTTACAGCTAACGTCTCTGATAGATCTAAACCAGTGATAAACCGGTTATGTTAATCAACATTTTTGGACAGAAGCGACTGATACAAACGTTTTATATCAACATTATGTTCCCAGGTCCTGTTTAATTCTAGACATGCAACATTTCGACCGCAAATTGTCTTCCTCATATGACATAACAAGATAGCAGTTGCAGGTATTGTTTCATTCGTTTGTGCACATTATTGTTACCCAGCACCTGTAAAAATGTATGGATGTGTGTACCTCCTGATGATGTCAACATACTTTCCATGAGTATTCTGCATATGTATTTTGATCATTTTAATTCATAATTTTAATTGTTTTCCCCAGAATTTTATTTTTGTTCTGCTGATGGAACAAAAGCTGTGAAGTTCACTCTGTACACTAATTCTACAAAGGTAGTTATTATACAGGAAATGAAATGAGAGGACACACAAAGTATCAGTCTAATCTTGTTGCAGAACTCATAAACAGCACTACACTAATTAAACTTCTCACTGAAATGAGATAAAACATCCCATAAAACTAATCCGGTATGTCTCCTACTGGGCCCTGACGATCTTTAACCACCAGTTCAACCAAAGTTAAATTAAATTTTGAAGTGAGTGCTTGAACTGAACCGTGGAGAATTGCTGGGCAGATGGCAGCAGGACGCACACCAACACCTGGAGAGAGAGTGCTTGCCTTTATCAAATATTATGTTTACAGATGCATAGTACATCCAAAATAATGCCTTGCAGCATCTTCTTACATCTTTGTTTATGCACAGATCCCCCTGCTGTACCACTGCTTCTGTTAAGTTTATGTGTGCCTATTCCCACCCTCTGTCACACTGGGAGTGTAAAAGCCAGGAACCCCAGAGGGCTTGGCTCTGATAGCAGAGGAAGAGGATTAGAAAGAAACGCTGAATGAATAAAGAGGAAGTAGTCAGTCAGTTATAGGTAATCTAACCTGTTACCATCAGTGAGAGGCCTATTAGGATTTAGCACTGATGGAGTGTGTGTGTGTGTGTGTGTGTGTGTGTGTGTGTGTGTGGGTGTTATCTATGGAAATGCCTGGGGATTCTGCCCGGTGTGGGAGAAAATGTGGGGGACAGAAGTCGGCTAATAAAAGAGTGAAACTGATAGAAAGTATAATTGCCTTTCACCATTTGAGGCACTACTGATGCTCTGCCTCTCGGCTCAGGCTGTAAAGAGTTTTATCACTTGTGTTTGAACACTGTGTGTGTGTGTGTGTGTGTGTGTGTGTGTGTGTGTGTGTGTGTGTGTGTTATACTGTGAGCCACTGACCTGCGATGTGGAACTATGGGGGATTATCAAGTGTCAGAGTGACATATCACTGTAACACAGAGGAGCAGGAGGCTGTCATCCTGAAATATGTCTCAGTTTTTACTTCATAACCCCCAAGCCTCTGTATGTGTGTATATAGTATGTCCTATAGTAGTTTGTCTGTGTGTGTGTGTGTGTGTGTGTGTGTGTGTGTGTGTGTGTGTGTGTGTGTGTGACCTCATCACAATATTCACTTTGCTATACTATCTAACACAACAACCCTCTGGGAGTACACTTGTCAAAATGAGCGAATGTAGCCCAAAGAGACGTGGCAGTGCATTTAGCGAATACTGATTCACAGTCAGGATGAGTTTATAGGAGAATTGACATGCCATCGGCTTTTTCTGCCTTTTTAATTTGTGCTTTAAATGCATATTTCACTTCAACTGGAACACATAATCACATATTGCTCATTGAAATGCAGCTTTTGAAACCAGCTGTGTGTTACAGCTCAGATTGATTTAGCTTGTTAGAGGATCAGTGTTAAAAATCCAATGAATAGACGCCTTTGAAGATGATAAATATCATTAATAGTTCACTGTATAAACAACTGTAGCGATATACTTTAATTATGAAAATGTATCACCATTACAAAACCCCCAGTATGCTATCATCTGTAGGGCTTAGATCAAAAGTTTTATATTTTATTGATTAGTTGTGCAGTACATAGTTCTGGCATCAGATTATCTTGGTCCTCCATCTTTAAAAACACTATTTGCATTAGTTTCTTGCTTTCATTACATTACTTTTTATGGCTGGGCAATATGGTTGAAATCAATGTCACAAAATTAATAAGGATATATTTTTCAATATCAAAGTACATATCATACGTAAGATATATCACAAAATGTAAAATTTAAGCAAAATAATAATAAAAAAAAATTTCGGGGGGCTTTTTGCCTCTTTTTTTTGACAGTGCAGTTGAAGACAAACAGGAAAGGGGGCGAGAGAGAGGACACAACACGCAGCAAGGACCCAGCACCGATACACGGGGCGCGCTCCACCAGGTGAGCCTATGAACTGTGTTCCACCGTTTTGCATTAGGCTAAATTAAACCTTTTGTGTAAAAACAAAACCTTCAATAACTAGTTAGGACTGCCATTTGAAAGCTCCAGAACAGTTGCTAAATGGACCTTGTGGTGAGTTTGTTTTGTCAATTGCTATTTCCAAGGTCAAGAATGAACTTCCAATCTCAACTTTGAAGTTCTTATGTACTTGTTTTAATTACACACATTTAAATCATGGTAACTGCATGATGTTATTATAATACCATCCTTTGTCATCATCCTGGTATCATCCTTTTTGTTTTTTTGTTTTGGTTTATGTTTGTATTATGTTAAGTTCTGTGCATCACCCTGTTTTTCTTTGTCTGTCCTTGTGTATTTTATCTCAGTTTCTATCATTGTTGTATCTGTAAAGTCACTACAGTTAATGTTTTTGCACCAATAATAATAATTATTTAAAAAACAACTGAAATCCAGAACTGAATGAATCTTGTGTAACTAATTTGGCCATTAATTGTCATTAATTTCATTCATTGTCATCAATTTTGATGAGAGAAATTTCTGATTTTCCTTAAATTCAATAAACAATAATACTGCCTAGCCTATAATTATTGCCCAGCCCTACTTTAACTCTTGATCTAGTATTTTTGATTTTATTCAGTAGTAAAGTATATTCCTATTGTGTTTTAAAACGTGCTATATGACATATTTATGCATATTTTAAAATAGGAAAATAGGCATAACAGGCTACCATTATTCAGTGGCAGTGACCCTCTACATGTATATATATAATACATGTTTAATTCTGACCCACTGACCCAGCTGACACGTCCTGCCAGTCCATCTAGGCGGGCAGAGGCACCGGAAACCTCCAGGAGCCTCCTGACACGTTGCTCCATGGCCACAAGGGCTCCGATCACACTGCCTCACCGCTGGGAAGAAAAAGAGAAAATATTGTACATGAACTACTGGTCTGTGTAATGGGAGCGTGTGTGTGAATATCAAAGACACATTTTGTGTGTGTCGCTGAGTCCGTGTGATGCCACCATGTGGACATGTGTGATCTGAACTGTGGCATTGGTATGCGGATGCTTTGGCGGTGTGTGTTTTCATTCTCTTTTCTGCTGCTCTGGTTTCTGTGCAAACAGTGATAAATATAATCATCTGCTGCACGAACGTGGCTGACACCTCAAACCTTTCCCAGAGAGGATGGAGGAATGAGGGAATATAAATAAAGGAAAGGATGATGGGTAAAAAAAAAAAAGGAGAGACGGGGTACATTACAAATAGAAAAATGGAGCTGCCACACCTGGTTCCGCTCCTCTGAAAAGGAATTAAAAACAGATAAAGGAACAGAGGGAATGTGAGAAAAAAGAGCACAAACAGACAGAGAGAAGCTTTCGTTTGAGGGGTTAACCATGCATGCTACCACATGTGTGCAGTAGTAGCATCATAACTTTTCCCATGCATTACCCTGTGGTATATGTCCTTCGCCCTGTCTCTCTCATAACCTTTTTTCATTTACCTAACCCTGCAGAACAACCATTTTCCATCCTCCTGACCCTGACTGCAACCCTGAGCAATAATAACCCAGCCAAGCTAGCGGCAGTTCCCCCAAAAAACTAGACGGAGAATTCATAACAAACAAAGAAGCCTTTAATTAATATCGGTTATATATATAAATCTAGTCTGAAAGCAGAGCTGTGTAGTGGTTATGGTTGTCATTCCCTGCGAGCCTGACAATCCTCTCACTGTGTATCCTCCAGAGAGCCCCCCACAACACATACAGAGAAAGAGATTGACTGCCTCTCTGACTGTTAATAAAGCCAGCAACAAATAACAAGAGCAAAAATAAACTATTCCTTTATTCCTCTGTTTGTCCCTCTCCTCTTATTCTCTCACTCTCTCTGATAAAAATGCTTCCTGTTGAAGTGCTTACATGCTAGTGACTGACCTGCAGCGCTGTTTATCATGATAGAGGTGAAAGCAGAGGATGCGAAACGCTGCTTGTTTACACATGCAGCTCTGACAAACCATAACACACAACACAAGCCCAAACCTACTGTATATATAAGCTTCTCACACACAGACAGACCACATGATCAAGCCTGAGATGGACTGTTGTGACGGCGTAGTTGTTACGTCGCAGCCAAAAACATGTTTGACCTTTATCCACACTACAAGAAGTGGAAGAAGTGGGAGATCTTACAAGGTGCGAGGGCTGCTGTAAGCCAATGTAACATAGCGTGTACAAGGAACCACGATCAGACAGATCAAACAGTGTCAAATTGTGTGATTCATTGTATTCTTTTAAAACGTTTCCTCTAACTGCACATGCTTACAAATGTTTAGGTGTGGAAGCTGACATATTAAGACTTCTGGAGGCTACTTAGTGTCATCTTAACGGGGCACTCCACCATTTACACTTAAAGGTCACATTACTCGTCACTAAGATTACTACTAAGCCTGGATAATGTCTTCTGTTGCTGTGGAGGAGCTTTATAAAGTTTGAGAAAATACCTCTGTTGATGTCATCAGAGTTAGCTCAGATTATGGGATTGGGATCATGGGAATTGTATGATCCAGCATGTCTGAGCTTGATTAATACTACTACGATTAAAACTCAGGGTATCTCGGCCTTTGCTGCTTCAATTTTTCATTCATTCTTTAAGCAGCTGGTGTTACTGGTTTGTAATGGCCAAAGTTAGACAGTCTAGCATATCTTAGGAAAGACATCAGCCTACTGTACAGCAAACTAATGTCACCACAAGTGATGAGGACAAAAGCCAACAACAACATGTCATTCCTGCTCTGTATGTATTGTTTTTATGTTTAGCAGTGGTCTCAGTTTCCTCACTGAGCAAACAAAATCTGATAACGTTACATTCATTTGGCAGACACTTCAGCCTTTTTTCCCATACACACACACCACAAGGGAGCCAGATGTTACCGCACAAATCCTCACATATGGGATTAAAGTCTGTGCTGATAGTATTCACTTGTCTGCGTGTAAGTGATGGTTTGACCCTTGGGAAGATGACTAATGTGCAGTCGATGCGCGGTAGTCTTGCAACTTTTGTACTTTACTGTAAGTAAGCAGTGTGACTTGAATTTTGGGGGGATTTTTTTCCTTTCTTGTGGACAGTAGACTACATGTACAGTTATGAGGAGCATCTGCTTTGTGTTTCGTTACTTTCAGATCTAAGTTGTACTTTCTCCACAGTTTTTCATCACATCAGGAGCAATTTGGGGTTCAGTGCTTTCCTTGTTTTACACTTTAACATGCAGACATAAGAACCCACTCTACCAACTGAGCTACAGCCACACCTGTGTGATCACAAGTGGTCACTCCTCCACAGGTGCTTGTGACACACTCTGCTGGCATTTATGAACTTTAATTCACTTCATCTGGATCTAGACAACATCTGGATGTATCTGGATGCCAGACACTATGTCTGAGCAAGCCATACGAGAGTAAAACACTAGACAATAAAATCTTGATTCACCGCCATTAAAAAAACCCCCACACTTAACTCACAGTTTCACCTCTGTTTAAATTAAATCAATAGAGCTGATCAAAGATGCGCCACCTCACCTTTTCTTGGCAATGAAAATAAGTGTGAAAATGCACACACACACACACACACACACACACATACAAAGGCAGACAGACGGTGAGATAGACCACTGATTGCTGTTGATTCTGTTTGTGTTCAAGCTAATTTAGCTTCCTCTGTTGGATTGATTAGAGTCATTCATTGGCTTTGATCCAATAACAACCAATCACAGACAATCTCACACTGCCCAGCCCCTCAGCTCAGAGTTGGGTGTGTTTGTGAGGGGTGTGTGTGTGGCCTTGTATTACTCATGTATTGGGGACATAAATCTGTTTACACAGTCACATTGTGGGGACTTGCATAACATAAATCATAAAATTTTAGGGTGAAGACTTGGTTTAAGGTTAGGGTAAGGGTTAGGGTTAGGCACGTAGTGGTTATGGTTAGAGTGAATCTCTAGGAAATTAATGTAAGTCAATGTAATGTCCTCTGAAGTGATGGAAACATGACTGTGTGTGTGTGGCATTGACAGTCACCATCAGCGCAGGTGTGTCCGGTCCAGCCGTCGCTACAGTTGCAGCTGAAGCCTGTCGGGTCTTCTACACAGGTGGCTCCGTTCATACACGGGGACGATAAACACGCATGTTCCACTGACGGAGGCATGACAAAAGAGGAAAAGTACTTACAGTTAATATTGTAGTGCAATTTGTCTGTAATGTAAAATCAAAGGTTGTGCAGGTTGCTTTCTCTCAAAACGAAGACAAATTCATATAACCACCCAAAGAGGATGTTTCTACTTGCCTCCTCTCTCCCTGTGTGTGTTTTGAGAAGCAACAAGATTTGATTTAACTTTGCAAAAATGTGAATCAGTTTCAAAATATGTATATAACATAATACTAATAAAAAAACATTTTTGTCATGTCAGATATCTGTTGTGGCGATCCCGTGGCTGGAGCAAGACATCTGCTAATCCTACATACGAGGCAATCATTGTTGTTAAGGTTCGGTTTACTCTCAATTCTGCCGTCCACGAATCCACTGGAGTCACCCCTGCTGAGCTGAACCTGGGATGGGCGCTCCGAGGACCATTGGATGTCCTGCTCCAGCCATGGGATCGCCACACTGTATGGTATGAATTCAACTAAAGAATGAATCTGCGATGTTCAGGTACAGATTTACTGTATATATTTTTGCCTATGTGCTTTTATGCAGTGTCTATATAGTTATTTTTCCATTAGTTATTTTCTATGTTGTATATATTGATATGTATATGTTATTTCGAAATACTTAACATGTTCAATTTGACCTTAACTTTTGCTCCCTGTGCCACATAGTGTCTTTATTTCTCTAGGCATCTCTTTCATTAGTGTAGACAAACAACCTGGATTTCATTCCACATTTGTTTTCTGCTGTGTCCACATACAGTTTTCGAATAAACTTTTCTTTTCACTGGTTCAGTGCCTTTATGGTGAAGCTGCACTCACCAATGTCACAGTTGCGTCCTCTGAAACCTTCCTGGCACTCACACTGGTACTCGTTTGGCTCTGTGTTGGTGCAGGTCCCGCCGTTCTTACAGGGCTGGTGGGTGCCACAATAGTTCAGATCTGAAACCATAAAAAATGTTCAGATTAAAGTATGCTTTTATATTTTAGTCCAAACCACAAAACAGTAGAGAAATAAAGTATATAGTGAAGACAAGATAAAGGAATGAGGATGCAGATGGATCCAAGTTCACTTCAGTTTGACCTTTTTTCAGGTAAAGAGTGCATGGTACACACACACACACACACACACACACAGACACACAGACACACGCACACTGCACACAGAGGTGAAAGTGTATCCAGGTCAGCTCAGTGTGCTGACTGTGCAGGCCAGTAGCTGCAGGGCCTGTTGTCTCGAGTGTTAAGTCTGATTAAAGCTTTGCTTTCTCTAATGATCTCCTCTGTGTCCACGGTCTCTTTGTCTCACCACAGCTCTTTACAGAGCCTTTCTGAATACACAGAAACAGCTCAGGACCCCACCTAGCGAAGAGCGCCCAGCCCAGCCCTGCTCACATTCACCTTACCCAAGGCTATCACCTTTCCACTGCACAATACACCGTCCCGTGGGCACTCGTTTGGCTCCTTGATCCCAGCTCCCACACTGGGACAGAGGTGGGAGGTGGGTGGTTATATTGTGGGATAATGTCTTTACTGCAGTGTGGTGGGAAAAGTTAAAGAAGGTGAAGCCCTGAGGGAGCTGTGTCTTATCTCATACAGAAGATCAGTACGCCTGGGAAGGTGTGTGACAAACCATGGCTGACAAACAAATATGCTGCACGCACAATGTTTCTCTCTCTCTCTCTCTCACACACACACACACACACACACAGACAGACGGAGTTCTTAACCAACATACCATACACAATAAAGGTCTTACGCGGATGACACAGTCCTCTACCTATTGAGTTTAGCTGAGGAGAAACTTATTTGTATTAAATGCTAACCATAAAATAAAAAACCTATAAACATAATAATAAAATATATGCTGTTATCCAAGACAAGAACCAATAAATACACTGATACACTATCAGCTTTCTCCACGGTGTTCCCAGTGAATAGAGTATAAGTACATAAGTATTATGTAATATATAGGTTGAATTTCTTATACCTTTGGGTTCACAGAGAGTAAAAATGAAAACATATGACAAGAAAATATCTGTTTTACAAGCCATAAGGGTAGAAATTAAGATAAAATTTAGGAATTTGCACGACTGGGTACAGTAGTAGGTGGTAGTGAGTCTGGGCAGTTGTGAGATTATGAGTCAACTGACATTTTTCACTGGTTTTGGTATACATGTTTGCTGTTTTTCATCATGTTGAATTACTGGGTGTACTGTTAATTATTGAGTCTACTGTTAATGTTTTATTGTAGGTGAAGAGATTGCTGCATCTGTAACAAAAAATGTGGTTGTGTGTGGCGCTCATTTTGGACAGGAGAATTATGTATCCAGTGAAATGATGGAGTTCAGGGTATGATGTCAAAGCGAGGACCATGTGAGTCTGATACCCTCAATACAAACGGCTCCAGTTACATATTTGGGATGTTAAATTTAACAGAAGAAGGGAAACAGATCAACAAACAAACAATCTCCATGCTTAGTATATCCAGGCTTTCTTTCATTCTTACTTCAAAACATTCAACTTAACGGGTCACATGTCTGACCTTTGTCGCATAGGAGTCCTCCCCAGTTGACATCGCACACACACTGCCAGGGCTCAGTGCAGCTGCCGTACACACAGCCGGGGAACGTCACACACTGGTCACACAGAGGGCCCTTCCAGCCATAATGACACCTGCAAGGGAGCAAAGAGACGCTTGTTCATATCACATTCATAGGATTAATAGTAACTGTTTTAAACCAGTTCCATTTGTCACTTCATGTGCTTGATGTAGCTGCTGCTGCTGTTCCCTTCAGTCACATATGAAGGGAGAGATGTTTTTCATTTTTATTAAATGTTGTGCAACTTTTTTCTTTAAATGGCAACTTAACCTGTTGATGCTTTGAGAATGTTCACTAATATTACTGTTCACTAATTGTAACTTACTCTGGGCAGGTTTCTGCTACAGCTAAAGAAAGACTAGAAAAAATGTGTATACTTAAAACAGATACATCATTTCACAGCTTATATGCAGCTTTTAACTTCAATAGTTCTATTTGTGAAGAGCAATGACTACAGAGATTTTAGAGTGGAAATAGCCCATCAGTGCAGGCAAACCGGCACCTGCCTACTGCTTCAGGATTTCAGACCCATTGGATTCCAACCCCATTGCAGACATCTAATCCAGGATAAGGTTAAAAACTAACATGACCAATATTGCATTTTGGCTACAGCGGAAAGAATGGGTATCATCTGTGAATGACTGGAGGAAGAGAGGGTTTAGAAACGGTTCAGGAAGTTACAGCAGGCTTCATATCACTGTCTTTAGGTTAAAATATTACATTGCACTGTAGTTTACTGCTAAATTCTGGTGTTATCTGGTAGTAACTGGTGGGTTGAATCTTCCTTACATTACATCATTTATAATATAACTTTGTATATATATATTTGTATTTATCATTCGGCCCTGGTGTCTGCTACGGAAGTGCCTACAGTGGAAATTTTCTTAAGCCTTTCACTAACTTACTTGCATTCTCCAGGTACAGTACAGGAGCCGTGGACCTGATGACACCCCTGCTTGCACACCGCTGTGAACAAAACATACACACACACACACACACACACACACACACACAAAGAGAGCTATTTGAGACTAGGAAACACTAACTATGAAATGAAAAAAGACTTTCAGTTGAGTTACTGGGCATTAAAAGCTGCAATCTTCACTGAATACATCTGGATCACTTCCAGTTAAACAAAAAGCCAACACATAATAACCCCAGATATCACCAGATATGCAAAACACTCACTTAATTGTGCAAAATAACTTAGGTCATATAAAGCAGATCATCCATGTAGGTACTGTCACTTTGACGAAACCTAGAAAATATTGGAAGGCTGCTGGAATATGTGTCCTCTAACTCTGACTGAAGTACACCGCCTATGTGTCATTGTGTCAACAGTTAAGATATTCAAAAGTTTCCAGTTGGAGAACTCAAGACTGAAAAGTCCCTGAACTTCATCATGGTCATTAACCTGCAGGGGGTAACAGAGGGACCCCTGGCTAATTTTTCAGACTTCCTGCTTCTCTGCAGTTCAAGCAACGACCTGCTGAGGAGGAAGTCAGATGAAGCGAGGATGTCCGTAAACTAGCTGCGTGCCCTTCAGGGTTCCCATGGTTTCCACTCTGGTTTCCTCCATTCACTTTTACCATCTCAACACGATGGCAGCACTCCCAGGTCACACAGTGAGGTCAACCAGCTGATGAGTCACAGACAGATGGAGAATAACCCCTCCCCCCCACGCCCACACACACACACATACAGACACACACACACACACACACACACACACACACACACACACACACACACACACACACACACACACACACACACACACACTGTCTACTGAAGCTAACTGTATTTACTGATGTACAGGAGTGTGTCAGTGTAATTAGTCCTAAAGGCTGTGAGTACTGGCATTAACAAGAGTAGATGTGTGCACTTTTCTTCTGTTAGTGAGTATCGTTGGGTTTTATGCTGCCAAAAGTTTGGAAAGTGAGGACATTCATGAGGCTGATTCTTACTTGGTCAATGGGCTGTTTGAGGACTACAACTTGGTTTTAGGGTTAGTAAGTATGTGTTTGTGTGTGTATCTATCATTTAAAGCTGTTGACACTGGTTCGTGGGTGAAGTTTATTTTAACAGCCCTTCACAATCACGCCTTCCAATCACAATAACAATTTCAAAGGACCCCAGAGGCCAACATTAGAAAGGAAAACAAGGACACACTCATGGAAAAACCTTTTAAGAAACCTTGGAAAGGATCACTGAAGAGGAAAGCCCCTTCCAGGGATAGTGGAAAAATAAATGGAAAGCAAAAACATTCTCTAATGTTTCTCATCACTGGCCTTAAGTCAACTTGAGGAAAATATTAGCGGAATATTTTCTAGCAACTAACATTTTCCCAAATATATATGCACCATTTTGTAGTGAAACTCAGCCAGCAACAAAAGATGTGAAGCTTTGTAATATAAGTGACTGCACAGCTGAGCAGGTAGATCAATGAGGGTTAAACAGAAACTTGGATAAAGAACTAATTTACTACAAATCACACACAGTTCACTATCAGGTCTCCACCATATATCAACACTTTTAAATCCTGTGTTAAGACACCTCTTTTTTTTCACAACTGCTTTTAAATCCCTCCAGTTATTAAAATGACTACATATTTGCTTTTTGCATTTTGTCTGTTGCACTTATTTACCTATTTATTTACATTTCAGTATGTTTAATTGTATTGGAAATTTCTCTGTGCTTTACAGAGAGACTTTGGTCAACATTTGTTGTTTTCCAATGTGCTATATAAATAAATGTACTTGCTTTGACTTTATATCACAGCTGAGTGTTTCGCAAACCATGCTGTTGTGTTCAAGAAATCTGAATTTATTTTTCTACCATTTTTCTGGTTTCCATTAATTTCCATATGGTATTAAAGTCATTTATCATACTATTAAAACTTGCTTGAGTTGTGTAGTCAGTCTGAATTTTTTTAGGGTTACATTATTGTTATCAGATAACTCATTAACCCTTTGCATCACCACGCAACAATAATGTAACACTGACAAATTGTATTACAGACTTGATGTTAAAGGAATAGTTCTACATTTGGACATACACTTGGCTTTCTTTTCGAGAGTTAGATGAGAAAAGTGACACCACTTTCATGTCTGTACAGTAAATATGAAGCTACAGCCAGCCGCTGGTTAGCTTAGCTTAGCATTAAGACTGGAAACGGGAAACAGCTAGCCTGGCTCTGTCCAAAGGTAACAAAATCCACCTACCAGCACCTCTAAAGCTAACTGATTAACATTTTTCTCTCGTTTGTTTTAATCTGGACATGAAAAAAGTGAAATGTAAAAACAACTTGTTGTGGTTTTATTGGAGGTTATGTACGACGTATTTCTTGGTCGAGCGCAGTGACCTCCTGGAGTCTTGCTGTCACTATGAGGTTGCCAAGCAAAGTCTTTCTTGGCTGGGTCTCCACTGCACCCAGCCAAGAAATAGGTGGATTTTGTTAACTGTGGCTACCGAGGCTAGCTGTTTCCCCCTGTTTTCAGTCTGTCTGAGAGTGGTAACGATCTTCTCATCTAACTCTGAGAAAGCTGAATGTATTTCCCAAAATATCGAACAATTCCTTTAACATTACCTTTAGTTATGTATACATCATTTGTAATCAGGAGCTAAAACACATCAAGTATTGTATTGGTATGATCCAGTAGTGTTTTAATAGGTAAATGAATTGTTATGTGGTGTATTTTTGAGTATTTCACAGCTCTAAATGTGACTAAACCAAAGAAAACTAAAGACTGGAGCTCATTGTGTACATGAATTGTACATTTGTCCAGGACACATGGTGTGATGTACTCTAAAGTTTCCTCTCTCACCTTCTTTGCACTCTGGTCCCGTCCAGCCCTCCATGCAGACCTTGGAACCGCTGGGGTCACAGTTGAAGTGACCAAAGAAGTCATCGCGAGCCCTGCAGAACTTGTTGCAGAAAGGTCCGTAGTAGTTTGAATCACAGCGGAAGCGAAGCCGGTACTCCAGGCTGAGAGACTGTCCGTGATGACGGTATGACTGCCACTGTTCACTGGGGTTCAACATGGAGGAGAGGAGGACTCGCTCAATCAACTGACCTGAGGGAGGAGGAAAGAAGGGTAGGCTTTTAAGATTTAGATTAAAACACATGATCCACCATTATTTGATATTTTGTCCTTACTGGTTGGAACTGTGGCAAACCCAGAGGTGTTGAAAGTGCTTAAACCTGCATAAACTGATTTTTTGGTCACTTGGAGGCAGCAGAACAAGCTGTAAACACTGACATATTATCACTTTATGAAGTTGTTATGGTGAATGTGTTAGCAAACAGTCTATTTATACAACCAGCACTTATGGAGCAGCATTAGCATTCATTTGGAGTCGCATTTCTGGCCACCTGATGAATGTAAGTCCAATATTCATTCTTAGCTCTGCTTTGGTCTCCACCAACTCCTGAGAGAAATATCTGGCTCTTTAGCTGCTAAATGCTCCACCAAGTTCACCAGTTAGCCGCTAACTTTGTCTATCTGCCATTTGATGTTGAGCGGGTAGTGTACAGTTTTATGAGCTTTTTCACTGAAAACAGCTGCCTGCTGCTGGAAACAACACTGATGAGAGTCAGACTGAACCAAAACAGTAAAGTTGTAGGCAATAAAACCAAAGCAATTAACTGAAAGATACTTCGCAGAGCTGACTGTGGGTTTGTCACCCCTTTCACATTTCATGTAGCCATTTGATCCATTGTTAATATAAAAATATAACTTAGTGCAGCTTTAAACTTCTCAGCCACTTGGCATGTGCAGGTCCTTTAAGCAATTTTAAGACATTTTTGTGTTTGTGCCACCAGCTTGCTTTAGATTTCTGGCTAAAGCTTGGATCACATGACAAATGTCCGTGTTTTCAAAAGGGTTTTCTTTCCCATCCACACAATAATGTGAGCCTGGTAGTTTGCGTTTTCGAATAGATGTGTGGAGGACAGGTCAAAAAGAAAATAAAGTGCATTTTTAAATGTAGTTGTGTTATGATCTGGGTGAGTGGGCTTCTCTAAAACTCTCTCATCCTTTAATCTGCCTAGAATTTCTTAGGTACATCCATCAGCATCAGAGCACTTGACCAGATAGCCAAGATACAATGAGTAAACTGAAAAACAGTTCCAGTATGAATACTGATGGAGACAAGGGCCGACTATAGGACCAGAGAAAAGGGGTCGGGTGTCTGCAGAGACGAGACAGTGCAGCCTGAACACCAGAGAGGACCAGACGAGGCCCGGGGCAGCGCTGGGGCAGCGGCTGCTGCTCCTGACCCCCGGAGGGGATTTCCCACAAGCCCCAACTCGGTTATAATAATCTCCTCTGGCAGGGTATTAACACACACAAAGCACTGAGAATATGCGTGTGTGTGGGTATATTTGTGCGTCTCAATGTATGTATGTGTGTATTTAAGAGATGGAGGTGAGGATGAAGGGAAAGACTGCGAGATAGTAACGCAGAAAAGGATGTCTTGTTGGAAGTAAGTCAGCGATGGAGAGAGGGATGGTGTACAGTGTGTGTGTCTGTGTGCGTGTGACAGACAGAGGCAAAGAGGAAGGGAGGCAGCTATTAGCGCACACATAACAAACTGCCTGATGGAGAGATGAGATCACCGTGGTTTGACACAAAGGAATGAAAACAGTGGCACATATTGGCCGGTATATGTGTGTGTTTGCCCATCTTTTTGTGTGTGTGTGCATGAGTGTATGTTTAAGAGAGTAAAAGAAGAGTAGGAACAAAGCGGCCACTGAGAGCCCTGTTAGCTCAGCCGTTGCCCCGTTCTTCCACTGTCCTCCGGCTGTAGTCAAATCTGAGGGCCCGGTTTTCCAAACACTCATCACGCTACTGCAGCGCATTGTGGGTTTTTCATTTTTTTATGACTCTGGCATGTCAGAGGTCTAATTTAATCATCACAATTTCTCTGCAAGGCGAGGAGAGTAGAAACAAATAACCACATTATCAGGCAGCACAGCAGGGAAGGTGTATAACAGAGTCTGATTTCCTCTCTAATGTGATTAGATGAGATGGCACAATAACAAGTGAGCACAAGTAGAGAGAAAGATGGAGAGAACGATAGAGAGAGAAGCTCAAATATTAGATGGCAAAAACAGCAGCAACAAGAAGCCCTGAGCTGCTTTTGAAATCACACTTTATAGAAAAGCAAACAGAATTTAAGCAGCAGACACACAGGGATTTTGTCTGCAGGTAGCAAGAACACTTAAATCTCTTTCTCTGGCCTCGGGTGATTGTTCCCCACTGCCTGCTACTAGCTGTGAAGTGCTTGCCCTTGACAGTAGCTGAGAAAACACTGCAGGAGAAAAAACACCTCCTTTTGACTTGCAATTCCACATCACCTGAACAGACAAATCAATACAAAAGACCTATGGAAACTAATAGATCACCTGGATAGTGTTTGTGTGTCTGCCCTATATTTGATGTATGTGGGTAATTCTCAGAGTAGTCTTGTTTTTGTTTTCAGTGTTGATTCAAGTGCAGGATGTCCCGCTAAAAAATATTCTCGTCTGGATAAAAGCACTAAGTCTAAACATGTGTCTTGAATTTTATAGACAAGCTGGTCTAGATTATAACGCTTCTAATATTGAATTTCACTTTCTCTCCGGCGGTGGTGGCAATTTTGTGGCTGTGAGTGCTATGTCAATACAGTTGAAACTTGGGTGAACACAGCAGCAAATCAGCACTCAAAATAACACTATACCGTAAATACAAAAAAACACTACTGGCAAAGTTAAAACCCTGCGCTAGGGAGCAATGTTTTTAAGAGATCCTTGCATAGTCAATGATTTCATGCTATTTCCAAAAATCAGCTCTGCAAATGTTTTATGACGAAGGAAATGCATTCATCAAGTTTGTGAAGCCTTTAAGATTCACACAATGCTTGTTGGTAAACATAAAAATACATTTCTTTGTTTACAAGAAAGCTCTACAAGGTGCCTTTAAATGCTGAGATCTGGGAATGTGGCGACATTGCTAAAAAGGAGTCAGATGGGGCAAGAAACACTAGCGATCAGATGATCAGACAGGTTTAAAACAAACCTCCAGGGGCACGTTTCACCACATTTGCCAGATGAAATAATTTCCCTTTGCTCATTTTGACGTGTTTCACTACTCAAGATTTTGTCCGATCCATTTATATCAGTGAGGGAAGGCTAAATAACAGAAACACCGCTCTGTCTAACGCAATACAGTTCAACAGCACCACAAACTACATCCTCCAAAATGATCATACAGTTGAATCAACACATCTCTAAAAATGAACATTATAACTTTCATGAAGGCAGGCGAAAGTAATTTTATCACCCCGCATCCTGGTTCAACTTATGTACAGTGACCCACTTACTGTACTGTAGTTTTACATGCACGGTTTTCCCGTGCAATGATGGATTATTACTAACATTTCAGGTGCACTCACTTGCGGTTTTGTCATCATGTTCCCAGATCTAGCAATTACTTTGGAGAGTAAAAATGTATCTTAACTAACAAAAATGGACCAAACCAAAACTATGGAAATAAGACCAAAGTTGTGATAAACTGGATTTATCCTGTAATAGACAAAGGTACGCCCCTGCACATTAACACTAGCTACATTTTATTTAAACAAAACTCAGTGAAGGTCGTACTGTCGGTGCTCAAAGGACAACATATTTTCTCACTGTTTCCAAGGACTGCTTCAGAAGGTACAGTCGTGCTCGGTAATCCTTTCTGATTAGCAGCAGGGCCTAGTAAGTCCATTCAGACTGCTACAGGACGCCTGTGTTTGGGCTGAGCTAAGCTGCCAGCCTAGTGAACGGCTTTAGACCCCAATGTAAGGGCTGTCAGGAGCTCAGGTGGAAATGACAGATAATGCAAACAAGATGTAAGAGCAGCACTAGAGGGCAGAGAGAAGGAGGGAGGGAAGAGGACGGGAGAGACGAACACAGAGAAGATGGATCTCTGGTGCAGTTTTTCATTATCTCAGCCATCTTTTGGATACGACTGGGGATGGTTGTATGAAAGGGACAACTGTGGCATGACAGGAATGAGGAAGGCATAGGAACATCTATGTGTGTGTGTGTTATGCTTTTTATAGCATGCAGCTCACATGCCCTGTCGTGGAGCTTTTCCTGATTATGAGGAGAAACAACAAGGAGACAAGCAGGAAATTAAAGGGTATGGATAAAAGACCTTCTAACCTCATATGATCACAGCCATAAAGACACAAAGGATATTTTCACATTGTTCCACCATGTTAAACCACACATACTCGTAAACAAGCACTCATGAATTCTTTGCCTCAATGGAAATGTTGCTTGTTGAAAACTAAACTTATAGATAAGATAGAAGTAATATAAAGAAGATATAATATGTTTTCTTGGAAAAACAAGGGGGAGAATACTGTCCTACAAAGTCAAAACAGATATTTGAACAAGTAAAGACCAGACTCTGACTTTTTGACATCTGCTTTGCCATATAAAAAAAATCTTATGCCATATGTGTGATTAAAAACAACAACATGTGAAATTGCCAGGAACTACAAATCAGAGAGCTAAAGCTAATTTACAGTCTTTTTATTCCTACTTGAAAAATCTATTTTGATTGCGCCAACATCTTAGAAATTGAGTTTGTTATAGCACATTAATAAGGCAGTGGATTACAATCATAATGGAGAAAAACGTAACACCAACTAGTCATGCTAAAAGCTAACCTACCTTTGATGCACAAATATGTCAATTTTGACAGGTCAAAATTGAGCTATGACCAGAATCTGACTTTTTGATGTGTGTTTAGAAATGTGTAGTTAAAAACAAAATCAACACATGAAATTCCCAGGAACTACAAAACAGAGGCGAAAAAAACAAACCGGCATGAGCTTCTTAAACCTAGCCATTTCCCATAATTGAAAAATCCATTTTGATGCAACATCTTAGTAGTTAATAAGGTAGTGAGTAAATACAATCATAATGTAGAAATAAGAAACACCAACTAGTAATGCTAAAAGCTAACTAGCCTAGCTTAAATGCCCTTTAGAGTGACCAAACATAGATGGCAGTATCTGATTTTATCTGACATGAAGGCGGTAGGGAAAAATCATCCAAAAAAGGCATGAAATTAAAGTTTTACAACTTATATAACTGTTACACACTTTGGTTACGTGGCCTTCAAACTTCAAAACAAGCAGAATATGTCTAAGTAGGAGGAGACTCATATGCATTAAAAACATCAACACACTCCTTTTTCTCTTTCTTCCATGTCTGTTGTAAAAAATGTCAAGCTTATAATAATTTTATTTAGCCTTTCTTTTACATTCCTGTGTACATACATATGAATAGAAAGGCATACAGTCACACAAACACACACACAAACTGCAGCTTCACCTGACTCCGATGTGTCGTTGTCGTAGTCCATAGCCTCCAACACCAGAGAGAAGGACTTCTGTGAAGAAAACATGGAGAAAACATCTGTCAAACATGTCCCACAAATATAATTTTTTGAGTTTAATATCACATTTGACAACAAAAATGAATTCTGCGCTCCTTGACAGTTTCATCCATTGTCACTCTCTTGTCCTGTGTGTGTGTGAGGCAAACATCTCGTCCTTTGTAACTGCCATCGTTTATGCAGTAGAGAATATGGAATATACATCCTGTACCTGGTGATTACACTACAAAGTACACAGTGTCTGAGTCTACAAATAACGACAACAAATTCATGATCCAGCTCTGTCAGTGGAAACAGTCTCAGGTTCATGTGAGAACTTTTAAAATATCCCTCATGAACTGTTTTGTAACATCTCTGATTGTGAAGACAGACTGACTGGCGCAACACGACGCAAAGTTTGCTGCCCTATTCATTTTCTACGGCACACGAGTGAATTACTTTGCAACGGATTGTGGGATTCTAGGTAACGTGGGACTGACCAGGAATGCAAAAAAAGGTAAGGGGTTAAAAGTTGAACATTTTTAAATATATGCAAAGCAGGGGCGAAATCCACCCGGCAGCTGCACAGTGATTTACCGAAAAACTGACAAGAAAAATGATGCAGTGGTGGATACAGGACTATTATTGTGTTTTCTGAAAACTCTGTCCCTTGTCTCCAACGTTACAGATACAAACGGAAATGAAGTGCTGTTTGGCACACAGTCATATAAATTGTTGGAGAATTGCATGTTGCTTATTTACACATGTTTACTAATGAGCAAGCTACTTGCTAGCTTGTGAGCGTGGACTCGCCCACAGCGATGAGCGAGAAGTGGTGGTGGTGATGTTGTGCGGTGTGTTCCCTTCCAGTGGGTTGAAGACCCACCCCTGATGTAAAACCCCTGATGTTGTGTTTGTTGATAAAGACCAAAGAGAAGTTTTAATCCTAGAGATGGGCTACAGTATGTTTTGGACCCGCACATGAATGAGGTTTTTTCTGAAAAACTGAAGTATCTGTCCCTGGTTACAAATATCAGTGTGCTAGTGATACTGATATTTGGCAGCCCAGGCTTACCAACATTTAAAAGAGAGGTGCAACAGGTAGCCTGGCTGTGTGACACATGCAGAGTTTTCTTTACTCATGAGCGTCAAAACAAAACAAATACCTCTGTAAATATCTGAATCCTGTATACTTAATGCATAATGTCCTTTATATAGAATGCAATAGGTGGATTCAAATAAAGCACTAAAAATCAGTGGTGAAAGAAGTATTATTATAAAAAATACTCCATTACAAGTAAAAGCTACTTTAGCTTTAATATTTAATAGTTTAATCTGTACAAATACATCATATTTTATAAACCGGTCATGTGTTTTACACAATCTTGATCTGAAAGGTAAGTAGTAACTATAGCAGTGAAATAAATGTAGTGGTGTAGAAGTATAAAGTAACATAAAATGGAAATACTCAAGTATAGTCCAAGTACGTCAAAACTGTATAGTGCAGTACTTGAGTAAATGTACCTAGTTTCATTCCACCACTGTAGAAAGTGTGTGTGTGTGTGTGTTTCTATCCTTGCCCTAAGTCTTGAAAAAAAAGGACAAGCATAAGAAGTGATTCACTGCCCGAACAAGCCAATGCTGCAGCTGAGTGCTGATTCAAGAAAACCTCAACCTGCAGTCATGCAGAGAGAAACAGAGGAAGAGAAGGGCCATTACATCAATGTGGTGAGGGAGGACGTCCAAGAGAACCTGTTCACTTTAATTTAATTCAACACACTCTTGGACCAGGTGTGATGCTTCATTGTGCTTTAAGTTTTTGTGTGTGGCCTGTATTGCTGCACGCAGGTTAATCCTGGATAGATGGGGCAGGTTGTTGCGTGTACAGTCTATTTGACTAAGTCTAGATATTTTATTAAAATTCATAGCCTTATGCAACGATAAAGTCTGCCTATATAAGGCCATCGTGCAGTACACAAGCAGGGGACTTGGCATAAGCTGGACATCTTCAAATGATGACTTTGAGCTTACAGAGATATCACACTCTGGAGAGATAACAGAGGACAGGTGTGTTTTTTTCTTCTGCCTTCCTCTTTTTTGATGCATTTGTTCATCCTATAGACCAGCAATGAATAATTCAGACCAACAATTTCCTCTCTCTCTTTTGGCTTTCTCTGTCTCTCCATCCATCCATCCCTCCCTCTGTGAAACGCACCAGCGCCTGTCATGCAAATTGCTCCACCGTGTGCATTGTGGGTAAGGTTTCTCCTAAAGGGCTACATGGATGTGTAGTCACGTCTTTGCTGCGAGAGCGTACTGCCAGAGGGGTGGGGTGGGGGTGGTGGTTGAGTGGGAGGAGAGGAAGCAAGGTGCTGAGGGAGGGAGAAATAGATAGGAAGCAGGTGATGGGTACGTGAGGTGAGTGAGGTGTGTGAAGTGAAGGAAGGATGGATTGGGAGGGAGGTTAAGGGCAGGAGGTCGGCAGCAATGCTAACGTTAGCTAGAGGCGAAAAGAGGCGACACGCAAGGAGGAGTAGAGAAGATGAGGGGTTGCAGTGAACGTGCAAAATGTTAGGGGAGTGAAAATTGGTGTGGCAGAAAATACTGAGTCAGGGATTTGCTTGTGGAGGTACATCCAGTATATCTGTATTGCAACAGATGGGAGGAAAAGGTGAGCAGAGTGATCATACAAAGGAGAAAAGGACTGCGAAAAGGGTTAGAAAGGATAATTATGTAGGGAGTACGTTAAGAAAAAGGGCAAAGAAAGGTAGAGGAGAAATGCAACTGTGGCAGCTGTGGTGGGATAACGATTTGCAGGACTCCTGGAGTTTGTCAGATTTTCATTTATGTGATGGAGAAAGACAACAAAGAGGTCAGAGGGAGGTGGAACAAAAGGATGATGAAATAGACAAGAAAAGATCAGAGGAGAGCACAAAAGAAAGGAGAGGCGATAAGATAAGAAAAAAGGTAGTGAGGGGAAGTGGAAGAACACCCACACACACACAAATTACTTAGAAGTCATGTAGCTAATGAGATGTGCTGGGTTGCAGAGGGCTCGCAGCCAGTTCATTAAGGCCAGCAGATAGCAGGTAGCCAACAGACGGACCAGCTGGAGTCATTAAGCTTCGGCTTAAAACTCTCACCTGAAGTAATGTTTAGTATTCATGATTTACTTCTTTACACTGCCAAATCCTGCTGATTATAATAACATTACTTCTATACAGAATCAGTGGTTTAAGAAGTATTCAGATCTTTTACTTGAGTAAAAGTACCAGGTACCTTACAGTTATGTATCAAAGGTAAAAGTACTCCCCTGTATATACATTTATATGCTATTAGATTGTTAATACTGATGCAACAATGTGTAAGCAGCATTTTACTGTTGTAGCTGTTTGAGGTGGAGCTATTTTTAACTACTTTATAGTTAAACCCACTGGATAAATCACAAGATAAATCTGAAGGGTTGTGACATAATTGATGGGAGAGGAAAGAAGAAAAAACACAATTCAGACACACAAATTTGTATACATTTTTCAGACTTTACTCTTTTTTTGGAAATGGTGTATAATTTGACCTCTTTTGGCCTCAAATAATTATTTAAATGAAACAATCAGAAACGTTAAGAGGGAAAATAGAAAACTGGTAGAACTGCTAACAACTCATATGTGACATCTGACTCTCGAGGGATCCAACTATACAATGCTTTGTTTGTACAAGGTAACAATACACTGGTTTAATCTCCAAAAGAGTACTCCACCGGTTTAGCATTGCACTCCTGTAACATTGTCAAATTCGAGATGTTCAGTTAAAAAATAAAATAATCAAAATTGTCGCAGCAGAAGAACAAAAAATATCGTCTTTTTTATTCTACGCATTCTTCTTCCTTGTCAAAACCTGGCACCTGCATTACCCACAATGCAACTCGAGCAGAGATGAGGAGCGGGCTACAGAGGTCTGGTAAACATTTAGTCTTGAGCTGTCAGATAAATGTAGTACAGGAAATAGAACCATTTCCCTCTGAAATATAGTGGAGTAGAAGTTTAAAGTAGCATAAAATGGAAATACTCAAGTACAAGTTCCTCAGAATTGTACTTAAGCACACTACTTGAGTAAATGTATTAAGCTACTTTCCACCTCTGTACAGAGTTAATCAGCAGAGCTCTCCCGCAGCAGATTGATAGACGTCCAGTGGATTAAATGCTGCTTGAGTTGAAGTGATTCTGAGATCAGACTGGGTTATGAATTGTCCACTACTACAAAATGCACACACAGCATTACCTCACTGTTGGCCTGCTCACAGACCTCTTAGCCTTATCATCTTTCCAATCGCCCTCCCTTACCCATCCTTCCATCTACTGTATGGGCCTCTCCCTCTTTCTGCCCACACCCTCTGCCAACTGTTGTGGCAGGTTAAGACCTGTGGGAAGTCCCCCCCATCCCCTCACCTCTTCACCCACAAGTACACACAGCCAGGTAAGTTATGATATTGTCATTGAAACAGGAAGGGTGTATCTGCGGTAAGCCCTGTTGCTAAGGTTTGGATCCTGTATGGTGGCCAGGAGGGGTCAAACTAACCATGGTTACCAAGTTAAAATCACAACAACAACCACTGATAAGACTCGGAACATGTGTGTAAAAAGAATAAGAGAATCACCTACAATAAACCCTTCCTGACAACCTTTCCAAAACACACACTCCATGGACTCACATGGACACCATAGCAATTTGTTTTGCAATCACAAAGTCTGTGACGTCAGGGACACCTGCGGACAATCGAGGCCAGGCGAAGGCAAAGTGACCTCATAGTCCGTTTAAGAAAAAAAAACACGCACAGAGAGGAAAATCAAACAGTAAACATCACAAAGAAGAGGCTGATAAGATGATGATGTGGTGATAGTTTTACCTCGTTCTGACACAAACATCATCTCAGTGTTATTTGTGCCATTTGTGGAGATAACAGCCAAATTGGTGACAGCTGGGAAATTATATAATGGGAAAGGTGAGGGTGTGTGTGTGTGTGTGTGTGTGTGTGTACTGTGTGAGGAGACGGAAGATTGGCCCGGCAGAGGACAATAGCCTCTCTCAAAACAGTGACAAGGCACATATTAAAAAATGTAGAAAAAAAGTATTATTATGCCTTCTTTCACAATTGAGAGTTAAAATGTCTCCTTCCTCTTGAAAAAAAGTACGATTTGAACCTCACAATGATAAGATGGCCAATTTGCAACTTGAACACCCTTTAAACTTTTTAGTCAAGCTAATGGTGGTTCTAGAGACGATGAATTCACTTCTGTCACTTTTTACACTTGGTCAACAGTAAAATACAGCATCTTGGCTGGTGGATATCTGGCTGCTGAGTGGTTAATGTTCCACAAACAGGTCAAAACCTCAACTTGTTCAGCTAATGACAAGATACCTAAAAACTAATTAAACTATGTTAGAAACTGAAATAAGCCTTCTAAATGTCATGATGGCAGGCAGATGTGAAATGAGTCAGGAGCAGTGAGACTTTCATCCCAATGCAAAGCTGAAAATATGTCTCGCCCACCCCTTGATGTGTAAATTGATTGCATTTTTATCAACATGTAACAATTTTTGGGAAACAAAAAGAGCCAAATTTAATTTGATTGAAATGACATTATTAAGTACATAAACTGCATGTTTATTTTCGTGCATGTTTCGTATTAGTTTCTGTTGTCCAAATGAAAACTGCAAGTTAAACTTTGCACAAAAGACTCAAGGCTCTCCTGCCATACTGACAGGTGAACCGGAGCAAGACTGACATGTTTGCTTGATGAGCATCACCAGGTTTGTACATTAAATTTAATTTTACTCTCTGAATACATCTTACTAATCTGAATCATGATAGCCTTGCTAACACTGGAGCACTTTCTTTATTGTTCTCAAATGAATATAATTTATAGACCATTTTCACAGAAGACATTTTGACTTGTCATAGCAGGAAAAGCACAGGTGGAACTAATAATATTACAGATGTTTCTGTTCCAGCAATGAATGCAACACAATGCAGACATTTATAGATAATTACACACCTGTGTTTGACAAGTCAAAATGTGTGCTGTGAAAATATTCAACCTTAGCTAGACTCCACATTTTTCCCCAGGCCATGTGTTCTGCAACGGCTCCCCCAGTTTGGGAACCTTTAGCGTTGTATAGTCTGTGTGTTAGAGGACGACAGAAAATGAAGCTCTACATAGGCATTTGACCTACATTTAACCATTACATTACATTTGACCTGAGTTTTCTGAACACTGAAAAAGCCATGCAAATTGTTTTGTTTGGCTGCACTCATTCCCTAAAAAGAGGACATTAGATTCAACTCTGGGGTGCATTTTTAGCTGCATCTTAGCTTGTTTAATTATTTAATGGGGAAATAAATATAAACTGAACAAGGAAACTCTTTCTAGTATACTTCCTGTTTAAACGCTGCACAGTCTCTCAAAAACTGTTTACAGTTTGATGTAATACTGTGCGAGACATATCACTGTTTCAATTTGTACACAAAATATCATGCAGCCAGACAAGTAATCAGATACATGTATCAGCTTTGTGCTGAGAAGAACACTAGCCCGACTCAGAACATGTGAAAGTACAAGTGGATGTTTGATTTTCTCTACATCCAAGATGCCCAGAATCACTTCTCGTCCGTTTCCGTGTCGCTCCATCGAAACCACTTCCACTCAGCAGCAGTATGGCTTGATTTCTCTGCAGCATCTGAGCCTGATATCTCTGTGAGTTCAGGTCAGTGACTCCTGTAGAGAAACAACTAATCTTCAGTCAGATCTCACTCTGATTGCTGCCAGTCATGACATGTGCAGATGGTCTGAGCCTGCCATGGCAGGAGAGAACAGGGGTTTCCCCCCCAAAAAAAACAACAACAACAACAAGACAACATCAAAACAAGAGAATTAGTCCTGATGATAAACCGTCCCTTCCCTCAGGCTGTAGGCTGTCTGGTCGTCTGGCCTTGTCCGTTCGCCTCCAGCCTCACACCAGTCTAACAGCAGTAAAGCTCAGGATTAAAGTGAACTATGCTAATTCAAACTACTGTGCAGACATTTGTGATGGCATGCCAAATTCTATTAAATGAAGGTTTAAAATAAAATCAACCTTGTTTTCCATCCTCCAAACTTCTACCACAGATTTCTCTATTTTTTATTCCTGCCCTCCAGTTTCTCAGCCTGACCCATCACTCTCTATCCCTCCCTCCCTATCGGTGCCCCTCTCTCTACCCCCTGCCATCCCTCCATCTCTCTCTCTCAGACATGGGCAGGGTAGGATATCCCGACAAAGCCAGGCTGTACAAACACAGCTCTACGACAGGAAGGACTCCCAGCCCTGAGAGAGGAATTTACCCTCAGAGCTCACACACTAATGCATACACATTCACATGCACACAACCACACAACCGCATGCTGGTGTACACGCACACGCAGTTCAGACACACAGGCATACAATATTACCAATCTTTATTTTTCCATATACACCGCTTTCATTCAGGCCTGAAAATAGCAGTCTGCTTACTACAATGGAGATTGTAGCGGATAAAATGTGTCATTTATCATTTTAGACAACAGGATTTGGTGTTTTAATTGTTTAACAATAGCTATGGAGCCATGAAACTGACAAAATGGACAACATTTTACTTTATGGGTCTATGGTTTCCTAATAATTTCCTGGAAAGAGCTTTATAATTTTGTACAAACTATGAGGAAGATACAGACTGTTCTTTTATTTCAGTTACTTGTGTTGGATTTATGATTAGCTGCTGAACTTGACAAAGCATCGTTTTTAAGTTGATATGTTGAACTTAGCAAACAGTTGCTTATTTACACCTCCAGCAGTTATGGAGAAACATTATCATTCATAACTGGTGAATGTAAGTCCAATATTCACTCTCTTTTAGCTCTGTTTTTGGTCTCTACCAAACTCCTGAGGGAAATACCTGGTTCTTTAGCTCCTAAATGCTCCACTCTGTTCACCAGCTAGTCGCTAACTGTGTCTGTCTGCTGTTTGGTGCTGAGCAGGTAGCGTACAGTGGATTTTTAGAGCTTTGTCACTGAAAACAGCTGCCTGCTGCGGCCGGAAATGACACTATAAGAGCTGTGAGAGTGAATCAGAGTTGGAATATGTTGAATTGTGTGCTTGCCTGCAGACTAATTTCACATTTTTGCATGTTCAGCTGACCTGCAGTGCAAGTAATTAACTGGAATGAATTAAGTGGAAATGTACCAATTAAACACTGTCTCTATTTTCCCTATAATTGGAACCAAATTACACAAATTTTTAAGTATTATAATGCCATAATAAGTGTTTCCACAAAATAAATGATTATCAGATAAGTCAAAACACAACTGTATACATCAAAATATAATATTGTTAGTTATATAATTAAGATGGAGTGTAAACAGAAATATAAAGATGTATACGATTCCTTTAACCTCCAATCAGTTGATAAAATAAATTAAGTTCTAATTTACTTTATCAGCTGATTTCATCAACTGATTGGTGGTGCCCTTCTACTTATCTTTCACAATTCACAATTTCACAATCATTTTATTTTTAAACAATGTTTTCCATTTTTTTTTGGTCTTGACACATGTTTAATCTATTCCTTATTTTCACCACGCAACATTTCCACTTCCTAACCACATTTCCAATTTTCCATATATATATAAATCATAATATATATAAACATATATGCTTATAATATATGCATAGATGATAATGAGCTGGTTGTGATTTTTTTTTACCAACTGTAATTGTAATATTTGTTTTAACACTATTTTAATTATTTAACTAATAGTATTATTAATATTTTTGACTCATCTGATAATCTTTTAATGCCTTTTGCCAGTTTTGGGGCTCCATAGCTAATCAAACAGTAGACATCCTAATATATAATCAAATGACACAACATCATGTAAAGTATGCATACAGTAATTAAGCAAAGGCACTTAATACTTTATGCACATATAAAACATCAGTGCACTCAGACAGCACAATAAAAATCTTGTACGCACACACACACAAGCAGGAGACTAATTGACAATTAAACATTCGCTGTGTAGATGATGGAGAAAATTAAATTAGCAGCAAATGTTTCACACAACTTTTAATTTTCATAATCTGCAGCTCAACATTTGTTGTTTTCATACACCTGCCAACTCTCACCCTTAACATCACGCTCAAGTAATTACAAACACAAAAGACAAAAGACACACACACAAACATGCAAACGGTTGTCATGACAGCAGCTGTGCCTCAGCCGGATTGGATGGCTGACACCTCACCTGCACTACAAATTAGTAGTGGAGGTAACCACAGTAACAATGCCATTACTATTCCAGTGGCAAATCCTTTTAAGTACATACAGTAAATATGAAATTATGCTGGAACCATGTTGTCAGTTTCATGTTATTTGTATTAGTGTAAAGAATACTGCAAGAATTCAAAAAGCTGCAAATATAATACATATAATACATTGAGGCTCCACACAATCCAAGCAGCCTCGTGTCAAACATGATTGTTGTGTTATTGATTGATTCTTGGCTTACAATAACAAAGAAAAAAATCAATCTCTTTGGATCAAGGAGTGGCAAGAGACATGACGTCAGGGTGGCTAATTTGTGAATTTCTAAAGTCTCTGCGGATATTATCCAATGCCGGACCATCTCTCTGCCCTTGGAAAACACACACACACACACACACACACACCAAAGAGATGTGGAATAAGACCCCTGGTGTGCTGCCGTCCACCCCACCCTGCTCCCATGACCCCGTCTCTATAATTAAATGTCTGTTCTCGCATTCTCGCCGTCTCTTGTGTTTTTCTTTCATTCTGGACATAATTAGCATCAGACTTTATCTTCCCCTCTTTGCCCTCACTCACTTTCCATTCACCCACCACCACCACCACCACCGCTACGACCATGTCATCGCTCCGTCTTCCTTCAGACTCATTCGTACTCAGATTCTTTACTTAAGTAAAAGTAACAATACAAGAAATCTTTCATTACATGTCCTGCATTCAAAAATCCTACATAAGTAAAAGAACAGAAGTGTTATCAGCAAAATGTACTTAAAGTATCAAAAGTACTTAAGTATGTAAGTAAGTATGTCCCCTGTGACTGATTATATTATTATATATTACAATAATAGATTGTTAATAACTACAGAAGAGGATTAGGGCCACATGTGAAAAATGTATTTGTGTTCTATAAATAATACTGATGCTTGTGTAAGCAGCATTTTACTGTTGTAGCTGGTCGAGGTGGAGCTAGTTTTAACTACTTTATATACAGTTTGGAAGTTTAGTTCCCAACCAGTGTCGGACCCCTCTAAAGGGTCACAAGATACATTTGAGGGGTCGTGAGATGATTAATGTGGTTGTAACAAAAAAACCAAGGTTCTGTAACACAAATTTGTGTACTTTTTTTTTTTTACTTTTCTCAAATTGTTTGTGAAATATTGGATAATTTGACATCTTTGGTCCTTGAACAGTTATTTAAATGAATTGAGCATTCCCTCACGTTAACCGCATGGTTATTATTGTAACCATGACGACGAAGGTCCTCTAACTTTAACAAAGTACTTATTTTAACCCAAACCATGATCATTACCTTAACCTAACTAAGTTGTTCTTGTGTCTAAACCTGACCAAACCATAACCATATAGCGTTGTCACATTATTGAAATATACTTTTCAACAGTGATTTTAAACAGTTTTGGAGGGAACAGAGAAATTATGTTGTCCCGCCGTTAGGGGGTATCAGATCAGAAAACATGTGGACAAACATCATATTTTGTTGTTTAATTTAGAGGACTTGTTGTCTAAGAAGTTTAAAGAGGATTTCACTCTTTGGTGGAACTGCTAACAACTCATAGACATCTAAAGCGTGACAAAGGACCCCATCTAGACATGACTTTTTCGTAGTGCGAGTAGAACTATTAAGTAGCACATGATGGAAATACTCAAGTACAAGTACCTCAAAATTGTAAATAAGTACAGTGCTTAAGTAAATGTGCTTAGTTACTATCCACCACTGTCTGTCTCTCTCTGCATCCTTGCTCCCTCTCTGTCTGTCTGACAGTCACATTCCTGCAGGGTTAATTGGCTTAAACTAAACTATGTGGCTACTTCAAACGCTGTGGAACAACAGAGGCCTCTTGACATGATGTGGCCTCATCCTCCATGTTGCGCGGCCCCATCTCCATCCTGTCCTCCCGTCATCTCTCCCCTCCTGTACCTCCGGGTGCTTATGATTCTCTCAACAGAATGAGTAAGCCGTTATGACACACACACACACATCACCGTCTACATGTACAAACCCACCCAAAACACCTGTGCCACACACTGAGATCATCCACTAACCACCCTAAACCCTCCCTCCCTCCCAACTCTCACTTCCTTCTTCTTTACTCAGTTTCCCCTCCACAGCACTTACATCAACTTTACCCTTTTGCTCATTATTCTCAACTCTTTCTACCACCTTCAACCCCTCCCTCACATCCCCCATCTCAACCCAGACCGACTGCCCTCACCCCCTCCAAACCCCCCGCCTCCTCTCCGACTTCCGCAGGAAATTACCTTGTCTGGACGCTTCACATCCATGGCTGCTCAGAGAGAGGCATTATGAGTGAGAAAATAGTCTGTGTGTCTGTACAGAATAGTGTGTGTGTGTGTGTGTGTGTGTGTATGTGTGTGTGTTATCAGATTTCTAAAGTCTTGATAAACAAAAATAGAAAAATTAGGAAAGTGATCAGTGGGAATCTATACAAAAATGGTCATATGGTTACTTTTGACTGTCTGAAACAAAATTGTAATCTGGCAAAGTCAGATTTCTGGAAATATCTCTCCAGCTCCGGGGAGCTGGTCCTGATCCAATCACTGAAATCCGAAATCTACTATAACATGTTATGCTATAATAAAGGTGGCACATCAACTTTCTATACTATCAGAGAAAGAAAGAGAAATCCACAACAGCATTGTGACATTAAAACGGGGATAACAGAGGAATTCCTAACACGCAAAAAAAGAAACATAAAAAACATGAAAGAAGTTGGCTAGAAGATGTCACTTACAAATACGTTGATTTTTTTTTAGCATGGAGTGAACAACTCCAGTTCATTAAAATACAAAGTGAATAAATAGTTGCTTGTTATTTTTCTATCGATCAACTAATCAATTAATTGACTAATCGTCAACCGCTCAGTTTGGATAGAAAGATAGATGAGGGTTGCAACTAACTATTATTTTCATTGTCAATTCATCTGCTGATTATTTTCTTGACTAATCAAGTAATTGTTTTTTCTATGAAATGTCAGGTAATTGTGAAAAAGTGATGTTTTCAAAACTAGATAGATAGATAGAAGATAGAAGATAGATAGATAGATAGATAGATAGATAGATAGATAGATAGATAGATAGATAGATAGATAGATAGATAGATAGATAGATAGATAGATAGATAGATAGATAGATAGATAGATAGATAGATAGATATACTGTAGGTAAAGACAATGTGTATCTCAGTGGACGGGAATGACAGACCAGAGCTGGAGAGGCATCATGGGACAGGGCGGAAACCACACTGAGGGACTCTGGTCAGAATATGTTTCACAGTGCGATTGCTCAAAATATTTGTGGTTGCTCCTATGAAGCTTTGCAACGCAGCAAACCGCAGAGAGAATAGGAAGATTTATGACAGCTGTACTGTAACTCTGCCTGCTCTGTGTAATCCCACGGGATGAAATGTGGTGGTGACACCGAGAACAAAAGGTTTACAATGAGTGATTCGAAGGTGAGAGAGGGCGTGTGTGGGAGAAAGATGATGTTTAAGAGATGTTTAGGAAGGAGGGTGAGGAGATATGACAAGAAGAGGACGAGATCGATGGCAAAGAAAGGAATTTATTTGCTGTGATTGCACCTGTGTATCTATTTAAAAGATTGTATACCTGCGATCTGCGTTCAATGACACACAATGACATAAAGACTGTACTGTCACAGTGAGCATGTAAATCAAGCTTCCTTTGCCTCTTTTTTCTTCTAATAAAGAAACTCCTACTCTCAATCCAATTTGCACACAAATGAAATCATTAAAACACGCTTCCCTTGAGACGTTTACCCCCGAGTTATTAACTTATCTCTAAAAAACACAAGCTCCAGATCCTGATGGAATTGTGCTTTTGTGTGTGTGTTTGGGTGTGTCTATAGAGAGAAAAGGTTATAAGGAGAAAAGTGTGTGTCTATGTACGCGCCTGCAGGTTTGTAAACGACAGTATCGGCGTACATGCAGGTATGCAAGGCTGCGTAGGAGAGTCAATTAGGGGACAAAAGAGAGGAGAGCACAAACGACGGGAGGAGAAAGAGTGAAAGAGAGACTCAGGACAGAAAGAAAGCTCCAGCTATTCTCCTCTCCTTTTGTCGTTTCCCTTCACTGACTTCCTCCCGTTCGGCTCCCACACAGCAGGAATGCACAGGTTACAATGATGTGTGTGCATGTGTGTGAGAGTGTGTGTGTGTCCTGTATGATGGTATAGAGAGTCTCTTCTTATTCAGTTTCAGTGGTGGAAGATACCTAAATATATTTACTCAAGTACTGTAATTATGTGCAATTCTGAGGTACTTGTACTTCACTTGAGTATTTCCATTTTAGCTACTTAATACTCCTACTTCAATTCATTTCAGAGGAAAAAATTTTGCTCTTTCCTTGACATTTTGGGAAATACGCTTATTCGCTTTCTTGCCGAGAGTTTGACGAAAAGACTTGAATGTCTGTACACTAAATATGAAGCTACAGCCAGCAGACGGTTAGCTTAGCTTAGCATAAAGACTGGAAAGAGGGGGAAACAGCTAGCCTGGCTCTGTTCAAAGGTAACAAAATCCAAATACTTGCACCTCTAAAGCTCACTAACACATAATATCTCATTTGTTTAGTCCATACATAAACCAAAGGGGTAAAAACGTCAAATTTGCCATTTTACGGGGGGTTACGTGCCGGACAAATTCTAGGTTCTGAGCAGTTGCCAGGCAACTAAGAGAGAAAATCTCCGTAAAATGGTAAATTGTGCTAAGCTAAGCTAACCGGCTGATGGCTGTAGCCTTATATTTAACGAACAGACATGAGAGTGGTGTCTCTCTTCTCATTTAACTCTCTGCCAGAAAACGAATAAGCATATTTACCAAAAATTCTAACTATTCTTTTAAATCTAAGATTTACACTTGAGATTTTACATTTATCGTAAGATAATTCATTGTTAAAGATTAAGCCCAATATGTTGGGCCACCAAGGAGAGATTTCCCCTCTAAACATCAAATTTAAATAACTGTTTGATGCCCAATGAAGCACAATTATTCAATATTTCATGAAAACAGCAAATAATATACATTTGTGTAACTGAACTTCATTTTTTCTTCTTTTCTACCCCTTTAATCATCTCATGACCTCTCAGAATTATCTTGTACCTCAACCACCTACAGCAGTAAAATACTACTTACAGGATGTGCTGATGCATCAGTGTTAACAATCTCATAATATATAAAAATACATCAGTCATAGGAGCCATTTTACGTTTGATACTTTAAGTATATTTTGCTGATAATACTACTGTACTTGTGGGATTTTTAATGTAGGACTGACTGAGCAGACTCGGCGCACAGCAGCTACACCTGAACATATTTGCATGACGGCCGCACTTTGCATGTCGAACTCAGCACTCTGGGACAAAAAGCAGCCTGAAAAGAATTTCACTAAGGTGGAAGTGCTTTGTTCACCTACATACAAGCTTCAACCAAATTCCGAAAAACATATTTTCTCATTTACTCTCCTGGTGTCGAGCCATGCACTTTGGTTTAGATTTTATGTCCCGAGGTCTTCAGTTATCTGCCTCTGATGTCTGCCGCCACTCCAACACAATAGAAGTGAAAGGAATATAATTTGTGGTGCTCAAAGTATCTGAGTACTTCTCCAGCTGGAATCAAACTGGAGACGTTTACCGTAACTGTAGTTGCTGTATATGATATGTGCCTTAAACACTAGGTCACCAGGACACCTGAGCTTCTTTAAATTCAAAATACATAATAATATTTAGCACTAACACTAACATTTAAGAAATAAGAATCTGAGTATTTTGGCTCATACTTCTCTTCACTTATGGATACCAAACATCCAAAACTAAATGAGATATCTATTGACAGTATTTCTCTTCTTCGTGCTCTGAACGTTCTGCATGACATTTAGCTCCGTTTGTGATAACACAAATACATTCATATCTATGTAAACGCACATTTATCAGGAATGACAAGAGACAAGGCAAAGAACACACACACACACACACACACACACACACACACACACACACACACACACACACACATTTGTGCACACACTATCAGCCCAATGTGAGTCTTTCCCAGGAACAGTCAGCTATGGCCTCTGGCAGTGAACCTGACCATGAATGAGTTTTAACACTTGACATGAGGATTATAAACGATGGGGACTTCACTCCATTAATTTCATGTTCAGTATTTCTATAGCACCTATCATTTGTTACAGGTCATTTTAACAGAGGAGCAGGCCTTAACCAGACCTTGATGAACTAGTTCTGAGTGACAAAAGTCAGGAAATGTCAGATTCAGTTTCCACAATGTCTGGTGGTCTTACGCAGAATCTATACATATAGAAGAATAAGCACATACACCGAAGCTTTGTCTGTTCTATCACCACCTGGTCATTAGTTTTGTACCTGCCAACTTGCCTTCTCTTTAGCTTTTCATTCATCCTCCGGATTCATTCACTGACTTGTTCCCACTCCCGTCAGATAAACACATTCATCAGGAACAAACTGAATGTTCTCTCTTGGCAGTTTGCTCTGTTTCCCTTCGTCATCCAAACAGATTCGACAGTGAAACCACCAACAGAGAGATGCCTAAATAAAATGACCTCACAGTTATAAAGTCTTTGAACTTTTCCCGTCTCTGCGGAGGCGCCACCGTTAAAACATCCCAGACCGCTGAGTGTGAGTCTAACGCTGGGGTCAAAATGAAGTCACATCTCTCAGACTATCTGTAATATTACTGAAGACTAGAAAGCAAAGCAAAATCTGGATTTAACGTCTGAAACCAGACAAGGAAAACAGCAGAGACATGGTATCACATCCTCTGTCATTCTAGTTTTCATATGAATTCATGGGCAAGATGATCTACCTGCACTTTTTCCAAAATTAGACAAAATCATGAGATATTGTGACATTTCTTTAAAATTCATCCCCTGAACATTAAAGAAATAGTTTGACATTTTGTGTGTTTAAGTACAGATCTAGAGCTAGGAAGTGGTTAGCTTAGCTTAGCTTAGCTTAGCTTAGCTTAGCGTAAAGACTGGAAGCGGGGGGGAACACTTAGGCAAGCTCTGTCAAAAGTTAAAACATTTGCCTACTAACATCTTTAAAGCTAATTAATTAACACAATGTATTTTGTTTGTTTAATCCGTACACAAACAAAAAATGGAAAAATGACAATTTGTGGTGTTAGAGGGAGTTATGTAGACTTCCCTGTATTTCTTGACGAACAAAAGTTTATCCATTTACCTCCTAGTAAAGCCATAAATTGTTCCAAATCGTTTCTACAGAACCAGGCTAGTTGTTTCCCCCTGCTTACAGTCTAAGCTAACCGGCTGCTGGCTCTAGCTTCATGCTAAATGTAAAGACATGAGAGTAGTGCCAATCTTCTCAGCTAACTCTTGGAAAGAATACAAATCAGAGCATAACCCAAATCAAACTATTCTTTTAATATAGTCTTTAAGAGGCTACTGGGGGTGATGCAGTGTTTGGACTTGTTCAGCTACAGTCAAGCGGACACATCCAGAAATTGTTTTTTAATAAATATTAATTAACTGCACTGTGCTGCTCTGATATGTTTGCCAGAGAAAGCCTTAAAAAGATCACTTAGGACTGAACTGTTGCTCCATTTAATTCATTGTGAGCTGTTAGTTCAGTGTGCAGTGTACCTTTTGTCTTTTTTTACTTGTTGAGGGCCGAGCCACTATACCAGGAGATTATGAATCATAATTTCAATCATCATATATAATATTGAGCATAAAGTGTTCTTAAATAAACATATTACCATTATCTATCCATGTATGTTACTGTGGTCGTTGATTGCCCCTCCAGTCCTTACAGTAAACCCCCTCTTGTCTTAAACAGGGTACTGGATCTTTTGTTTGATGCTTGTTACAAATTCATGACTATACATGAGACTCACATGTTACAGAAACTGAGCCAGAGCTTTAACCAGAGCAATCACAGCACAGAGGCACAGCAGCCTAACAGAGATGAAAACCTCCAGGCAATCTTGACAACATTATACGCAAAACAAACACAACACAGCGAAGTACAATTATGCTCACATTCATAAGCAAATACAGACACACATATTCATACGCCTGCTTGCGCACACATTTCCCTGAAGAGATTAGTGGGAGAAAGAAAGACTGAATGAATGAATGAATTGTTGAGGGAGGGCAGGGGACAGAGAGAGCTCACCTTTCCTCATAATGACTATGCTCACCTGTTCATCCCCTCACCTGGGGCAGGGGGATCAATCCCCCCACCTCCCAGAGATGGCCGGATAAAGCAAGTCTTTCAGACTGACGCTGCTCCTATGTGTCCCAACTCACTCTCTCTCTTTCTCCCTGCAGCCCAGCCCGCCCTGCGGTCCGGCCCTGAAACTGATCCAGGTAGGCTTTCTGACGGAGAACTTTCTCACACTCACACCTGCCAATCACACACCTCCCCAATGTACAGGAGGAGAAAAAAACACAAGGAAAGTGTGACACACACGCAGTATGCATACAGCACACACACAGAAACGCACACAAAAGCAAACTGTACACAGATAAGGTAAGATAATTGGCTCTGGGACAGAGAGTCTCACAGGTAAATGGCCTGATACTAATCAAGAAGAAGAAACCTAAACCAACTGTGTGTTACATTCTTGTGTCTGTGTGTGTGTGTGTGTGTGTGTGTGTGTGTGTGTGTGTGTGTGTGTGTGTGTGTGCTCAGGTCAGTGTGTATCTGAAGCTTCACCTGGGTTTTGTGCGATATTAGAAACATTTACAAAACAATATGAATCAAATTTGATCCATGAGGCCTTTTGTTGCCATTTCTGTAAAACTTTGATTATGAGAACGAAGTCAACCATGCTGGGATCGATCAAAGGCAAAAAGAAAGAAAAGACAATCATTAATTGCTGAAATGAGTACAGGAAAGAAGTGACTAATAAGTGATGATGGAGGGATGGACTGATGGAAATAAAAGCTCTGCCATATGAGAATATTTGTGTTGCTCAGTGCTGTTAGTGCAAACAAAACAATGTGAAATGAACAGATATACAGTGGTGTGAAAAAGTGTTTGCCCCCTTCCTGATTTCTTTTTTTTTTTGCATGTTTGTCACACTTAAATGTTTCAGTTCATCAAACTAATTTAAATATTAGTCAAAGATAACACAAGTAAACACAAAATGCAGTTTTTAAATGAAGGTTGTTATTATTAAGGGAAAACAAAATCCAAACCTACATGGCCCTGTGTGAAAAAGTGAAAAAGTGCCCCACCTGTTAAAACACAACTTAACTGTGGTTTATCACACCTGAGTTCAATTTCTCTAGCCACACCCAGGCCTGATTACTGCCACACCTGTTCTCAATCAAGAAATCACTTACCTGCCTGACAAAGTGAAGTAGACCAAAAGATCTTCAAAAGCTAGACATCATGTCAAGATCCAAAGAAATTCAGGAACAAATGAGAAAAAAAGTAATTTAGATCTATTAGTCTGGAAAAGGTTATAAAGCCATTTCTAAAGCTTTGGGACTCCAGTGAAACACAGTGAGAGCCATTATCCACAAATGGCGAAAACATGGAACAGTGGTGAACCTTCCCAGGAATGGCCGGCCGACCAATATTACCCCAAGAGCGCAGTGAAGACTTATCCAAGAGGTCACAAAAGACCCTACAACAACATCCAAAGAACTGCAGGCCTCACTTGCCTCACTTAAGGTCAGTGTTCATGACTCCACCATAAGAAAGAGACTGGGCAAAAATGGCCTGCATGGCAGAGTAGCATGGCAAATAAGAAATCAGGAAGGGGGCAAACACTTTTTCACACCGCTGTACATATTAGGGCTGCAACTTATTCTCATTACCCTTGAATCTGCCAATTATTGTTTCATCGTTTGGTATATAAGATGTCAGAAAATAGTGAAAAATATCAATCACAATTTCCTAGAACGCAAGTTGATGTCTTCAAATTGCTTGTTTTGTCCGATCAAAAGTCCAAAAACCCAAAGAGGTTCAGTTTAGTATCATAACAAACTAACAAAACCACCAAATATTTAGATTTGAGACACTAGAACGGTGGGATTTTTTTGTTGTTGCATTTTTGCCTAAAATGGACTTAAATGATTAAGCGATTATCAAGATAGTTGCCTGTTATTTTTCAGTTGATCAACTAACTACTGCTTTCAGCTCTAATGCAAAATAATGGTATATACTGTAGATAACAGTATAGAACATTGCACAATAAACAGAAATGATCCATTATATGGGCTAACAAACACTACTTTGTTTGGTGAAGAGGCTTTTACTGCCTCAAGCCTCTACAAATGAAAACTCCTTCATCCCTACTTACTAATGTTTGTGTTTTTTTTAGCTTCTTTCTGCATAATTGGGAAAACAACTAAAGAAAAAGAGAGCGAGAGACGACTAAGGCAGGAAAGGGAAAGGTGGATTGAATAATCGATATCTCTTTATTGGCCACACTCGCCTACTGTTGTGGAAGACAATGGAAGATTAATTGTTCTGCACTTTAATGAGGACACAAGATGGAGCAGCCAGCAGCGTGATGTTTGATCAGGCCGCAGATAGTTCGATACGCCCTGAAGAAAGCAACAAAAATACCAAATGTTTTAACTTAAGTGCAGAAAGTTTGGGATGGATGGAGGAAAGGAGGGAAAAGAGGACAGAAATATGCAGAGGAAGGAAAAGACATGACTCTGAGGAGATCAAGGATGAAAAACATTATTGTGTAATGACATATAGTAAATAGCAAACTACAAATGAGATTCTATACTATTGTGGAGTAATTTTGTTTATCATCTATTAATCATATCATGGGATGTTTAGCTGAGGTGGTAAGGCAAACAGATCTTGCCGTGTCTCGTCTGGCGATCATCTTATTCAGCAGATGATGGTCGAAACCAGTGGTTCACAACCTTTATGGCTTTAAGTCTACTTGTGATCCCTCGACACGGTTTATGGCCTCAGTGTGAACACGAGCTATGAGCAGTGTGACCAAAGAGCTAGTTTTCCTTCTCAAATTGTTAAATTTGAAGGATTTTTAGAGACCTGAAGATGTGAAAATGCAGTATTTCACGGCACAGGTACAGGCACAGATAACAGGTATAATATTAACCATCTTAGTTTAGCATGTTAGCATGCTAACATCTGCTAATTAACACTAAACACAAGGTACAGCTGAGGCTGATGGGAATGTGATTTAATTTTTTGTCGAGGTGGTCTTTCAGGCAAGGTGGCCCACCTCTGCTATAATTTGATTCACAATTTTGTTGTCTAAATTAACACTACAAACCAAAGCAATCAAAACAACATTTCTCCAAGAATGACTTATGAAACTTGACTTTCTACGACCAGACAATCCAATGTGATGTGTGAACAGGGGACTTTTTCCATATACCTAAACAGATATTGTGATATACTATATAAATTTAAAAAAAGGAGTTCTGGTCATGAGATTTTTTCATGTCACCCAGTCTCTGGTTATTGTTTTTTCCCCCAGCCCTCCAGTACTTTCACGCATACACAGAGAGGCACAGAAAAGGTGTGAAAACATGTGAGTCTGAACTCTGCCTCTGAGTGTCATTGTTATTTCCCTCTAGCCTCAGTTTGAGTGTGTTGTTGTACTTGAAGCTTAGCCTGTTCCCTTGGTAACCATACTGATAACCAGCACAGCCCCTGTACTTACTGGCCAGGCGTATTTGAAGGGAATGACAATGTGTCCATTAGTTCCATCCTCTCCTCCTCCTCCATCGTGTCCTCGGTGGTGGAGCGACTGGGAGTTTCCACCCAGGATTCCTGTGCTGCCTGATCCGAAGGTGCAGGCTCCAGTTGGGACAATCCGGGCCTGGTACTCTTTCAGACAGGCTTGGAAGAAAGTGTCACATGGGTCCCTGGCAGAGCAGCGCTGTCCTCCGCTGGCCTGGCGGTCGCAGCAGTCTCCGGTCTGCAGAAGTCCGTGGGGGTTCTGGAAGTGACGGATCTGAAGCTCGAACATCCCTACAGCACACACAGCCTGAGTCCAGAGAGGAGAGGGAGGGAGGGAGTCTCATTAATATATTATCTGTTATCAAACAAGCGCACAAGAAATTACAAGTTCTCACTGGTGCAAAATCACCAAAAGTCAAGAGGTGAATTAAATTTAAGGGTAATTTAATTAAATGTGTGAAAATTCAGGGTACCGCGCTCTGCACACTGTACACTTTAAAGTCAGGTTTATCTAAGGGTGCTTGGACATTTTTAAAAATGGCTGCCTCCATGGTGGAGGAAGCAGACCTTGTGGCTAAAAAAGACTGCTGCAGACTTATAGGTGGTGTGGGTTTTAAAATGAGGAAGTATTCAAGTTTTGCATCCTAGGAAAGACAAGACATAAATACAAATTCAGCTTTGAAAATGGACAGAAAGAAGCAAAGTTATTAATGATAGATGCATAAGACCAAAAACTGTAAACTGAGAAAAGAACCAGTAATCCTTCACACTGTCTGTCAATTTAGGCATCTCGTCCGCAGACCTTCAACAAGTAAGATAGACAACAGGTAGGAACTTTACCTGATGAAAGTCCAAAAACATCATGACTAGATTAAATAGTGCATAAAGTGTTATCAAACAGCAGTGGTGGAATGTAACTAAGTACATTTACTCAAGTATTGTACTTAAGTACAGTTTTGTGGTATTTGTACTTGAGTATTTCCATTTTATGCTACTTTATACTTCCACATTTTAGGCATTTATTGTACTTTTCACTCCACTATATTTATTTTTACATTAGTTAATAGTTACTTTGCATTTCAGATTATTAATACAAAATGTAAATCAACTAATACATTATGGTGTGTAATTATGGATTAAGATACTCAGCAGTATATAAAGTAGTTGAAATTATCTCCACCTTTACCAGCTGCAACATTAGTGATGCTTACACATTAATACATCACTAATTATAAAAATATTATTCTGAAACGGGCCATTCTGCATAATGAGTACTTTAAGTACATTTTGATGCAAATACTTTTGTACTTTTACTCAAGTAAGATTTCGAATGCAGTACTTTTACTTGTAACAGAGTATTTCTACACTCTGGTATTACTACTTTTACTTAAGTAAAAGATCTGAGTACTTCCTCCACCACTGTCGAAAAGATTGAAGAAAGCTTGAGAGTGGACTATCATGTTTCCTGCGATGTACTGTCTCGCTACTCCTGGGAATCTGCAGCAGCCTGCATGCCTCCTCTGTATCATCAGTTTATCAGTATGTTATCAGACAAAAGTCGTCACACAGCAAGTGAGAGAGAGAGAGAGAAAAACATAACTTTGATTCCCACAACGCTGCCTGACCTCCAAATCTTTCCATGCAAATCATGGGCAGATATCCCATCACTCCTGCCATATAATCCTGTTTATCTCTCAACTTCCTTGTCTTTCTTTCTTTACTCTTCCTATGTGTCACCACCACTCCCTTCTTATTTCTCACTCTCTCTTCCCAGGGGATGATGACACTGAGAACCTGCTCACACTCTTTTCTCCTCCTCCTCCTCCTCCTCCTCCTCCTCCTCCTCCCATATTTCTCAATCTGGGAACGAGCTGTAACGCTCCTGTCATTTCTCTTTCTGTGGCCATCAGCTTTTTTCTGCATTGTTGCCATTATCCTTTTCATCAACCTCCCTTTCTTTTCTCTGCGTTCCCTCCCTTGTAAAGATGGGTGGAGGACACACACACACACACACACACACACACAGACACACACACACATACACTATAGAGTTAACAAGACCCCCTGGGAGTCTCGGAGCAGCAGGGTCAGGCATGTGCGTGCATGCATGTGTGTGTGTCTGTATGTCACTGTAGCAGAATGAAACAATGGCTTTGGCTTCACCCAACAACTGCAAACACAAAAAATGAAGCCACTGTTATCTCAGTTTGCCATGAAGCCCTTTTGGCATTTCTGAACAAACACTGAACTTAACGATTGCTCATTAAGTCCAAGAATCAGAATCATGTATCCCCGGTGGTGTTGTGCACTTGAATATGGTCAGAAATCACCGCGACCAACAAGCTCTCATGTGTCCGCTGTCTTAAGCCAAGCTGCCCAACTCTGAGCCAGAATCTCAGTCGCCCCATTGTGTTTGGCTGCGTGCCCCTCTCCTGCCCCTGTCCCTGAGCTGAGAGGGGGTGAGGTTAGGAGGGGTCAGCGAGAGGGAGGGGTGGTGGGGGGTGAACTTGTCTACATCAAAAGGCTCGTGGAGATACAGTGGCGCTCATCACTCTACATCCTCCTTTCTTCCTCTCCTCCTCTCGCTGTCCGAGCCATTCCCGACATACCAGCATTTCAGCACTCAGTCTGACTAGAGAGAGACAGAGACACAGAGAGAGAGAGAGACAGAGAGAGACAAACACAGAGAGAGACAGAGACACAGAGAGAGAGAGAGACAGAGAGACAGAGAGAGACGGGGGGCGGGGGGGTCCAAGCCGAGACTCAGACCTTCTCTGCAGGAGAGCTTTGGCAGTTAAAGGATCACTACAACCAAAACTCAGGGTGGCTCCCAACAAATCCTCTCCATCTAAGGACTTAAAAACGTTCATGGGTCAGTACCTGAATAACCTATTAGTAGTAGTACCTATTTAACTTTGCAAGGGAGGTGAGAGTGTTATAAGGTAGTCCAGCTGTACAGGGTTAGAGGAAAAATTCAAACCCATAAAAACACAATAAAACAAATTTCCTCTCTAATACAAAGTGCTAAAGTTTGCATAAGCCAGCTGTAGTCGTTAAGTGGATTAAAATTATATAATTCAGTGTTACGTATGTTCAATGTGTTTCAAATATCAAATACTTCAAATACGACTGGGTTACTCACATTAACAGACTATGCTGTGAACAGTTTAATTAGATTAGGTTAGTTTCTTTGCACCTAAATATCACAGATAATTCTATTTGGAAAGAGATTATTGCTTTCAAATATAATTTTTGGGGCACTCTGAATGCCATTGTAGAGCCGAAACAATTAGTCAGTTAATCAGCATAAAATTAATGCCCAACAATTTTGATAATCGATTAATCGTAATTGTTCAGCCTGGTTCCAGCCTCTCAAATGTGAAGACTTTCTGTTTTTTCTTGTTTTATATGATAGTAAACTGAATATATTGGGGTTTAGAATTGTTGTTCAGACAAAACAAGCATTTTATAGAAGCCACCTTTGGCGCTGGGAACTTGTGTCAGCATTTCTAATTATTTTCTGACAATTTAAAGACCAAATAATTGATTCTCTTCAGCATTCAAATAATTTGCTCATTAAGACTAAATACATGCACACGGTTTATGCTGAGAAATCTGATGATTAAGTGTAAACCAATCACATTTTTTAAATCCAGCTTAAATTTTTCCTTTTGAATCTGGCAAACTGAAAAAGATTTTGCAAAGCTGAAAATCACATTGTTAACAGTATTCCCAAGGCTCACACTATACTGCAGGGTGACAACAGACAACATGCAGAGACCACTGGACAGTCAATAAGCTTCACTGTGAACCGCTCTATTCTGAGCAGGTCTGGATTTGTCCTCATGAACATGTTTTCTGCATTAATAATAGTCACCAGCGGCAGCAGAGTGTGTGTTTCTCACTGCAGTGCAGTGCAGAGAATGGAGGGAGTGGAGTGTGCTGTTCTTCAGCTGTGAAGGGGTTGCAGAGGTGCAGAGAGAGACACGAAGAGCTGCCCGAACGTTCAACATTCACACTCAAGTTTATTCGGCTGTGGCCCCGGGCTCCACACACACCCAAGACACAGATGTTGGATGTGAGCTCAGTGTTTAGAAAAACACAATCACACACACACGTCCTTGTATCTTTGTGAGGGCCGTCATTGACATAATGCATTACCTAATTACCCCTAACCTTAACCATCACAACTAAATGCCCAACCCTAACCCCCACCCTAACCATAACCTAATTCTAACCTAACCCTTAAAACCTAGCCTTAACCAGCCCTTTGAAGTTGTGAGGGCCGGCCAAAATGTCCTCACTTTCCAAAAATGTCCTCACTCTGTAGGTAAAAAAACGTGTTTCAGTCCTCACTATGTAGCAAGTACAAGTACACACACACACACACACCTGCACACATGCACACTCTGGAGCACCTCTGGGCCTGTTCTTGCTGGGTCCTGTCACACATCACAGGCATCCTGATCAGGCCAGCAGCTGCTTGACAGCTCACAGGGCAGAAAAGGGAAAGATATTTTGTGGTTTTTCACCATTATGTCCAATATTTTGTTGGCATAAAATCCAAAGCTTTCCATGCTGCCAAAGTAATGCCCATAACGCTGTAAGCAGCTTGTCAGAATCATTTATACAAGTTATCGCAGTGACTATAGAGCTCTGCTGTCACCTATAAAGCACTATACCACACAAAAGAAAGTCTGCATCCTTGCAAACATGAGGTATGAAGACGGATGAGATAGAAAACAGTCAGAAAGTGGCTAAGAATTGCAAATAATGTAAAAAAAAAAGTAAATAGACAATACACCAGCAGGCAACCGTGCTAAAGATGGAGATGCAGAGAAATGCAATTGCAATTACACCTTTATTAACCAGTGAATACCGAGGGACTTGAACAGAGGGTGTGTGGTGCGTAATTAAGGTGTTATTTACCCTTCATTATTTCATTGAGGAGCAATCACAGTCCCTCAAAAAGAATTTAGGTTTAATTTCCTACTGAAATCCCAAAAATAATTAATGTGCAGCAGCTGTAAGCTATTATTATGCTTGATTTGTATGTTATCCGCCTCATTATACTCTTTGCTTGGTACACAAACAGCAGCATAATAAACACTGACTTCTTTATAATGCGAAAAAAAAATTGATTTTTGCTATAATATTCTCTCACATATTTTTGCTGTGATATTTGCATGCGTCTAAAACAGGATTACATTAGTTCTCTGTTGCTTGGGATAACAGACACCAACGGGCTGAAACAACAGGTGGGCTGAGCGCCATGTAGGAGCAGAATGAGGGCAGCACAAAGAGGGAAGGGACAGTGCGTGTGGACACCATTACTGGCTTCACGCAGCTGTGATAAGAAATACAGGCTAAACCACAGTTAAAAGTCAGCTTCGGGGGGTTTAAGTGAATGCCGCCCGAAATAGCACTTAATCGGTGGCTTACCTGCGGTTGTATTGTGAGCGCGACGAGAAAAATCACAGTCCGCTGCAGGTGGAGGTGTCCCCGGTGTCGGTCACTCCTCATGTCTGGTGATCCGGTGATCTTTCCGCTCCCGTTTCTGGGGTCGAGCCGAGTTACCCTGTGCGCTCTTGTGCTCTCCATCCCTGCGTCAAGGGTTTGGGGACCGTGTTGTGCGCTTTGGCGGTGCTGATGTCCCCCTCCTCCTCCCTCCCTGCGTCCGTCCGTCCGCCCAGCTCTCCTCCTCTCCGGTCTTAAACCCTGAAACTCCCGCACAGCCACTTCATCGCGTCCAGTCCAGAGAAACCATAACTACCTCTGCCTCCGCTTGGATTTATCCCCCACCCACCCACACACCTGATCACCCCCGTGCCGCTGTGTCCAGGGTGGATTTCCACTGGGAATGACACATGCACACAAACACACGGCCCATAAACACACTCCCCTCGCGCTGTATTCCTCCCACCACCTGCGTTAAGAGGCTTTAAAGGTCCAATCTGCCGTCTCACTTGACTTGAACTCTCATGCCAGTTAGCTGACACTCTCTCTCTTCAAGCCTGATCCACGCAAAAAAAACAAACAAACCCTAAAATCCTGTTTCGTGATGAGTGTGTTGGCGAAAGCAGCCGCCGAAGTTGCGTCTCTCCAGCGGAATGATTTCACTTTGCGCTCTTCTCATCCAAGCGGCTGGTTGGTCATTTGTTAACCCGATACGAAGCCCGGCGGCGACTGAGTCAGTGTGGGAAACAATGTGAGAGAGAGGGAGAGAGAGAGCGAGCATGGAGGGTGTGTCCTGAGGCAGGGAATATCCGTCTTCCAGCGCTGATCCGGATGGTTCCCAGCGCGCACCAACGCTCTCATCCCTTTCTCTCTCCCTCTCTATACACTTTGAGCAACCTGTTGACCGACCCACAACTTTCTTCTTTTTTTTTTTTTTAATAATGTCACATTTACGCATGAGATTACTCTGAATGCGTTTCAGTGCTCCTCTCTACCTTTTGTAGCGCCTCGCCGGTTCCTTTCCTCCAGTTTCAGGCCTCTGCTGTCCCCGGCTCACTTCAAAGCTCCGCCGCGCCAATTAACTTAGTTTTTCACAGTTTTGCTCGGGTGGCCTCTGAAATGGGAACGTTTCTATAGGCGTTTGAAGCTGAAGCCCTCCATAATTAAAATACCGCTCATGCTACGCATGATGACATTGGAGTTTTTCACAAATAGAACATATATTTACATAAAAAAAGCTTGGAAACAAACACAACATTGGTTGCCTGCAGTAACTTTGGAAAGTCTTTTCTCCTAAAGGTGATGAGCTATTGCGTGCATGGTCAGGGTACACGTGGCGGCACAGGTGCCTAAACGCACCTATAAGTCACCCGCAGACTGATTTATAATGATATGTGATTGTCATACCCTCATTTATGATAAACTTGTTCCGGCGGCTGCCGGCCTGTATACTGCGCGCACATCCCGCTGCTATAATGATGACGCCGGCTGCAGCCGGGTGAGCGCATAAATATAAAAGAGAATTGTAGGGTGTATAGGCATCTTTTGAGTATTAGCACCGGTCACATGGCATATTTTCCACATCTGTCTTCCAGTGCTCGTCTTGTTGGATCCAAGACCTTCACACAATGTACCTTCTTCATCGGAGGAAATCTAATGAGATTCTGCCCTTTCCCCCTCCTCCTCCTCCTCCTCCTCTATCTCAAGGTCTATCACGGGCTTGTTGCTCAAGAGCTTCCCTGACAACCGCTGGTGTTTCCGCGGGCTGGCACTCCGCAGTGACCCCGGAGCAGAACAGAGGGCTCTTGAGCAGCAGTGGGTTGATTTGCATAGCGGAGCAGTGACCTCCAAACATGCACTGAATTCTAACCAACCATCCGGAAACGCGCACGCATCACTGGGTCTGCTCAGAGGCTGCTGTGTGTGGCTCACCTGAGGAAGAGTCACCAAAAACCCGCAACCTCTTCACTCTGTGGGTCTCGTTACCTGAACGGAAGTCTTGTGAGTTGTGTATTTGGCACCATCTAATGGTCACGTGTGTCCTTTCGGGCAGAAATACACGATGCACGACTTATTGATCATCTATACAGTCAGTGACACACCTACAAGCAGGTTTTCCTATTTGTTCAACAACAGTTCTGCTCCTGGTCTAAGAAACATACCATGTTAATGCTGTGTCCCAGGTTTGATTCTGGCTGGGAACTTTAGTCCCCCCCCCCGTTTTCTGTCTATGTCTACTGTAAACTGTCAAATACAGGCACAATCTTTAAAGAACAATCTTTTAAGAACTCCTTCACATAAAGTCCCCCCCATAAGTAGCTTGTTAAATCACTTTATTCTGACAATATCCCATCTTTTGTATCAGCTTGTTCACTGAAGCTTACAAAAGATCAATAAAGCATTTCTGATTCTGAAAACTGTTAACTATTCAATCGTGTTTTTTATGGCTGCACCATTCTATCAGATATTTTACATGTCATGCTCATAATTTTATGCCTATACTCTATTTCCCCACATTTCAGATATCTGGTATCTTGAGTCCCCTCTTGAATTGAAAACAAAGTTCAGAGGGTTTGCACTATGTTTAACCATACAGCAGCATGAGTATATTGTATGATGACTGACCCACTGGCTAGAAATGTGAATAATATTTGTAAAAGATATGCACCGTCACAAGCTGATATCGTCTTGGGGATGATTTTTAAATCTCAGTCTGAAGTGACACCGTCACGGACTCCTTCGCATAACACACCGGATAAGTAGAAGTTGCCTTTCAGTCCCTGCAACTGAGAGATCACTATGTTGGCGAATGGGAAGGCACTAGGCATGTTGCCAAGAGCATGCGACACTCTCTCTCACACACAGACACATGGCGCCCTGGTGGCTAAGGTCAGCGCTTTCTCAAGACAAAATAAGGGAGTGTGGAAAGGCTTGGGAAACTACACAAGAATGTGCGTTTCTACGTACAATGTTGAGCTGACCTGAAGACAATTACTCAGGGCACAGTTTAAGTCCACAACAGGGAGGCCCTGTGTGTGCTGGGCGCAAGTTTAAATTAAGCTTTTCAGGCCTAATTCACACATCACTCCGCCCCTACAATCATGAATCCAGCCTTTGAGAGGCGGTGGTGGTCCTCGTTGGGATGCAATTATTCTGCAAACCTAGATGTGAAGCCTGAGAGGGGCCTCTGAGGATGTGCTGCAAACACATACAGCAGGCATTTACTAATTGGCAAACTCCAGACAATTGTGAACATGTGAAAAATTCGAACCATTTGCATTCAACAGATATTTGTTTAAACACAGATTACTCACACACAGTCCTTATAAAAGGAGGCCGACAACATAATAACTGAGGTACTTGTGCTTTACTCGACTATTTAAATTGTATGCTACAAAACAGGCCTACTGTTCTTTTTACTTCACTACATTTATCTGACAGCTTTAATTACTAGTTACTTAATATAAATTAGCATATAAATTACAATTTGCTATACACATCATGTATATTTGTTATACAGTAAATATAATTACCCTAGATTTAGCTTAAATTCACTCCACCTCAATTGATATAACATTAAAATGCTGCTTGTATATTAATGTTTCAGTAAATATGCATTAATATGCATATGCACTTGCATGGGTCATTCTGCCTGCATAATCAATACTTTTGATACTAAATTTGACTGATAATACTTTTACTTAAATAGGCTACAATTTTGAATACTGCACTTTTGGTAATTACCAAAGTAAAGGATCTGAGTACTCCTTCCCCACTGGTCACAACGCTGTCATAAAACATCAGTGTAAAACAGACACCTATTTCCTTTTGCTCTAATGATCTCTGTGTCAAATGAACATGATTCACAAGAACAACACACAAAGCAAGAAACCACAGAGACTGATTTTGTCTAATACTGTAGTGTTTGTACACACAGCAGCACTAACGCTGCAGGTGTGCACCCAGGGCTGAATGAATACATTTAGAATTAAATCATTATGACACTGACATCTAACTTAGTGTCAGTCACACAGTTCCAGCATTTACAACCCAATGGCACGAGAAAGTTTTAGTTCTCTGGTTTCTGAATCACTCTTAGAGAGTAAAAAGCCATTGAGCCTTAAAACAGAGACAGATGAAGGAAATGCTACGATACAAAAAAAAAGGGCAAAGCATGACGGCTCAAGAGCAGCCAGTAAATGATGTAATCAAATTGATTTACAAAACAAAAAACAAATCTGTCTCTGGTTTATTACAATCGGGCAGAGCACAAAGGCCAAATACAGATAAAATGGTTTGCTGGGGCATGTACTTTGTACTTTAAAGCATAAATTGAATGAGACTCCAATTGGTTTACTTTACAAGCAGGAAGGATATGAGGATTTGTATGGAGGCCCAGAATGCTTTGAACAAAGCGCTAAGAGTTGGGCTATTCTCTGATAAATGCAGGACTAATGGAAAATTTTATTTTTTCTGAAGTCAAAGAATCAAATTTTCTAGAAAATATTAATTTTGTAGAGAATGTGGGCAGTCAGCAGTCTGATGTGCGTACCACGTAACAGCAGCATCCCGAGACTGAGTCCAGCCAAGAACTTGTGTTGTGTTGCTTGACATCGATGACCTTCTCAAACTCCCTACATTTCCTTTCACGCTCCACTGCTGACTAATAAAGACAATAATTCTGATAATCAGCTTTGTCCTACAGAAGACTGAGAGTTCGCGGTTTCATGTTCCAAGAAAAAGTTACACAAGTCCTTTCTCCAAACTCTGTGGTTGAAGATGTGTTAAAGGTGAGATTTATCACCCCTACATTAACAGATTATCACTGAATATTTAAAGTTTCAGCTAAATTCATGACATCAGGGAAGAAGCAGAAGATCTTGTTAACAGCTGGGTTGCTCAAAACACAATTTACTATTTGGGGTGTTAAACCCATCCGTCCTTTTACCCACCTACCCCTGTGCAACACACCTCAATGTCAGGAGTAGAAGCAAGAAGGTTTATAGCACCATCTATTGGCCTAAAACGAACTCCCACTGTAACATGAAAAAGAAATGAGGAAGTGAGGCAGAGCACCATCTCAAAGAAGTTTTAATTATAAAAAGAAAAAGCTCCAGGTACAATGTCTGGCAGACCAGACACTGGGTGCAATGCTTTATGACAAACAGTAAAAAAACATCTAACAAACAGAATACACATCAAGTTGCTCATGGGTTTGAGTATAAAGCTAAAAAAAAAAAAAAGATAAACCAGCTGTGACCTTTGTGGAATTTGTATCAGGGATGCAGAACTCCTCCATAAATTTACCTGACCATTACTTTATGTCATGAGTTCTGTCAGTGTGGCACGACAAAACACAGCAACTTGATGCAAAAAATGTATGTATACTTACATGTAATCCCGAGGAGAAAAAAAAAACAAAAAAAAAACAACACCGTCCGTGCTGTACTGATCAGCAAATGTCAAATTCTAAAAATGTTTTAGTTCGGGTCACTGCTGTATATTTTTTAAAAAGACCTGTGTGTGTGAGCGTGTAAGAAGAAACGGTCTTGAGGTGTTATTTCTTAGCAAATGAGATCTTCATAGCATTTGCTTGTGTGATCTTAAAGCCTTGTAGTGCGTCTCGTGCAGCACCGGCCTGCACTTCATTGTCAAACTCCACAAAGGCGATGTCGTGGCGACCAGGGACCAGACGCACCTCCTTGAACCCGGGGAACCTGAATACATAACAGTGCAGTCAGGTTCAGCATTCAACAAATGGACAAATACAAAGATGCAATGCAGAAAAGGAGTCGTTACTGACTGGTTGAAGAGCATGGAGAGCATGAGTTCGTTTGTCTCCTCTGGCAGGTTGGTGAGGAAGAGGATGTGATTGGGAGGATTCTCTGCAATCTGTGAGGATGAAGAAAGGTCAGAAGAGGTCAGAACAGAACCACCAGGACAAAATGATAACATTATTTTTATATATATATATATATATATATATATTTTTTTTTTAAATGTGCTCTGTCAGAAGGCACTACCTGCTGGGGCATTTGTCCAGGCATCTGTCCGGGCATCATCTGGCCAGGAGGCATGGCACCAGGGGGCATCTGACCAGGTGCCATCCCCGGGGGAGGCATCATGCCAGGAGGGGGCATATAAGGCGGCTGGCCTGGCATGTGCATCATACGGGGAGCCTGGCTCATAGGAGGCATTCCCTAAAGAGTGACGTACGATAGTGATAAGCATGTCAGTAGTTGTGACAACATTTTCCCACCAACCAATTCCTCTATTTGCCCCTCCAAACGCCATCAATGATCTCCACCCGAATGTGGGGAGCATGTATGCTACCGTCTTAAGTGTTTTCTATCCTATCTGTGATTTGAGTGAACACACTTTTGCCTTTTTTACCTTTACTATTTTACTTATTATTCGCTCTTACAATGTAAGTTTAATGTTTTTGGTCCAAAGTACACTGCACCTTTGCCTGGAAACACATACTTTTGCCAAAAGATGAAACAAATGAGACAAGAATTTTCCAACAGCAAAAGGTGGGAAAATACAGAATCTTGGTTTCAGTCCCAATTTTCTGGAAAAAGCCATCTTCATCCAGTAACCTGGAAGTAACAATAGTTTGCTACTCTATCCACATTTATACTCAGGGTCATTTGTGAATACTTGATACTCAGCTACATTTGTGTTACAGAAACTGTCACAGTAGCCTAAGTAGCCAAATTCGGTTTCTAAAATTAATTCTACCAACTGATTACCAATAAAAAAAACACCCATTTCCCCACTTACTGGCATGGCAGCAGGTACCCCAGCAACCATGGGTGCAGCAGCTCCCGGTACACCCTTCTTAGCCCCCGCTGCATCAGCTCCTTTGACCTTCTTCTTCTCTTTTTTACGGTCACGCTCCACATAAGTCCCCTTCATTTTAGCTATGATGTCTGAGTCCTGCTTGGAATACTGGATACGCTGTAGGAAGAGACACATTAGTGAGACCACCATGTCTTTCAGAGGCAACAGTTTATATGTTGCAGAAGTTGTTATATCATAATTGTTTGTTTGGCATATTTTATTCTCTGCAAAGCTTCTCTGTGATCTTGTATTCACTGTGTGATTAACCTACCATGGGTTTGTCGTAAAAAGGAAATCCCTGCATGGATCTCAGAGCATTGGAAGCGCTGTTAATCTCTTTGAAAATAACAAAGGCCTGACCCTTCATCTTCAGGTTTCGTGCGACCAAGATGTCCAAAATCTGTCCGAACTGTGAGAAGATGGCGTACAGCGACTTTTTCAACTCTGTAGAAACACGAACAATCAAAGAAACCATTAATTTGATTCAAGAGACCCTTTGTGCGCTGTGTGTAAATATTCAACGGTAACTGAAGCCAGAAACTGAAGGCTAGAAGGTGAGGACAAACTTACCATCTTTCTTGATTTTCTCATTCAAGTTGTTGATGTAGATTGTATGATTGAGCCGTACATCCGGAGTGGCCATCTTCTAACCTGTGGTTGGAGAATTGTTTAAATATATTCCTCTTAAATCAGTTAGCCACACAGTTCCTGATTAACCGCTAAGCAGCTAGCTAGCGTTAGCAAACGACCGTCCAACTTGAATAACGTGGGGTGAACGTTAGCCCTTAAGCTAACTACTAGCTATAGCTAACATTGTTTAGCTTACTTTATCAGTCTATTGCTTACGCCCGATTTCTCTCATTGTCACAAAAACGTCAATATAGCACCTAAATCAAAGAATGGGTTGGAAAAAGGTCTTGATAACTTAAAAAAGTGATCTAACTGTTCAGCTCGATGTGGAAGGAATACTCACCTCGGAATGATGAATGAAAACCCCAGCCTTCACAAATCCCGTGCTCTGTTCTCGCGTTAAGAAACGACACAGAAGCCGTTTCCGGTACTAAATTCTGTTACCACTGCTAACGTTTTTATCATACTTTCTGTAATTTGATAGCTGCGGTTACCAAACATTTTGCCACCATAGTATTTAGATAGGACCACGAATTTTGATATATTTTTTTTACCCCATAGATACAGAGCGAGTGACAAATTGTGATAGCTCAGGTCACAGAATGTGGTGTAACACTTGTTCCAGTTCACATTAGTTTAGCGCCATTTTATTGCCATTTTTAATCGTCTTTTTGCCTCTAAGATAGGTAGTAGTTACTCGGACACATATGAATTAACTGTGCAGACAATATTTAGATGATTTAGTGCCTTGATCCCACACTAGTATGCAATGAGTCTATTTATACTTTAAAGTCAGTATAAGCAGTAGAGGGCGGTATGACCCCTTTACCGTTAGTGTGTGACCCGACAATACGAAGAAGAAGGAGCTCAGTCAAGCCTCGAAGAAAGAAGAAGAAGAAGAAGAAGAAGAAGAAGAAGAAAGAAGAAGAAGAAGAAAGAAGAAGAAGAAGAAGAAGAAGAAGAAGAAGAAGCTACTGCCAAAAATGGGTAAAACATTCGGCGCTGTTAGCTAGCTGTGCTAGTCTGAAAAGTGGGTGTAGGATCTGGTATGTGAAATATGACAAGTTAATTACTTTTTATAAGCAATAACTGTTAGCAGGTGAAGATTGTTTCATTTCGGCTTCCACCCAAATAGCATTCAACACCGAGATAAGATAATTATTTTTTCGCCTTGCTTGTAGACAACAGAGTTAACTTACTAGCTAAGTTGTAAGAGGTAGGATAAGGTGAGAGGTGGGCGTGTAGTTTGCATGAGTTAATGTTTATCGAGTGTATTGGAAATTATCAGTTGCTGCTGTAACTTGACCCTTTACAAAGATGAACAAAATACCAACCAAGCTACCACATCTGTCAGGGTTCATCCAAAAGGAGCTCAGAAAAGATGTCAGTGGAGTGCCCTCTGTCACAACCACCACCACCACCACCTGCTCCAGGTCCACCACCACCACCACCACCACCTGCTCCAGGTCCACCACCACCACCACCACCACCTGCTCCAGGTCCACCACCTCCTCCAGCCTCAGCACCCAAGAAGAAGCTGTATCAGACTATAGCCAGTAGCAGGAGTCCTGTAGAGGGGAACCACACAGAGGCCCTCGTACTGCTCAGTCAGAGGGAGAGCAGGTGAGATTTGTAATGAGAAGACCAACTTTTTAGCCCATTTACATACATAAGGTCGACAGAATATTGGAAACACCTCTCAATATATGATAATGTAATCCTGAATCAACACTAATACAGCCTCAAACATTCACATAGAGTTGAATCAACATCTCTCTGACACAAAGTGAACAAAAACTGAAAATTATAAGCCTCACAAACAAAGGATTTATGGGTCTTTTTCACTGCAGACATTGTCTTGTCACAACAGGAAAAGCACTTAGTTGCTAATAACAATAATGATGGCTCTGTTCTATTAAAGTGTCCAGGACCCTGAAAACAAAGCAGCTAAATAAAAGTCAGCTATCATTAATTTATTATTTACACCTCTGCTTTTCCTACTGTTATGTGTAAAGATGTCTTCCTTGAAAAAGGCCTATTGCAGGGCTGCTGAATTGGGTTGTAATGGAATAATGTGTATTTATGTTACGTGGTGTGGGGTTTTTTGTGCTTCAGTTTTAGGAAGGACCTGCAGTGGATACTGGTTAACACATACGTGCCCTCCCTCATCCAAGATGGTCCTCAGTAAGTCAGTAAACTATGGTGTCAGTCTAATACTTGTCAAGTAACACCTCGATCTACATTTGATTGAGAAAGTACTTATGTAACACAAATAAAACGGTTACCACAACTGTTGTATGTACAATGGGGCTTTTGTGTTATTAGTCTGACCTAAATGCTTTTATGTTTAAGTGATTAAACATGACATATTTGCCAGGGTGTGACTGCGAGTGTGTTATTCATTTACCTTTTAGGTGTGGTCTTGTGGCTTTGTGGATGTCTGCTCACCTTCGACAGCCACAGCTGAGTATTGACATGGAAACTATTGTTCAGACAGCACTGAGCAGGGGATACACAGCACAGGGTGAAATGTTTTCAGGTAACAAAACTGTCTAAACTGTTTTGGGCCAGTCTATTTTGTTTCTGACAGCATGCAAAGCACTGAATCCTCCCAAAGGCAAAATACTTACCTTGACATCACTGAGTGTCGCCAGAAGTGCAAATAATGACATTGCTAATAAAATGGTTTTTTTTAATAGTAATTCACTCTATGTTTCACAAGCAACTAAAATGCAATTTCACACTGTGTTGAGTTTGTGGTAGTTTCTTTATGTTCTCATTAAGATTTTTATTTTGTCAGCTGACAACATGGCCCTGCTGGCAGAAGAGCTTTGTGGCTGTGAGGCAGAACTACTGTCAGGGGGTTTAAGTGGTAACAATGCTGCAACTATCATCACACACCTGTGGGGGGGACAGCCTGTTCTCATCCCGTATCCTAGACCCAAACACAACTGCCATGCGGGGTATTCTGAAGGAAAAGTTTCTTTTTGTGTTTTTTATTTAATTTTTTTAACATGTCATAAAAGAAAGGTTCACGATTACAGGACAAACTTCCTTGACAGTATGTACAGTTATGATGAGGACTACAACCATGAGCCATGCCAGCGTAGCGGCCACAGGGCACACTGGGCAGTCGCCTCAGGTAAGACTGGATAGCGCACTCACCGGAGGGGCGTTGCAGAAAGCATGTCTTGAATTAACTTAAACTGAACCAGGATCAATTTGTTTCATAAAGCTGTTTTGGAGCTAAGGTGAGCAGACTAAGTCAAGTCTGGTTTATTTTGGGAAAACACAGATCTGAGACATGAAGCACAGCTCACACCAGTTCACTAAAAATAATCAGAATCAGCTTTATTGCCATCCTAGGTCAATATGTGACATGAATTTTACATGTACAGGAAACTGACTCGTGTTCACAGTGCAGCAGTAAAGAGGAACTTTGGAGAAAACACCGTGTTTCAGTATGGCAGATTGATTGTAGCACCGGTTAAGCCGGAGGTGACGCTAAGCCTGAAAACTAGTCTGACCAGGACCAGGCTAGTCTGGAGGGATAAGTTTCCATGGTAACTTAGTTCAGACTTATTTAAACCTCCTGGTTTAACTGGTAATCTTGCTGTATGAAACACCTCTTGGCTCTCTTAAAAAAAAAACCTCAACATGCCTCACAGTTACCATATGTATTTGTTCCAGGTGTTCTCCTCGGTTTGGACCAGGGGAGCGTGAGCAAAGTGCACACTCAACCCGATCCCACTCTTCCCTGGCTCTACCTCGCCACTGACAGCAGCTATCCCTGTCCTGTCGGTAGCACAGCAGTCGAAGAGGTTTATGTCCTGGCTAAGCAGGGTAAGAGCCTGCGCTACCAGCTGTGGAGTTTGGAGAGCGTAGCTCAGAGCAACGAGCAGCTGAGGATGATGGACCCTCAGAGGGCTAATGACGGGACCCAGTATGTGGTTCCTCAAGGAGGGGTGAAAGCCGGGCTGGCTGGACAGGCGGTGCTACTCTACACAAGGACAGGGAAGTAGTAATGAGCGAGATGCAGGACCCAGCTGTGTGGACGACGACAGATACATGGTGCAGTGTCTGGGTCAAACTCTGATCTGTTGAGAGGCATCACAGTGAACTCTCATGGTGCAATGTGATTGATACCACAGTTTAACCCATTTAAACCAGGGGTTTTTACAGCTGTGGGTTGTAGAACAATCTGATTGTCTGCATGACTTTTTGAATTAATCCAAAAGGGCTTCAAAGTGTTGGGAATTCTCACATAACAATAATGATACTATATGTGGTACAGTTCTGATGTTGGGTGATTGTGGATCCTGTTAGGGGTAACTGATGTGACAATATGAGGTGGTATAAATGTATTAAGTGCCCACATATTCTGCTATACTGGGGTAGCTGTCCCTTTTAATATTTCTACTTTTATTAGGCCTTTGCAAGCAGTGTTGTGGGCAAGTTAGTGCGTAGGACTGCATGATCAGAAATATTGGATTTACAGTGTTGTTGCATCGATATGAACATTTTTTTTTTTTTATCTTTAACCAGTTCCCAAATGAATTTACTGAAAATATGCCATCATCACAGTATACAGTGATATTGCAATCAGGGTGGGAAATTAACTTTTTAAAATGTGAACATCTACCAGCCACTGACAGATAAATGTTCAAATTACTGTCTGAAATCTGCCAGCCACTATTTTACCAGCATTTGGCTGATGCTAATTTCCCACCCTGATTGCAATACAGAATGATCCCTAGATCCATCAGAGAATTTTATTTTTACAGTGTGATGAATCTTCACCACCTCCTGGTGCTTAATACACCACTGCCTGGATGGAATATATTTATACAATAAATTGTTTCAATTCTTGATTTTATATTTTGTCATCTTACTATTCACTGCCTACCTGTAAGTGTTTTGGGATATCCAGTAAAAGAAATATTCAAACACTGAAGTCAGTGTAGGTTTGAGATTTACAGAAGTGTATGATCTAACTTGTGTGTTTGGAGAGACTGTGAGAACAAAACACAAACTCTGAAAACTCTTATTTCCAGTTTATTGCAATCAATGACCTGGACAAAGCAGGGATTTAATATCAATTTTCACCATTCTGTCTGTGCTTTGCGATTTTAAAATACAAAATATGGTTATTAATCCAGTTTTCTTACTTACAAAGCAACACCCTGATAGTTTGCCATTTTACAAATATAAAGGATTTGAGGGCAAAGAAATATACTTTGTAAACACAAAATTATTCCTCTCTCCCAGTATGTTTACTTTTCAGAAATGGAAAAACTGAATGCCTGTATTTGAATTCCAATTTCATGAAGTCAGATGTTTGCAGCACTCACGTGAAAGTTTGTGTGCTGAGTTATCCGCCTACACATCCAAACAGTGCTGCCTGACACTGTCAAAGGACGTCTGGAAGACTTGTTATGTTCACTGACCTGCCGCATTCCAGTCAAGGAACGACAGCTATGCTCATAAGCACTGACTTCTAAATATAACAATGTTTTGGTTTGTAAACTAAACCGTTTAGTGTAACTAAATGAGATTCACAGCAACGTCCTTGTGTTTAAAAGAGATATTCTTGTATGTGATTATACCTCATCAACGGAAATGTTCAGAACTTCCAGTTTCAAGATCACGTGTAAATTGAAACCTCACAAAAGCCTTAACAGACTGATCAGTTTAATCAGGTAATTCCAGTTTAATTCCACCCTTTACACCACTGTTTTACTGTAAAACTCCCTGCAAATCCAAAGCAACACTGATCAAAGAGAATGAAGTGATAACACCAAATTAAATTCATGTTAAACTTATAAACGTCTGCATCTGTAAACCCAGCACTTTCCTGCTGCTTCCCATCTTAAGACACACAGAGGCACCGCTTGATTTGTTCAATGGCTTTGTGAGGATCCATAGTGCAACAAATTACAGACAAACATGGCTGCCAAGCTGCTTACTGTACAGTTAAATGCAAAAAAATAAAACTTACACTGCATTATCATACAAAAAACAAAATTTAGAAAACACTTCTACCAGAAGTTAAACTTTGGGATTAGATGTAAATCAGTTTACACTTGGGTGAACTCTTTGGACGGAAAATAGCAGGAGTCCACTGCACTGGAATGATCAAACAGCTCTGTCTTTAAAAATTGCGAGGCACAGAAATTGTACAAACCAGGTAAGGAGGTTATACCAAGGCCAAGGCCAAAACATTTTTAAATAAAACTGTATTTACACACTGAGTTAGTTAACACGTGGTTTGACCCGCGTTTTAGTGTTGCTGTATACTTAAACATCAAAAGTGGTCCATGACAAAATTAAAACTCCCATTACCCAATGCTCCTCCAAGGCTATGTAGAAAGGTTTTATACCTCGGATCAAGTTCGTGGTTGTGAGAGTGGTGTGTGCAACTCTAACCAACAAGAAGGGGTGTTGAGGAGGGAGATGTCTTTGCAGGAAAAAGAGGCCCATGAATTCAGAGGACTGTACTCTCTCAAAATAAAATACAATTCTGCCTTAAATTCTCCCTCTTTCTACTTTTTGCCTTAACTCATCGCAGGGTTTCTGTCCCCAAGTTCCACAAATGGATCATTAGTGCATGATGTCGGCCTTTGGCATATTCCACTTTGAAATAGAAATCCTGCACTTGTTTTCATTCATCATCTTCTCACACAGGTACAATTGGATAAAGACACATGGATCATGGTGTGGGTCATGAAAAAAGTAATCAAACTGCCGGCCCTCTTCTGATCCTTCCTCAATCAGTCTCAGTTTATGTTTTCTCCCAATCTTGTAGCTCTTCCACCATCTGGACAGTCTCCTTCTCAAGGTGTCTGTGGGAGCATACTGCTGAAGATGTCTATGAGGTTGTCCAGTCCCCACAGGTAGCCGTCCTCCCTGTTGCCCTCCACCCAGGGAGTCCTGTGGTCCAGGGTCTGGGGGGCCGGCAGGGAAACCGTCTTCCCAAAGTCGATCATCCACACTCTGGCCTTCCCCGAGGCGTCGTGCACAAACAGTAGAGAGCTGCCCACGACCTGCAATGCAGAAACCGGTGAGACATGTGAGTTTAGGTATTTGAGCAATTCAACACAGAAGCATATGACGGGATGATATCACAAGTCTTCAACTCGCCCAACAGGTTTTTTTAGAAATCCTGAAAACTGAGTGTGTTTCAGTCCGTCTCACCTCATGTGAACTGAAGAACTGCGACTGCTCAAGGACTGATCGAAGTTCCTCCAACTGCTGCAGATAAAGTTTCTAAGAAAAACAGAAAAATAAAGATGAAGGGCATCAGAACGTGAGAACAGAAACAGAGAGGAAGTTGCAAGATGGACTTGTGTTGGTAAGTGAGTTTTAGAGGTGCTGGTAAGTGGTTTCCCTGTGTTTTAATGCTAAGCTAAGCTCTCTAGCTTCTGTCGGTAGCTTTATGTTTACTGTGCAGACATGAGAATGGTATCAATCATCTCATCTAACTCTCATCAAGATAGTAAAGATGGATATTTCTTTAAATTTTCCTTAACAAAAAAACCCCTTTCATGCTGTTTTGCATTTACAAAAGAAAACGAGCAGTGAACTAGTAACATACCAGAATCTGAGTGTTGCCACCTACAAAGTCCTCCAAGGCCTGCATCACCTGCTCCCTGTGCTTTGTCTTCTTAAAGTTGGTGTTACAAGTTCCATCGCCTTTCTGTAGAAAAAAAAGAAAATATAAGACATATTGTTCTTCTCTCCCTTTATTATTATTTTTGACCTGCATGTGGACAGTAATTCAATTCAGTAATTCATTTAAAGCTTCCTGATTCATTCCAGCTACAAGTTATTTTGATACCTGCTGAGTATTCAGTGCAAGTACAATGAGAAACAACAACAAATATTAACTTTTAAATATAAATTTCACTGCCACAGCTTGGTTGCTAATACTTACTCGACCGGAAAATAAAGCAACAGCAGGCTGCTTTAAATGCTCAGAGTATGTCATCAGATATTTTTATTCATGTCTGAGTAACATGCAAATCAACAGTTATTGGCACGACCTGATAACCAGCCCTGGATTTCATTTGGAAAGAACAAACAGTCCCCTTTAAGGCTGCACATCCAGCCAAAAAACTTGTGTTTTCCATTTCCACTCCAGCGTGTGTGGTCCATCCAGTGAATAGACTAATAAATATTTACTCCCATTGATTGGTTGACTTCTTTAGAAACTATTCCTTTCCTCACTAGCACTGAGTACTACAGCCAGGCACGCTCATAGGGTTGGGTGTCCAGGATGACCTCTGACCTTAATGCCTTCGATGCGGAAGCCTAGGGTGGCTGTGGAGCTGAGTGTCTCCCTCCATTGCATGTATCTGGGTTTGAGGACTCCCTGCTGGGCCTTCTCCTGCTCAGTGGGGGCCCCGGGGTCCACTGCGACCATCTTCTCATACATGTCCTTCCGCAAACGTGGACGCTCTCTGGCTTTTATCAGCTCCTCCTCCAAGTACGTCCTGAAAAGTAAAGGCTTAAGATTACATTTCTTTTTCAACTAAATTTGAACTTTATGTATTTTCATATTTTGTTTCAGAATTTTATTTTAATCAGATTTTTTTTCTGTATTTATTTTTTTTGTCCTTATTGTAATTTTCTAATTGTTTTAGTCATTTACTGCGCTCTTACTTTAATCCTGTGAAGCACTTTGTTGACTACAAAAACAGCCATTATTATTATATAAATATGATGAGAGGCAGAAAACTGGTGGGAATAAAATGTGTTATGGCTTATATGTGTCTAAAGGTTCATTTTCAAGGCTCACTGGATCTCCCAAAAGCAATAAGATAAGCTCTGATAAAATGGTTTCTGCTGTAAATATGAACTTGGAAAATATCTGTCACACAATTATGCTTTCTTCATCCTCTGCTGAGTCTTACCTACTGCCCATCTTACAGTCCATGATGGAGGGTGAGTCGAAGTCAGCCAGCAGGTCATCCATCAGGTTATAGTCCTGCTTGTCTCTCTGTACTACGCCATAATAACCAGGCACATAGGGGCGCAGAGTGTCCTTCATCAGCTTCTGTAGGCACTGCTGCTCACACTCACAGTATCGCTTCAACAAGCGTCCGTACTCCCCAGCCTTGAAGTTACCTTGGAGAAAGAGACAGACACAATGAAGATTAAAGACTGAAGATAAAATTATGCACATGTAGGGAGGTTGTGCACAGTCATGTAAACTGTATATTTATGCATACCTGCATGGCCTGCTAGCTGCACCCATGGGTAACGCTTATTGAAGGACACGACGAAGGGGGACCAGTGAACCATGGTCTTCAATTTCTGCCAGGACTTATTCTGGGAAAAAAACAGCAAAGATTGTCATCCTCTTGTTACGAAAAGTGGGTCTTCACACAAATGACAAATCTGAAGCTCTGACTAATCAGCTCGAGGGTATATTTTCTGCTCAAACAAAGCAGAGTTAAATAAAATGATTACTCATTAAAAGGAAAACACACCCTGTATGCACATATTGACACACACACACACCTCAGTAGACATTGGACATATTCTCCCCTTTAGCCAAGGCCAGGTGCAACGTACGTGACACAAAGCCCATTCATAAAACATTTACCAAAGCCACCACTGTGGTGTCGTAAAACAGAACCTTTGTGTCTGCAACTGTGTGTGTGTGTGTGTGTGTGTGTGTGTGTGTGCATAATGGTTATCAGTGTTGGGAAACACCAGAGCAAGGACAGTGTGCAACAGGGGCTTTGACGCAAGCAATCTGAGGGGAACATGACATCGATTGATTAGAACATGTGTGGGAAATCCTAACAAACTCCAGTTTAGGATGGCAATGTGTGTGTTTGGGTGTGTTACATTACAGTAGATATTACTGGGAGGCAATAACATTGGCAAAAATAACAATGAATATTTCTCTTGGCTCCTTCTCAATTTGCAGTCTTTCTAATCATTACTATATTTTGTATGTGTACCATATGCACACGATAAAAAAAACAGAACGAGAAAACGCGAGTGTGACAGAGGAAGGAAAAGAAAAATAATTGTGAGTAATAAAGTGCAGGGACAGGAGGCAATAATAATTAAACTAATCTTTTTATAACTATCTCTTATCTCTGCCATGTTTACATATCAGCCTCTCTGCTCTCATCACGGGCATTCTTTCCACAGCTGCTCTGTTGAAACTCTGTCACAATAAAACAGTCTTCATGCAGGGATACACACCCACAGGAAACTGCGGTCTGTGTTTAACTTAGAGGAAGAAAAAAAAAAACAAACAAAACACACACATATATACATATATTTGAACTTCAGGAGTGCTGTTTTGTAATTCAAAAGGTTTTAAACCCCTGAAAAATTATTCTCTTTGACCATTTTCACAGCCCAATGACAGAAAAGACCTTGCATTATGTATAGGCTATTTTATTTGCAAATCTGTTTGCATTAATGTGATCTACATTTTGGGTGAACCTCCTCTATAATTGATGTTACTCATCTATCATAACATGAAAGATACATTTTATGTACTTAAATATTCAAAAACATTACCACTAGAAAACCTTGACATGCTCAACATAATGTACACAAAGTGCAGGTGGTTCTGTTTCATTGCCATCATTAATCCTCATTAATCCCATCAATATTCCTTTTACAAATGTGATTACAGTCTTGAAGTTCTGAATTTGACATAAAGAGGGGAGACGATAAGATTGAACAGCTGTGTTCTTGTGTTGGTTCCTCATGATGGCAAACTGTGTACAACAGCTTTGTGCGCTGTCAGACATCTGGTCAATGTCAGGATTTCAGAGAGACAGAAGAGGCAGAGAGTAATGAGAGTGAGTGCTAGACACCTGTGACCTGAGCCTTCAGTCGCATCAACAGATTAACCCCGACATAACCTCTGCCACCTCAGGGCAAAGAACAGTGATGAAAACATGTGAACACCAACTGCATTTCACCAAATTTGCAACATAGAAGCAAGCATTTTCAACACGAGATAATTTCCTCTCGCTCATTTTGACATGTTTCTGGTAATGAAACCAGACGCAATACATTGACCCATGTGCCTTCAAGGACAAATATATCTGCTAGCGACAATCATTTGTGAAATGGGGTGCTGCTTCACAAATCCCTTTGGTGAAGCAGCCCTAGATCAGATTTGGCAGGTTTTCTATGGTACGCAGCACCATTTCTGGATGTGCTTTTTTCTTTTCATCTTCTACAATCTTCCTCTGACATCAGTGGCCAATTTTGGCCTGATTAGAGTGAAGTGCCTGTTCTGATTTCTTAGTTATTTACTTCTTGGCAGTGAATAATAGTTTCACCTGGAATTTGGCTAAGGCTACCCCTCACGGCCCCCCGATAACCCCTCTGCATCGATGGGGAGTGTCTTTCATTTATACCTTTATATTTAGCTGTATTAGACTGCAACCTTGACTTAAAACTCTTCGAGAAGCTGAAAATACTCTTCAGGAAAAAAAAAAAAAAGACTAAACATGCATGTATCTTCTTTTCTATGTTTACAACAGGACAGTTGCATTCAAAGAGCGCAGGGAAATATTAGATCAATAACATCCATCCCCCCTAACTTTATACCACATTAAACAAAACAAACAAACCACCTTCAGACACTGCACCCAGCCAGTACTGTAAGACTGTCGCCAGTGGTTGGCCTTGAAAGTGCTGTTGTAAGGGATAATTATGTACCTAATTATGATTATATCACTCAACTTCATGTTAAGTCAGATCACATGTTATTACATTATGAGTGTGCTGTGTCTATGTGAAACTGCCAAAGTCTGACGTTTTCTGGCTGCTGGACCAACATACTGTAGTTACTGTAAACAGACAAAGATCTGTTTTAAGAAACCGTCAACGCTGTAGTCCAAAAATAATCTCCTGTAATAACAGTTTGTGGACAAAACACAAAACGGGTTTACACATTAGACCACAGTAACCTCGATTTTGTTTAAATTTTGCTATTGCTAGCTTCATTTGTCCTTATCTGACGGCGGTCACAGTGACAGATGAAAGTCCCAGGAGGGGTTGACAGGAGAGGAAGGTGAAGCAGAGACCCAAATCTCCAGCCTCTCTTCTTTCACTTCTCTTATCCACATGCCATTAGGCTCTCTCTCTAATTGCTTCAAGCTGACAGCTTAATGTGTTTCCTCTGTGGGGGTCAAATGTATCTGACTAAAATTACCAGTCACAGTCGGAGCTAATGCTGCTAATGTTCTGCTGGACATGGAGGTGTTTAAAACAAAAAAAAAAAAAAAAACAAGATAAATGCAGAGAATCCCTACAAGTGATGTGTGAAAAAGACTGGACTGTTGTTTCATTTCAAACTGAGCAAACTGTTAGGTACTGCTGTCTCATCCTGTCTCTTCATCCTACACATCCAAGCTTTTTAAAACACAGAGGTCACATTTCACCTCTCACAGTCCAACCTTCACTATCTCCGCTTTCTTTTATATAACTCACGAATATATAACACAGAGATCATGTCATCTTTCTTTGTTGATTCCCCAAAGCTTTGATGCAGATGAATGTGCTCTGTCAGCCTTCCTTTCTCAAGTTATTTTTTATTTTTCCCCCAATTTAAAATCAAATGGAAGTCCCACTACTGCTTTTCTCTACCACTTTCCTCCAGTCAAACGGCATTTTGTCCTCTGAACAGCATTCTCTAGTATTTTCTTTACTCATCACACTCCCATCCCCTCTGATGTTTGTAGGCCTCCTCTCTGAGATTTTGGGGGTTGAAATGCTGGGAATGTCTCTTGGTGCTCGTTAAGAAGTAACACACACACACCTCCTGGTTCACATGACAACAACAACAACGGCCCTACTGGAAGAAGTCACACTGACCACAAGAATGTGTCTTTACAGTCTCCCCCCTTCCTCCGTTCTTTACTTTTCCAACACACACATAAGCCCCTTCACACACACATGATCAAGGAAAGACATAACATCAATGCTTTGGGGGGGAAAAAGGATCATCACTGAACAATTGGTTTTGAAACAATTTTGAAGAAGTATTTACTTAGTTATTTGCCCTAAATACAGCTATAACAACTTTATGCAGGTTTACAATAAAGTCATTACTTTAAGGTTACTTCTCAAACTATTTACTTAGTAACTTGACAGCTAAACATAAATAGAGTGGAAACTATTTTCTTTCTTGTAAGTTAGTGTTCATTAAAAGTAACTCATAGTACTTAGATGTTACTTAGCCTGTAACCAAACAACACTGAGTATTAAATGTAAGAATTACAAAACTCCACTATACTGGGAGGGTGGGGGTCCTCTGTCCTCTGCAATTCATCTAATGTACTCTCTTTTTGATCAGCTGGCTGGTCTACTAAACGTTCAGATGTTAAAACACATTAAAAAGGAAGCAGCAACTACACTTAGTTACCAGTTTATTAGGTACATCTAGCTAAAGCTAACACAGTCTAATACAACAGTCCTGCAATAAATCATGATAATGGTCGGTTTTTGATAAAACCGTTTTAGAGAGGTGCTGAATCAACTTTATGGTCAGTTTAGAGGCTTTTGTTTGTGGTGCTGTTAATTTGTATTGCGATATCGTGAGAAGTTTTTCTAATATTTAGTCTACCTGCACTGACAAAGAATATTCTAGAAACACCTCTCGGTATAAAGCATTAGTTTTAGCTAGGTGTACCTAGCTAATAAAATGGCAACAGAGTGTATTTGTAAAATGAAAGTAACAACATTAAAGTCCTGAACCAGATCCTGCTGGTTGGCTTCTTAACCCAGATAGAGAGATCATCACAGCTACACAGGACTAACTGCATACTGTGTGCTAAACAACCATCACATACTGTAACAGCAACATGAGACTGGGCTACATTACATTTGACTACCCAAACCCGTCACCTACATTTGATAAAATCTACCTTCATATCAACTTTCTAAAGAAGCATGACGTTAGCAGATACATTAGATGGTTCGGGGCTATGGTAGGCTGAATTTAAATCTGTATCTCTGCACTGGATAAATGTGCCAGTTTCCATTTCTTACCTGGCAGACAGAGCAATAGTGGAGGAGGAGGCAGGTGCTGACACAAGCACACACAGCCCCGGAGACGCAGCGGGTACGCAGCCAGCACAAAATACTCCGCACCATCAGCACAGGGTCTCCACGGGCAAGTACAACCAGGAACGTGTGCCTCCCTGTCGGCCTGAGATCCTTCACAATCATCTATAACCTTCTTTAACCGAGTCTACTGTTAGCTCCTAGCTAATGCTCTGTCTTATTCCAGTTATTTAGCTTCAGTCAATCTGTAAACCCTTGCTGTGAACTGAGGCTAGTGTTGCCTGGTAAATAATCCTCCCTTATAAACTCACACTTATTTCTCACACTGACCCCCTCTCCTTCTCTACACTCTCTTTTTGTCATCCCAATTCAAAATTTCTCCTGTTTCAACATCCTGTCACTCCTCCCTTCCTCTATTAACACTTTCTCAATACTTGATATCTTCTTTGCTGTCATCAAGCATATCCACCTACCTACCAACATAAAGCTGTCATTTTTCTCCTTCTTTCCACCTTCCCTTTCCTTTTACTTCTCCCTTAAATAATTCCTCCTCTCTCCCTGAAGGTATGAACCTCCACACAATGAGCTTTCCTCTCTTTCCCTTCAGTCTAACCTTTGTTCTTCGTCCCCTAATCCCCACAGGGCCTATCCTGAGCCCCACACTGAGCCAATCTCCTGCCAGATTCATGACTGACTGGCAGCATGGGGGTAGGGACAACAGGCCTCCCCATACCCTCCCAGTGCTCTCCTTTTGCCTGCATAACAAATTCCTCAGTGCTATGTAACCTACACAGTTATATGTGTGTGTGTGTGTTTGTGTGTAGACAAAGCAGAACCTGTCAGCTACAGGAGTTACTGCATATGTATACACTATAGGGTGTTTTCAGGTACTGTCAGGGCTCTTTTCTCAAAACTAGTTTATATAAAACCACATCCCTTTCCCTTGACTCAAGTCTTCAGTGTTCAAGCAGCTCAACTGTGGTGGGCCACTGAATGTACATAATATGGCACAGCTTTAAAATATCATCAAAAAAACATCTTCAGAGAAGAGATAAAATTAAACAATGATAGTACTGAATATTACAGTACTATTTATTTTCTCTAAGCTTGTCTGTGTGTCTTCAATATCTAATGTTATATGTAATATTCCATAGTATGTATATTAGTGATGAAACAATCAGCAACGTTGATAAGCGAGTAAACGTTTATGTCATTTATTAAGGACAAATACAAGATATTGTGGTTAAATCCTTTCCAATGTGAGGATTTACTGCCATTCTCTCCTTTATATCACTGTAAATTTAATATTTTTTGTTGGTCAGACAAAACAAGACATTTGATGATGTTACCTTGATGGGCGTTTTTCACCTTTTCACCAGTATTTTTCACTATTATTTAGGGATGTGTAATTAATCGCAATATTATCCAAATCGCAATGTGGCCAAGTGCAATATCCAAATCGCAGAAGGTGCAATTTTTTGATAAAATGTGTGACAAAACAGCATTATAATGAAGTAGTGTAGAGCTGTTTGGTACAGACCCCATAAAAATGTCACATCATGATTTTAATAGTTTTTTCAGTGAAAATGAAAATTGTGCAATAATTGCAATATGATTTTTTTTAACATATTGTGCAGCCCTACTATTATTTATCAATCAACAGAATAATCGATAATGAAAATAGTAATTGTAATGTATTTTCACAGTGTGGTATTCGTGCTTTTACTTAAGTAAAGGATCTGAATACTTCCTCCACCACTACATGTCATTCTAATTTGTTAAGCTAATGTCGAGTGTAGCTGTTGCTTGTTTTGTTGTATTGTCGTTGACATAATGTAATTGTGAGTAAGTGGAGCGGATATATATTGTCTGTAGAAATATAGTAGATTATAAAATATAATAGAAATGTGGATCCAAACAAACAAAAAGCATAGACTGTATTTCTTTCTTTTTTCATTTTTGCTTTGTAGCATGGGTTTTGTGTGTAAGTGCTGTGGGAGTGATGTGTGGGACTTTGTATAATGGGTGCCATGGAAAACAAGTCTGCAGTTGTGGCTCATGTGAATAAGCATGCATAAATAAGAAGAATCATCACGTGTAGGCTCCATGTTCAAAGTTTCAGTGTAAGTTTTTGCCTATATCTTTAGTCAGCTTACGCTCATTTTCCTCTTGTTTTCTGTTCCATTTTATGTCTCATGGTGTTTCGGGGCAAATTATTATGCTTTTCTGCAAAGGCCGAGTGTGGGGGGAGAAAGAGTGTGTCATAAGGGAGGGGAGTCATCTGATAATAAGTTATAAAATAACTTCTGCATTGTTGGCCGAGCAGACATTTGTAGGAATGCACATCTAACATTCAAATATCAGGGACAGAGTAGATACTGTCTGTTTGTGAAAAAGAGAGAACAAGAAAAGGAGAAAAAAATAAGTACCATATATGGCAAAGATGTTGCCTAGCAACCGGCTCTGCCTTCAGCCCAATTTTCCATGACATACACTGAACTCTGAATGAAAGACGGCATCGCTGCAAGTGTGTGTGTCTCTGAGTATGCATGTTTGAGCAAGTATCTGCTCACGTCACCGAGTGTACAAAATGTACCTGGTTTGACTGGGAGCTGACAGCATGGCCACGGCTTTTTAAAGCCAATAACAACAAACAAAAACCCTCTTTCTGCCAGTAATTCCTGAACAACAGACAACAGAGCTTTTGCTCAACTACGAGAGGACAAAATGTGCCCATTAAAACCATCTCTTATCAGAAACCACAGGCCAGCGTCATCTTGTTTGTTACAACAGCTCTGTGCAACTCCTCAGTTTGCTCATTTCATGGCTGTCTGTGTAATAGCCAGGAAATTATACTGTCCACTGACCTTCTGATTCAAATGATCATTACTGTAACTGGGAGCCAATCAGTACATTTGCAGTGTGGAGAAATGTGACTAAACAGTGACCTAGGAGAGACATTAACACACGCTTTATGGAGCTGAAACTATTGTTTGTTTCAATAATTTTTCAAGCAAAAACTCCAAACACTCTTGTTTCAGCTTCTCCAATGTGAGGATTAGCTTCTTTTCTCTGTTTTTAGAGACACTGAAAACCGAATCCCTTTGTGTTTTAGACGGCTCGACAGACAAAACAATTAAAATGGGTTTCTTTTCACTATTTTCTGACATTCTTCCTTCGTCACAGCTCTAAAGCTGCGAATACATAAATCCCCAGACTTTAAATTGGTCATCTGAACCTTTAGGATACATGATAGGACGATAACACTGAGGCCAGAATCTTTGTGGATCAAAAATCATCAAAATGTTTAAGGTTCAATTGGTTAAGGAACGAAATAGGAGTTCTATCTGACTGTATTTATGTTTGATTTATGATAATTTATGTTTTATCTACACTAATTAAGCTAACATGATATTAAGATAATGAAGTTGAGCTTGTTTGTCGTTAGAATTGTGTATTTCTTTTTTTGTTGAATTTGTGATATATTTATATTTTGCAAGCTTTCTCCTGTTAGGATTTTACATGTTGTTTGTTTTGTTATTGTTTTAATGGCTAAGTTAACATCTTGCCAAGAGATAACAGTTGAAAATAAGCCTTTTTAGAAACGCTGGCACATAAACAGTTATGTTGATCAGAGTGCATTGTCCCTGTAAAAATAAATAGTATGTATACATTTGGTTAAAGTGTTAAAGCAGGGACTGCGCCATGTCTTTCTCATTCTCTGGAAAAAGGAACAAAAATACCACACAAGGGTGGACCGTCCACTGTGGGAAAATAACTGGGGGGCTAGATTATTGATAAATATATGATTACCACTTCAGGCAGGTTTCTAAGTTTCGGGCAGCAAAATATGAATGAATATCTTTCAACATGCATGCTTGGTGATGTGGCCTGAACAGAAAACCTGGACATACAGGATTCACACGCTGCTGAGAAGAAAGGTGGAGATACTGGAGGACTGTCTTGTCTCCAGTGGAGACATCCTGTTTTTAAGACTGGTCTCATTCCAAGCATTTCTAGTCAAACGTGCATCAAAGCCTCCTGACTCAGGGGTGAAACATCATAAATTTCCTTCTTGGAAACTTTAAACTGTATCTCATGTCTGGAGAAGAGGAAAACCCTGAGCCTCTGCGGCAGTAAACTGACTTTGAGCACCTGTGTATACAAGTCTATTTGTATATGAACTGTACAGTGCTGAAGTGGTAACTGTAATGGGATGACAAATAAGTCAAACATGCATTCAGACAGCGTTAAAATGGTGCTACGGCTGAGCTCATCAAAGCCATGTGATCACGAGCCATGGGAGTTGAGGGACACAGAAGCGGGAGGTTGGAGATAAGAGCCAGGTTCATTATCAGGGTGGTGTGAGTCCAACCGTTAAGGCTTTGAACCACACATTGATGACACAAATGATTTCAAAATGTCACAGTTTTCTTTGTAATTTAAAACAAACATCACCACCAAAACCACATGAGGCACATGCTGTGTAGCAAACCTCCTGACTGACTGAGGCCTTATTTTTGTAATGTGCACAACGGCACTTCAAGGATCATCATATGCTGGGAATTAAATACCTTAAAATATCAATATGACATAGTTTGAACAGCTTTTTACAAACCCTTGACATGCACTTGAGCTCGGTAAATCTGACCAACAGCAGTGTGACAAAGATGACATCTGGCAGCCTATATCAGCTGGCAGTGGCTGATTTCACTCTCCAATGTGCAAAGTGTATTTGTTGTGTACAACAGTAAATATGGACATACATGTGTCTCCATGCTCCTCTGAGCTATTTGATAACTAAAAGTGCCTGTGGCTTGCAGGATATAGGGTTGTTGACCTGCATGCAGTGTGTGTGCTGCCTGTGTGCATGAGTTTGTACATGTTAACATCCATTAAATTCCATTGTTTTTCTCAAACCACTTCTTTTGTAGCTGTGTAGTAATTTTGCACCTGACACTATGGTTTGTTCAGTTGAGGAAAGGACCTCAAACGCATACTGTCTGCCATGATATATGACCAATTACGCACTATTTGCATTTGTAATTTTTTGGTAGCCAAAGCAGTAAGACCTGTTTATGATTTCTGTACAGCTGACAGTTCATAAAGTGAAGTGAAACGCTTCAGGTGATTGTTCTAAACTAATGGTTTGTTGTGAAAAACACTTAAAAATACACTCACCCCTGTCCCATCGTCCGGGCTACACAGAGACCGGGCCGGAGACAGACTGGACTCGATGTCGCTCCCAGTGAAGTCGTCCTCTGACTCCTCGAAGGACGAGGCGGAGGACAGGCCGATGGAGGACGAGTTGGAGAGCTTCCTCGGAGAGCGCATCAGCGCAGGGGACCCTCCGCAGCCGCTGTCCGAGCAGGGAGACTCGTCCTCTGGGTGAGGGTCCAGGCACGAGCCGGTGCTGAGCTCCGTTTGGACGGTCAGCAGGGCCGGTGTCCCCTGAGAGCGGGTCGGACTGGGGTCTCTAGTTATGATGAGTTTAGGTATGGTCCCTGCGAAACTCTGGCCTCCTGGGGGGCCCTGGGGGGCCTGATCAGAGTCCTTTCGGCTCTCAATTTCACCCAGGCAACAGTTGTTTTGGTCACCGTCCGCATTGGGCGGATATGAAACGGTACCACAGTCAGTTTTTGTCATTTTAGCCTCAGCGTGATCGTCCAGTATCGACAGTCCACTATTCAAAGGTTGATCCGGGGCCACGCTAGTGTCCGGGTCAGAGATGATCAGACTAGTCCCTGTTAATTCCTCAACCTCAGTCCCAACACGATCCTGGTTGTTTCCCCCCAGTGGCTGATCTTCCATGGCCCTCGTCGGGGGATCCGAGGCATTGTCTTCTCGCTCGGGTTTCGGCTCCTCGCAGCCCGCACCGCTAACTTCTCCGGTCCGCGTTTCCAAACCTGACGCATCGGACGAGCCAGCCGTTGCCTCTCGGTTCACGGCGTGTTGTGTATCATCTAGGCCGGGTGGTGTCTCAAAACAACCCGGGGATGATCGCTGTTCCCCAACCGCCGACACAACCTCGTCCCTCGGCAACTTTCCTACTCTGTGATCGCGGCGCGTTGCTGGATCTCCGGCTCCGTTTCCGCAACCCAGCTCCGCTTCTGTTTGGCTGGAGTCTCGCTTTCTCCTTCCCAAACACGACAACACTTTGTTTTTCATCGGATTCCTACTTAACTGGTCACTCTGTCGCCTCTCTCCGCTCATAAATCTGCGGATACGGAGCCGCTGGGCTGTCTCTCCTGGTTTCCATTTCGCTCTGCCTGGGGTGGGGGTGCTGTGCGAGAGATCCGAGCGAGTTTGGCCCATCCTGCATGCTGTAGTAGTAACAATGACCCAGACACACCCTCAGTGGTTGGTTTTGAAAATATCTGAAATCACTGTGACTCCTACAATGTACTGTAAGAAATTAGTCACACAATCCTTTTGTTAAGCCTGGGACATGTTAAATTGCTCCATGCCTTTTTCCACGTCGGAATTGTTCATAACTGTGGGAACAAACAGATGATGAACAATTTAGTGAACACATTAACTGCATGAGCAAAAGTCTGCTATAACAATACACTTTACCTTCAAGTGCATTAATCAGACTGATAATATAATCATTAACTGCACACATAAAAGCACCTGCATATTCTCAACAGCCCCAGTAAACACTGGCTGTCATTAATCACAGTTTCAGGCTCAAGAAAGCCAATTAATCTGTGATTTATCAGAAATTCAGATCTTATTTCCTGGAGCAGACTACAGGACAAACAAAACTGACAGGGGAAAGTAAATCAACTGCACTCACACTGAGAATATATTTACAGGAAAATGTGACAGGAGGGGCAATTTAAATATTACAGTAAAAACAGTTGATTGCAAAGAAATTCAAAGGTTTCGGGGAGTTTCAGACTCAGTTTCACCACAGTTAGCCAGTGTAATACTGCCCTCCTGTGACTGGACCTCATACCCTTGTCCAAGTAAGCTTATTGTATCACTACAGCATTTTCATTTAGACCCTAATGGCTGGCTATCTATAATAATAATAATAATAATATTAATACTAAAAGTTAATTTATAGAACACTTATCAAAACAAAGTACAAAGTGCTTCACAAAAAGAGAAATAAAAGTTAATGATAAAATATAAAAGAAATAAAATACATAAAAGCAATAAAATAAACAGCCAGTTCAGGTAAATCAGGATATGCTTTCCAAAAAAATGTGTTTTGAGAAGAGACTTAAACGAAGACACTGACTCGGACAACCTAATTTCTTCGGGCAGGTTGTTCCAGAGCCTCTGGGCCCTGATAGCAACAGCTCTGTCCCCCTTAGTTTTCATCCTGGACTCAGGAACAGACAGGAGACCCCTGCCCGAAGATCTCAAACTACGTGAAGGTTCATAGGGGATTACAAGGTCTAAAATATAATCTGGGGCCAGGCCATGGAGAGCCTTAAAAGTAATCAACAAGATCTTAAAAATCAATCCTAAAACCAACAGGGAGCCAATGTAAAGAGGCTAAAACAGGTGTGATGTGGTCGTACTTCTTGGTCCTGTTTAACAGCCTAGCAGCTGAGTTTATTGCAGTCTGCAGTCGTGTCAAAGTTTTGTGATTAAGACAAGTGAACAGGCTGTTACAATAATCGAGGCGTGAGGAGATAAAAGCATGTACAACAGTTTCTGCATCACTAAGATTTAAAATAGTTCGTAGTTTTGCAGTGTTTCTGAGGTGATAAAAACATGATTGGACAAGCTTAGTGATATGTTGCTCAAGACATAAATTGCTATCAAACAGGACATAAAGTGTATCGTTTCATCAGAAATGCCAAAAAAGTACAGTGGGCATAAATATATAGTCAACATAAAAAGCTGTATCCGTACTGCTGTGTAAAACAAAAGCATTAATGTGTCCAAGTTGAACTATAGAAGACATGTTGATTCAAAATTTTCTGCCAATCCTTTACTTTACAGCACATGTAACGCTGTAACTAAGGTTAGATAGGTAAGATTATTTTTCATCAATTGATTAATCTTTCACTCATTTGTTTGATTCATTGTTGGGTCAAGAAGAAGCCAGAAAATAGAAGAAAATGCAGTTTCCCGGAGGAGATCTCTGACCCACAGTCCAAAACCACAATATATTTAATGTACAAATTACTTTAACTATTAATCAGTTATTAAACTTGTTGATTTGCAAAACACAGCAAATACAAACAGTACGTGGGGTTCCACTTATATGTTTGGTCCTGACTGATAGTGAAATATAGTAGGTAAGATGAAACACTGGAAAACTTTGAGGTGAACATTCCTCTTTGCATACGGAAGTCACAAATTTCAGCATTCACATCAGCATTTTATACAAATGACAAAGTAGCACAAAATGTGAAACGGCAGCAATCCTCCTATTAAAGACACACGTCATAATTTTACATGAGCTGCTGAGTGTTATTCACTGCCATTTACTGTGAGAGCACTGCAGCCACCCTGCTGTCAGAGGAATGCTCATGGAAAGGAAATGAGACAGGAAGGATAACAATGGAAAGAACAGCTCATAACGAACCACGCATGCACACTCAAGTTCATTCTTGTGTAATCAAAATCATAAATAATCATACATAATGACTCACATTAGGGCAAATGACTTAGAGTCTTGTGCCATGCTGAATGGATGCTTTTAAACAAGTGTACACATGCATCCACTCACTGTGAAACGGTGACACACACATAATCTATCTATAATTAAATGACACTCATAAACAGAGTCATCTATTATCTGTTCAACTGGCATTTATATGTGGCCACAGTGGAAAACACTTGAATAAAATGGCAATCATCTTTAAAGAAAATAACAGCCGCTCTGCATTAAGGGTAGGTTTAGGAGTTTGTTTGTTTTAAGAATACTTCACATTTAGAAGTAGAGAATTAGAAAATGTTGCCTGATGAATTTCAGGTGGAAACGTCTTCCTTTAAATGTATAAATTTAGTGACATATTAAGCCTATAGGTGGCAATACAGAGACACAAAACAATAGACAGCACTCCCTAAAGCTGACTTTGAACTGGCAAAAGATTAAGAAAAACACACTATAGGTTTCTGTATTACTGTGATTTTAAAACAACAATAACAATACATGTGCTATTTAATTTCATGTGCCTTTGGAGACCGCATAATACATATGAAAACTATTAGCCAAAACTCACCAGACGAATCCTGAGTTCCTCTTCTGGTGTGAAGCAGCTGTTAAAGGCTGGCAGCGAGGTGCAGGGTTATAACTTTACAGCAGGGTGTGAAGGGGATGTGCCTGCGGCTTATCTGTTGGTAGCTAGCAGCAGTGTGAGCAATGCTGCAGCTGTAGTATCAGCATGTGGTTGAAGTGAAAGAGGAACTGCTTGTCAAAACAGGGGCAGGTCTAGCTAGCGTTAACATTCAGGCTCTGACACTTCAAGCGACACAGCTAATCTAGCTAACTTTTTAACTGACACGAACTCATTTTAGCTAAACCCAGATTAAAGGAGCGATGTTAAAACGCGATTAAATATTTAAGAAGTGAGCGAAACAATTAGTAATTGAGTAAAAATGTTAATACCTAAATTACAAAGCTGTGGTTTAATATTGTGTCTAACAAACCGTTTCTAACAGACAGCACGCGACAAGAGAGTCAGGAGGATTTAAAATTGCTGCCTTCAATGCTCCACGAAATTTCGAAATGTGTCTTGGTCTCCTTTAAAAAATGTTCTTCTTTCAAAAAAATTACTTTTAAAATGAGCAAACTTTTTTTTACTCTGTTAAAAGTATACACAATGTACTATTAAGCCTGCTTGAATCAAATATCAGTAAATATTGCGCTTTTGAGGGAAAACCCCCCCAAATTGTTTGGTTTTTAAATAATCAAACCACTTCAGGGAGTCTCAATATTATGAATGCAAATGTCCCCACAAATAGAAACAAAAGACAGGAACCTTTTGTAGTTGCATTCTGTCTCATCACTGCCTTCCCTTACACTGTGATCACCATTATTTACATACTTCCTAAACACTGCTTTAGTTTTATGTATAAAAGTGCTTCTATTTCATTTGCTCGGGGTCAGCTCACCCTCAGATCCGCTCTGTGCCTGTAAGTTCACCAAACTTCTGAACTGGACTTGAATTATTTCTTCAACACCAGACAGTCGGAGAGCTACGTAGGTAGCATGAGCAGCTTTGACAAACTGAATAAAAGAAGAGATTAGTTACTGTGTCTGTGCATGATTTTGAATTACTTTGACATTGTTGTTGCTTGAGCAGCACGTGAAGGCAGCATGTGTCTTTTTGTCCATGCGCGTTTTCTCGGTAATTTTGGAGTTTGTGCTTTGATGTGTTTGACTTTTATTTTACATACACCCTTATCACTCACAAACCACGTTATGTTCGCTGCTCTGTGCTCTTTGTGTTATTAGCATCGTTTATTTTCAATACGCGCAAACATTTGTCATTTTGGCACATCGTGTTTTCCGTAGATGCGGAAGTAGCGTTCCTCAACCATCAGGGCCACGGCGTGACATTCACCGGGGTGTCAGAGTCGGGGGTTGTGTAAAAGGAGGATTACGACAATCCTGTGCCCGACCAAGCAGTTGTTAAAATGAGAGTATTAAAAGCGGGTCTGTCTTTGGCCAAAACGCATCTTTTGGCACCAGGAAGTGTCACTCTAAAAAAGGTAACATTAGGTGCAGTTGTACTGATTTAATCAAACCTCCTCTTACCCTACCTTCTGCCATCAGTCCTTTGCATTTCACAATCGGTAAACAGACAGAAAAGGGGTTTGAATATCGATCTTCCTCTTGTTTCAACTCTACAGGTGCTCATCAACAGCTGTCGGACATGCTCCGCTGGTGTCTTTCCCAACGAGAGGATCCGCAACATCGGGATCTCAGCTCACATCGACTCGGGGAAGACCACCCTGACCGAGCGTGTCCTCTATTACACCGGCAGGATAGCAGAGATTCACGAGGTGAGCGCTGGGACGGACTGTGTTTGTGTGAATTAATCTAGCTGTTGCTGTCAGGTGAGGTGTCCAGCATTCAGAGCTGGGGGTTTCTTTCCCCTCCCGTGTGGTCTAGGTGAAGGGGAAGGACGGTGTTGGAGCCACCATGGACTCTATGGAGCTGGAGAGGCAGAGAGGCATCACCATCCAGTCAGCTGCTACATACACCGTGTGGAAGGATCACAACATCAACATCATTGACACACCAGGTACGAAAAGTTGTACTTGACCTGGGGACCAAAGTTTGCCTCTATTGAACCGCTGTTTGTGGTAATCTGGGTCTGTACAAATGGGTAATAATGCAGGACCCGTCTTTAAACGGGTACTCCAATGGTTTAGTATTGCACTTCAATGAAGTTTGGGGACAAATGATTGGTCAGGATTGGTTAGACCCTACCTGCCTAGTAAATGCCCATGTCCCTCAAACCTAATGCCCCCAGTTTGTAACACAGGCTCTCTGGTACAAATTTGTAGTCTTCAAGCCCAATCCAAGATAACCCTGATGGTGACGTTAATAAGGTTCATTTCTCAGAGCCTCAAAAGACATCATACAACTGTTTTCTCAGACCGAGTAGTTGTAACTTGTTGGGATGAGTAAACTGTGTAAAATCTGTGGAGTGCCCCTTAAAGGCCCATGAGGTAATATTGTGCTTTAGTGGTGCATATTCTCAAAGAAGAAGACACTTGTGAATTTGGCACAGAAATCAAATAATGTAAGATTTCATGTAGGAGTCTGATGCAAGAAAGAAAAGTTTCGTCTTCATAGCTTTGTGGTGCAGAAGCATCACAATGTCTAAGTACCAGAGCTGCTTTGATTTCACCGATATTTTATTTGAGCAGAAGTAATAAACTTAGTTTAAACTTTTAATGGAGGAAGCATTCATCTGTTAACATTTCTACATTGTAATGAATGTGCAACGGCAGTTAAATGCACAAATTACTTAGGTAAAAGTGTAATCACTGACTATGTAAATTGTTCTTGGATTTGTGTGTAAGTACACTAAGAGCAGGGGTGGAAGAAGTATTCAGATCCTTTACTTAAGTAAAAGTACTAATACCACACTGAAAATATTCCATTACAAGTAAAAGTCCTGCATTCAAAACCTTACTTAAGTAAAAGTATGTAAGTATTATCAGCTAAATGTACTTAAAGTATCAAAATTAAAAGTGCTCATTATGCAGAAAACGGTCCCTGTCAGTGTTTTGCTATTATATATGAGGTTTCTGGATTAATATTACTGCTGCATAAATGTGTATGTTGGATTTTATTGCTGTAGATGTTTAAGGTTGAGTTGCTTTTAACTGCTTTATCTAATGTTGGGTAGTTTAATCTACAGCAATGCATCATGGTCTATAAGATCATCATATGTTTGTAGCTTTGTGACGATGCATTTTCCAGCCAAGGGGAGTTTAAAGAGTTTATTTTGTTTAAGAAGCAGGAGACTTTTCTCAACCCATAAAGTAACACATCATCCTTCAGTTTATCACAAACATTCACATTCAAAATTACCACGTTTGGAGATAAATGGTTTTCACTATAAAAAATTGCAGTCTGAAAAGTAACTAGTGACTAAAGCTGTCAGACAAATGTAGTTACATTTCACCACTGATTGAGATCAACTTAAAACCAGTCACATTCCTTGTATGTGATCACATACTTGGCCAATAAAGCTAATTCTGATTTAAAAAAATAAATAAATAATACTGCAGAAAGTGGGGTGTTCCGGTGGTGCAGACCATGTAATTGCAGCGTTCCCGGTTTGACCCTATTGCTAACTCTTTACTGTTTTAATAATGGCAGAAAACTTGCAAACAAAAAAAACAAACACTTTGAAATGCTACAGAAAGTAAAAAACAGAAAAAGTTATAACACAGATGTAACAGATGAAAATATAATTAGTTACATCCGTGCTTGTGATCAAGGTATCTGTGCTTACCTGGACACAGGTGAGCTTGTGCTATGGTGGTTTAGATTTAGAGTGATGTAATTATTTGGTAAATCACCTTCTATCTGGACTGTGCAGGTCCTAGCCACCATGTCAGCAAGGGTCGGCCCTGCTGAAGTGTTCAAAATGATGACTCTTTACCAGCTCCAGGACTGTTGTTCCTCCAGGTCACGTTGACTTTACCATTGAAGTGGAGCGAGCGCTGCGTGTGCTGGACGGAGCCGTGCTGGTTCTGTGTGCGGTGGGAGGAGTCCAGTGTCAGACCATGACGGTGAACAGGCAGATGAAACGCTACAACGTCCCCTTCCTCACCTTCATCAACAAGCTGGACCGCATGGGCGCCAACCCCAGCCGAGCCCTGCAGCAGATGAGGTGCGGTACACTCACAGTATACACATACTTCCATACTCCTAATGATAATAATATTTATAATAATACAATATTTTGTGTGTGACCATTGGTGCTTTTAGATGATATTTTATTAAAATTACAAAGTATGGTCTATACTGTATCTTTGTTTCTTTCACTCAGCAGAAACAGTCAGAGGTTTTGTAAACTTTTATAATACACCTTGTAAAACCAGGGGAAATAACTATATTTAACCTATATCATGATATCACAATAAAAATTCCAGATCAGATCGCAATATAGATAAAAATCAATATATTTCTCAGCTTTATTTGCAAGATAGTCTGTTTAACTGTAACTTCCACATGCATCCAGTATCCCTTTCCTGAACTTTTGCTTATTTATTAGTTTTAGATAAACCAAACAATAGACATGGATATCATAGAAAAGGTTTCAGTCGTAGTCATCTGGACACTGTTTTCAGAATCAAGACGTTTCGGCTCCCATCCGGAAGTCATTCTCAATTGTGAAAAAATGGGACGGGAATTAGAAATTCAAGCTACTCTGTGTTACATAAGCCCTGCCCTCAGGAAGGAGTCTGCCAGAGTATCTGTTAATAGCTAGTTTCACCTGAAACTGACCTAATAATAATAATAATAATAATAATAGACATGGATACAAGAACAATTGAAGGGAGACTGGATTCAGACTCATGCAGCTGTGTTCTTAAACAGTAACAGACTGAACCGTCATGTCTGGCCTTCAGGCTGCCATTACATGAAATCATCATACCACAGACAATGTGGTAATCAGCTGTGGTTTTCCTTCCTGTATGTTTGTTCCCTTGAAATGTTTCCTTTTTTCACACTTGTTGTTGGTATTCAGAACCAAACTGAACCACAACGCAGCCTTCGTGAGCATCCCCATCGGCCTGGAGGGGAACATGCGCGGCATCATTGACCTTGTAGAAGAGCGGAGCATGTATTTCGAAGGACCTTTTGGGTGAGGGATTCCTCCTGTGGTAGCTTGACCATTAGAAGATCCATTTTTGTTATAGTGTAAATTGGTTATTTTTTTATCTGCACTGTAATTAACAGCCTTGTAAGTTTTAATCACTTCTTGTTTATTTTGCTATATATTATAAAATAGTTTTTACCATAAGTCAGACTGATTGAAGACAGCTTGGCTACAGTAGAATTAACAAGTGTTAATTTCTATCCCTGTTTCACAACTTCTGAGATTCTGTTCCTGAACAATATGAAGCTGATCCAAACAGTTTCTTCCACTCTGCAGTCAAACTATCCGCTATGATGAGATCCCGGCAGATTTTCGTGCTGAGGCTGAAGGCCGGAGGCAGGAACTGGTGGAGTGTGTGGCTAACGCTGATGAAATCCTGGGAGAGATGTTCTTGGAGGAAAAGATTCCAACCAATGATGATCTGAAGGTTTGTGAAATCTGAGGGTTTTCAGAAAATTATAACAAGGCCTTCAGTGTTTCTGAAAAGCGCCTCTCTTCCTGCCTAAAACTATGATGCATAGTTGACTCATCATTAGTTTTAAAATAACTAACAATAATTTCTTGACATTACAAGTAAACAACACTAAAGACTCTACAGCCATGCTTGAGCTAAATGCTAACATCAGCATGCTAACATGCTCACAGTGATAATGCTAACATGCTGATATTTAGCATGTATAATGCTTACCATGCTTACCATCTTAGTTTAGCGTGTTAGCATGCTAACATTAGCAAATTAGGACTTAGCACAAAGCGCAGCTGCTGCTGATGAGGATGTTAGTTTATTATTAGTTTGGTCTTAAACCAAAGTAGAAAAATAGATTTTTATTTTTTTATCCGATGGTGGCGCCAGATGAAAAGTTATGGGATCACCAGAGTTATTACAATTCATCCTGAGGGGAACATGAATCTGTGTACCAAAGTTCATAGAAATCTGTCCAGTAGTTGTCGAGACATTTCACTCAAAATCACAAATTTCAACGTCATGGTGGCACTAGAGGAAAAGTCAGAGAAGAAGTCAGTATGATTCATGCTCTGGCCACCATGAATATGTGTTCCAAATTTCATGGCAATCCATCCAATAGTTGTCAAGACATTTCATTAAAAAACAAAAATGTCAACTTCTGAGTTGACTTCTTAGTTTCTGAAATGTTGTAGTCTTGATCAATAATAATAATAATAAATACAAATTAATTTGACCAGTCTTCCTTCAAAACACGACATTGTCTATTACAACTCAACAAACAAGATCTTTTTAAAACCATTCAGAATTCCTCCAATTGCATATCTAAATTGGGACGTGAAACGTGTGTGAATGAAGAATAAAAATCATTTTGTCGCCCAACACTGAATCTCTGGTCACTTCGCTGTCTTCCAGGCTGCAATCCGCAGGGCCACAGTGCAGCGTCTTTTCACTCCAGTGTTGGTGGGCACAGCGTTGAAGAACAAGGGCGTCCAGCCTCTACTGGACGCTGTCCTGGATTACCTGCCAAACCCCACTGAAGTAAAAAACTATGCTATCCTCAATGACGAGTGAGTGTGGACCAGGGTTGTCAATTTGTATGCAAAGTCTCCTCAAATAGTAACAGTAGAGGGAATTAAATAAATATCAGAATCAATTTTCTTTCAAATCTTTCTTGAGAAACTTTGTGCACTAATGTCAGTGGGCTTTTCACTGTTTTTAGAGATGTAAGCGAAACATCAAAGATTCAAATGGACCCTACAAGAGACTCTACAAACCCCTATGTTGGTCTGGCCTTCAAACTGGAGGTAAGATACTACTCTTTATCTTTATCTCGACTGTTATACTAAACAGGAAGGTCTCAATCTGTTGTGCTTTGTTGTTTCCTGTGGTGTTTCTCCTTAACAGGCGGGGCGGTTCGGCCAGCTGACGTATGTGCGGGTGTACCAGGGCTGTCTGAAGAAGGGGGAATACATCTACAACACACGCACAAGCAAAAAAGTCAGGGTTCAGAGGCTTGTGCGTCTCCACGCTGACCAGATGGAGGTGAGAACAAGCCAGCGCATGTCAGCAGGCTGTCAGAGGTCACACTTTTCCATCTGTGGTTTGCAGTTTAAATATCAGAGGAACATGACGGGTCAAAATGGTTAGGTTCCTCTTTCGGCACCAGTCAAGTGTGTAGATAACAACCACATCCCCTGCGACACCAGACTAACATGTTTCCATCCTTCTTGCATCAAAACAAGACATGAAACATATTTCAGTTATTAAAGATTTGGATCAACTCAGTCCTGAAATGTATTTCCATCATCCATTTGTTTCCTTTCTATCCATGTGGTTTCAGGATGTGGATGAGGTTTATGCAGGAGATATTTGTGCCCTGTTTGGGATTGACTGTGCTAGTGGAGACACTTTTACATCCAGGACCAGCGCTAACCTCTCCATGGTGAGTAACTTCAATGTTTTCACCTGTGAAAGAGCAAGAAACCTGCTCCTTTTTTAAGATGCTTTTGGAAATTCTTTTCCTCCTTTCCGCCAAGATATAAGGAGAATATCGTGTGTTCATTCGTTATCATTTTGTCCCACAGGAGTCTATTCACGTCCCAGAACCTGTCATTTCCATGTCAATGAAGCCAGCCAACAAGGTAAAAAATACTGTAATTTACACATTCGTACTGTACAAATCCAACTCTAGAGTCTAAACTACATCTATTAACTCTTCTCTCCTCTTACCAGAATGACCTGGATAAATTCTCCAAAGGTATTAACCGTTTCACCAGGGAAGATCCAACGTTTAGAGTGCATTTTGACACAGAGAGCAAAGAAACCATCATCTCAGGCATGGGCGAGCTGCATCTTGAAATCTACTCCCAGGTACCCAGTCAGATAGTGTGCAACTCAAGGATGCTCTGCATGTTTAATACAAGATGTCCTGCAATAAATGAGACACATTCTAGGATGCTTTGACATGTTTTCTCTTTCTGATGGTGCCTTATATCTAGTTAGTTATGATATGTGGAGGTTTGGAGCTGTCAGATGTAACTATGTGAAAAAGTCAAGTATGTTTGCAAGTATGACTTCCTTGTCTGTCCCTATGAAGAAGTTACAGCTGTCTGCGGATAATTGTAACTGATAGAAAGAGTTGTTGCTGCACCACAGTGAGATCTCCAAACCTCAGGATATCAGACTTAACATTAAATGTAGAAATATATCAGTCTCTGCATTAAAAAAAAAACAGGTTTTTCCACACATTTGAAGGAAGTGTCCCTTTTAAACTTAATATATCTGACCTGTGTTTCTGTTGGTTTTCCTCCTTTTCTTGTTTTGGTTTGTTGTTTCAGAGGATGGAGAGGGAATACAACTGTCCCTGTGTGATGGGAAAACCCAAAGTGGCTTTCAGAGAGACAATCACAAGTCCTGTACAGTAAGTACTGATCTCCTGATGCGCGCACACACACACACACACACACAAACTGAGGCAATAGTCTGTATAAACTGTTTATTTTGGCTAAAATACAATAGCAACCAAAAGTAGCACAATGTGAGGATATAATCATTATAGATGATGGACTCATCCCATTTTGATAGTATAAACTTTCTGTAGTTCAAAGGTTTGTGCTTGCAGCATCACCAAATACACATTTATGCTTCAAAGTTTAAATACAGGATGTTGTTTTGGTAGTTATGGCAGTGTGATGAATGTCAGCAGTTTAGTTTGTGTTTGGAGTTTTTTCACACTCATGGCAGTGTGGCAGCTGTTCCATCTGCAGCACTTTAACTCCCTCTGGAGGAGACCAGGTGAACAGCAGTTTCCAGTGAATGATTTCCTGCAAAAATAACAGATTGTCAGATTAATGCGAGATATCCGGTAGTAAAACCTCACATAGTGCATATTTAGCATGAGAGTAAGTGTTCTTCTCAACTAACTGGTACCAGACCAGTTCCACCGTGGAGATCCACTACTTTATTGGAGTTATTCTTTGTTCCAGTAGCTCTTGGATTATTAGTTATTATCAAGGAAATATAGCATATGTTTACCGTTTACAGACTAGTAAATGTTGTAAATTAGCTTTCTTATCTGATTAAAATCATTGTAAAATTATTAAATTGCTGTTTTTTTTTCTTTAGTTATATATTAGTCTGAACAAGAAATATTACGACAAGCTTTGGACATACGTTGTAGCAGCCATCAGTGATTTTATCAATTTAATAAATAAATTGAAATATTTGTTTAGGATGATGATGAAAATAATTGTGAGATGCAGCTCTTGATATTATCATTTTTAAATATATTAAAAAAGTTAATAATAATAATAATAATAAGTGGTTACCTGGGACACCATCTCATGCAGCAGTATGTGACAGTCAAACTTCAGCTGGTCGTTCTCAGTTGCCTGCAGCAGACAAGCAAAAAATAAAGCCAAACGATAGAAACCGAGTCCAATACAAATGTTACAGACTTCATCCTCCGTTGCTGTGCTGCTTCCCTTCTGCCAGAAAACTTTACATCATGGCAGAATATTTGGTCTGCCTTGTATGCCTGAGGAAGGTCTATTACCGAAAACTTGTTACTGAATTTAACAAATCGTGCAGACTCTAATGTGCCGAAGCTCTTCTTTTTTAGTTTTCACAGTCTGCAGCTGAATGTGGACCATGCACTGTAGACTGTGCTGTACATTAATCATGGATTGCGCCCTTTTAAAAGGGAGAAAAATTATCCAATTTAATATACGTGTCGACATTAATTAAAATAGTAACTGAGACAACGTTGACCCTACTTATCAATCGTGGATTAATGAGCCAACAACAGATAAAACAACCTACCAGCTGCGTGATGTTGGCCACCTGAGCCATGTTGTACAGAGTGTTTTCAGTGGATTCGTTCAGCATGACGAAGCTGGAGGCCACAATGCCCAGGTGCCAGAAAGGCTTCATGTCAGGCTCAATGTGACCGTAGCTATCTGTTGGTCAGAACGTCAGTGTGTTATGAAGGAAGTTTATGTATGCAAGGTGCTTGATTATGCCACATACATCATGTCATGTAAACATACGGTGTATGCTCATAATATACAGGAGATTACACTGTCAGGGTTAACAGTCAGTCATTTGTGTTGTGTTAGTATTGTTAAGAGGAACACTGAGTTCACTCAAAAACCACAAAGCTTAACTGTGTTGAAATCCCAAAATGCCACAATTTCAAAACAGCCGATGTTGTGCAATAAGTTGATTAGGAGCAATAGTACGCAGAGTGTGTTTAATCGTACATACCAGGTAAATTTTGTGCAGACAGCAGGCTTTGGTTCGTCTTGTACTGTTGGTACAATGTCTCTTCTTGAGCTTTAGTGTTGATTTTAAGGAGCTCCTCACACGAGGCCCGGACCTGGGCTGAGCGCTGCTGTTCTCCCCTCGGAAACAAAACCTCTGCAGAGACATTCCCTGTAGTCTGGATGAATTTTAAAAAAGGGAGACAGTGGATTAAAAAGAGGCATATTTGGCAGGTTTGATAAGAAAGAAGCGGAGGGGAGTATACCAAGCAAAGGTGTAGTCCAGATGTTACCATGGCAGCCAGTGAGTCAATGTTGCACCACACTGCCTCCTTTTTTATCTGCTGTTTAGTTAAATCTTGCCAGACCTGCTCACTCTAAAGCCAGAGATTATTCAGCTGCACAGCCACAAAATGCCTAAGATTTGCTTAAAATATCTTTCTGTAAGCACAATATGAATGCAATGCCATTAACTCTTGAAATGTTGAGGGTAAATGCAGCCAGTTAACCATAGATTATGTCTATCTTTATTTGAGAAGTCAATTTAGATGCAAAAACAGTCTTTACAGACAAACCAAATGAGCACTAAAGTAAATCAGTGTGGTCAAAGGTTTTCAAATATCTGAAATATCTGGAGCAAAATTTGTCATTAAATAATAGTTTTTAGTCTATTTTAGGGTGTTTTTAAATATCTGGGCAGGAATAACTGACTTATTTACAGTTTTTTTTTCTTTTGATTAAGGAACAATGCCCCTGTAAGCCAAAAAATCTAACTAATTCAGAAGTTAAACCAAATCTAAGGCACATTTGTGAAAACTCTGATAATTTAATGACGCTACTCTAGACTGAAGGACTCTTGGCTGACCCGCATGATAAGCCCCTGTCTCTCAGTGTGATAATTAATTATATCTTACATTGCCGATTATCTCCTGCACCGAGATCTCCAGCTGATACTTTCTTCCAGAGTCTGCCACATCCTAAAAAGGGAAGTCAGAAATAATCGTAGTTGCTAATAGTTAGAACTTGTGTCCCTTCACTGTAAACTAAACTTTAACAGTTAAAATTTAGCTGACCTCTGCGTTTCCGCTGAGGACCCTCTGCAGTCCGAACAGCCTGTATGGAGAGCCGTAGCGGGTGTTGAGGTAGTGTTGGACCACTTTGGCTGCCCTCTGAGCAGGGTAGTGACTGGGGTTCAGCTCTCCAGTCGCCATCACAGCCTCTTCTTCCGCTAATACTTTTTGCTGTTATTCCAGAGAAAGTACAGACAATGAGAGAGAAAATAATGAAAAGAAAGAAACAAAAATCGGAAAAGAAGCTGCTGTAATGAACTGGGATGGGCTTCTAACCCCTGAAGGACTTTGACCCTCAGGTGTCAGCAGGGTGGCGTGTTTGTCTTGGGTCGGTTCATCTCTAGATAAGAAAAGCCTTAGACACAAGGAGAAGGAAAGCAAATATGTAGACGTCTAAGAGAGAGTACAGGGTGAAGACGTACTGTAGGTGTACAGCTGAATAATGAATTAAATCAGGGAGTCAGATCTTGGAATGCTGCAACTCTCTGCCGGTGAACTGCCCAATGTTCAGTCTCAGCTGCTCCTCATGCAAATGGAAAGATTACTTCCCACTTCCTGACACTAGAGCTCTTTGAGGACTGCCCCTTTTTAAAGAGACAGACCTCTTTTTTTCTCAGCACTAATACCTGTAGTACTTTTTAGTAGTCGAACTGAAATAAAATTTTCCTAAGAAATTAGTGAGTGTATGTATGTATGTATGTGTATGTGTATATATATTAAAAAAATGGTGTTTGTTTGGACTTGTGTACATGTAATTATCAAAAAGAGCAAATTTGAATTTTGTTTAGTTTTTTTGTTTGCAGTTATAGCGCCACCTATATTAGTGTTCTCTAAAGGGTGTGTATTTTTGGGACTGACTGTTGTTGTGCAGCAGTTTCAGTACAAGTAGGAAAGAGTGCAAATATAAAATATCAATAAACGGATATCAAAAATCCAAAATATACACCATGCCAAAAATATAAACAAGGTTAATGGTTGCTTGGTTGACTTGCTGTGTCAGTGTGGATATTTTGTCCCTTTTTCTGTAGGTTTGACTTTACTCATAAGAAGCAGTCTGGCGGCTCTGGGCAGTACGGTAAAGTAATAGGAGTCCTTGAGCCTCTTGAGCCAGAGCATCACACCAAGCTGGAGTTTGAAGACCAGACTGTTGGAACCAACATCCCGAAGCAGTTTGTACCAGCAGTTGAAAAGGTTCATTTTCCTAACTTGCTGCGTAGTCACGGTCAAAAGTGCAGCTACATAGATGTGAAATATCTTTAAAGTAATACAATAGCTATGTACTCGCTTGTCTTTCATCTCTTGGTTCTTCCCATCATGCTGCAGGGCTTCAGGGAGGCCTGTGAGAAGGGACCCCTGAGCGGGCACAAGATCTCAGGAGTCAGATTCCTCCTGGAAGACGGAGCTCATCACATAGTGGACTCCAATGAGATCTCCTTCATCCGTGCAGGAGAGGGCGCTCTAAAACAAGGTGAGGGTTACAAGATGATGGGTTGTGTTAGATCTGACCTCCTGTTTCATTTCATTTTATTCTGTGTTGGCTTCACCGCTGTTGTTTACATTAATGCTGGTTTCACTGTGTTCTCCTCAGCTATGGAAAAAGCCAACACGGCCATCCTGGAGCCAATCATGTCTGTGGAAATCGTAGCACCTCAGGAGTTTCAGGGAACAGTCATCGCTGGTGTAAACCGCCGGCATGGTGTTATCACAGGACAGGACGGAGCTGAAGGATACTTCACTCTGTACGCTGATGTGAGTCCAGTTTTCACATACAGTATGTCTCTACAGTCTTTTAGTTTACAGTTTTTGTTCTCTCATCCTTCACCACCATTTGTATTTGACTAATTTCAGCCTGTTTCTCCCAACAGATTCCACTAAATGACATGTTCGGCTACGCCACAGAACTACGCTCCTGTACTGAAGTAAGTTCAAACACTTTATATCTGTAGTCCATTATAGCACAGATCATGGTGAGCATTCAGAGGACAAAGGGTATAGGTTTGATTTCAAAAGTGAAACCCCAGTTTTAGTGTTATTAATACACTAGCTCTCTTTAAAATCTATAAGTTTCCCTAATAGAGAGCTAATACTTTGTGATAGATAAATATTGTGTTTTGTTCAATTCTAGCATCTGTTGAGGAGAATATTGACTGTAAATAAAAAATATTAATTAAATAATTATTGCAGGAATTTGAAGGGTTTTTCCAGGCTTGATATTGTCTGCAGTCTCTCTCAGGCTGTTGGCACAACCTCCACCAATCAGAGAGAAGGGCAGTATCCTCTATGTAGCCTGTGAGGTTAAACTTGGGGCAAATAAAGTGCCACAAATCACACTCTGCAGGCAGAATTGTATTACTGGGAGCTCACAGTAATAACTGAAGGAGACTCAGAGGAGAGTGTCAGCATACTGATGAGCTCCTCTCCTCTCTGTCAGAGGAAACTGTTCAGTAAGTTTTTAGTGAAGAAATCAAACTGAACCTGGTAAAGTGGAAGTACAATAATAGTGGAAATTACATCATTACAGAGGACTTAAAATGTAGACAATTTCCATGATACATTATAATTTCAAAAGCTAACATCTTCGATCATTGTTTATTCAGGGAAAAGGGGAGTACACCATGGACTACAGCAGATACCAGCCCTGCCTGCCATCCACACAAGAGGAACTCATCCACAAATACTTAGAGGCCACGGGGCAGCTGCCTGCAAAGAAGAACAAGTGGAAGAGCTGAAAACTGTCAAATATACCCAACTGTATACTATTGAACTGTGACATGACCACCGTCCCTCATCTTCACACACATTTTCTGCCCATCATCATTCGAGACTCGACAATAAGCCTTTAATTTGTGGATCCATAAAAAACTGACATTTTACTTTTGTCTTGTAGTTTAAGCTATTGTTTCTCCCTAATGTTTGACCCCGTTGGAAAACATATTTATTACCTTGATTTTAGCACCATTTAACCTCTTGGCCCTGCAGCCAGATGGAGGTTGGTAAGGAAAGCTCAGTGTTTTGACTTGAGCTTATAATGGCTTTTGTACTATGTACAGAATGGTCTTGATGTAACAATGATTGCAACAAAGTATATGTATATATATATATATATATATATATATATATATTTTTTAAAGTGTAAAATAATTTGTGTCTCAAACAACTTCTTACAAACACTTGATTCGTGGAACCCCACGGTTTTCTTGTACAGCGCCATTCTGTGTGGATGAGCAGTGCAATTGATTAGCTACAAAACAAGTGAAACGATTACACACCAAAGCCGTTTGAGGGAGTTCATTCTCACCTGTCCAAAGATCTCTTTTTCCTCCACTGTCTCTGGTACGCTGTTGGGATGAGCCGACACGTCCGCTGACTCAGCCTCAGGTCTGGTCGTTGGGCTCCCAGTTACCCCAGCTAACACAGCCAGAACCACGATGATCCTCAAATTCATTATAGTATGCCGTAAAACACAGATGCCAGAGAAAAGGAAAACACTACTTCTGTGAAAGAGTGCAGGCGGGGAAATGACCCTCCTGTCAGTGTGGAGTTATGTAACAGAGGAGGAGGGAGGGGAAGCGGAGAAAGAGACTGTCCAGATACTGCTGTCTTCCTGGCACGATCTGTTTATTTTTTGTCCTCTTAACTAAACAAACTGCTCCACTTTATCTGGTTCTGTTCTTCGTATGCTCTCATGCAACTCACTTAAGCTGTCAGGCCCTAAATGTTTCAGCACTCTCAAAAGAAGAACTGATCAGTTTAAGGAACAGTTATCTCATTAGAGCTGGTGCTCATGAAGCAGCTGTGATTAATATTTGAGCTTGATGGGTTGCAGCTTTACCTGCTAGATTAAATGTAGGGGAGCAGGACCACATTAACCATGTCCTGGCAATCTGTGGTAGTTAAAATGCAAAATCTACACAGTTTAGATTATAAAGGAGAGTTATGCAACATCAAGAGGACAGCTAGAAAAGTAGGCTCATCACAATCAGACTATATATATATATAAATAGAAATATTTTGTGAACAATATGTTTAGTTTGATAAAAGAGGAAAATTAAAAGGGGAAAGATATTTCCCCTTGAGATTCAAAGTTTATTCTTGACCTTGGAAACAGTAGTTGACATAAACAATCTCACCAGGTCTATTAGTAGCTTTTGATTTGTCAACTACAATTCTTGTTAGCCTGAAGACTTTGGCTGACTTATCTTGATAACTGATGAACGAGGAAGGAGAGGCAGGAGGGAGATTTTTTTAGTTTTATTTCAAACGTGTGGGATATTCCTTCATATTTTATAAAGCAGTATCAGACTCTGATCTTGGAACAAAAACCCTTGAACTCACAATCATATAATAATATAGCACTGATAATATAGATTATTGTTTTAGATACACACAATTGCTTTTCCTGAAATTTCAAGTGTCAGGAAAACAAAATTGACAAAATGATCAATATCAAAACAAAAACAACATACTGAACTGAAAGGCTTACTGAGTCACACTGTGTTTCAGTTATTGTAACTGAAATCAACTGAATAACACTACAAAAACTAAATTTCTCATAAGAATAATCACTCTTGTCAATAGTTTGTACAATATTCTATGATACATTGTGGATGTACACTCAGCAGCCACTTTATTAGGGACACCTGCACAATCTATTGCAATTCAATACAACAGCTCTGTCATAAATTCTACCTTTATGAAGTTTATAATGATCAGTTTTTGGTGATATCAGAAATGCTTAAATTCATTTATATGTTTATGACTGAAGTCACCGCATTAGATTGTACAAGTGTACCTAATAAAGTGGCCACTAAGTGTATGTAGAAAACAGTTATTGGAAGACACTCCTGTATTCTAACTCTGTATTACAAGCTTAAAAACTACATTTAAGAAACACAGCACATCTTTGTCAACTTGCTCTTCTTCCTCCTCTTCTTCACCTGATGGAAAAAAGGTGTACTTTGAGCATCATGTCTACGTGTACAACTCGGACTCGTCTCAGAGACTTTATTCTGCTGTCTTTTACATTCGTTGTCGTTATTTCCCAGCTGCACATTCCGGGGCAGATTGTCAATAAGCTCGTAGAGGGTGAAGATGCTGAAGCAGATTTCATCGTAGGCTGTGTTAGTACCACACTCAAACAGGCAGGCGAAGGCCACAGCGGGCGGTGCACCAGGTGAGGGTGGCAGCTCTAGATAGGCGAGGTCAGAGTAGGCGCTGGGGCCCTCGTAGATCACCCAGGGGCCGCGCCAACTGTCCGGATCACGGGGAAATAGGCTGAGGAACACGCCCAGATCCTTGCGTGCGGTGGTCCATGTTGGGTGGGAGTATACTACCCAGGTGGGGGTGAGGAAATCTGGAGGGGCACTAGGATTGGGTGAAGCAGAAGTGGTGATGTTTGGAGAGGGAGAGTTGGTGTGATTTGAGTAGGTCATGTAGGATGTCCAGTGTCTGGAGTGATGCGTGGGTTGGTGTAAGTGATGGCTAAGAGAATTACATAAATGTAACGGGGCAGGAAATCCCACAATGCTACCATGACAACCATTTCGAGGCTCCACCAGCCGCTGCACCAGCTGCCCCTCCTGAAACACCGCTCCATCATCCAGACTGAGAGCCTGAACCCTGTATCCGAGAGGGCTGCGTGCATTACAGTACAGCACATTAGTCCCATCCTCTTCATCCACAGACACCATCTGACACTCCACGCTCTCCGGCCCCGGCACCGCCTCCCCGAAGCGCCAAGTTCGCCCGTGGGTGTCACTGTGAAAGCAGAAGGAATGGGGAGTGGTCTGGCAGAGCTTTCCGAAGCACTCTTTGCACTCGATGTGGTAAGAGTAGGCAGGAATCAGCAGACGACCTGACTTCAGCTGGATGCCATGGCCCGGGCCGAGAGCGAAAGTGGCCCATTCTGCAAGGACAGGGGAAATGACATTTAGTGACACGTTCAGATGATACACATGAATGATACTGATTTTAGTCACTGTAGACATTTCTCCTATGCATACTGGCTTTTAAGAGATCCTTTCTTAACTTGGTTCCAAAGCAAGAGATGGGGGACAAAATCCAAAGTCCTCTTTCTATGCAAAAATGCAAACTTAAGTTTAGCCAAAGTTGATATGAAGTTTTTTTTTCCTTCCCTTGCTGAGCTGTGGTGGAGGGATAGAAACAAAAAAAAGGGAATTTTGTACTAGTAGACTGTAACTGTGATGGGTTTCCACTTGATTCAACAAACAGACTGCTGACTGAACCTCAGCTGAACTTTACTATGTATTTTTGCACTCAGTGACGACTGTGGATTTTGTCCCCCATCTCTTACACTGAAATCAAGATAGGAAAGGATCTTTTCATGGCCAGGATAAACAGAGCATTTTAAAACAGCTTCAATGTACATAATGAGCATGTGAGTATTGATTTAAGACAGACTTGAAAAAATGCAAACCTATCCTTTAACAGGTTTAGTTATCACATTATATTAAAGGGAAAAGGTACCCTAAAGTACATACAAAAGTGTGTAAATACTATTTTTTACAACAGATTTCATGCCATAATATTGCACCGCTCAGTTTTAATTTGTTAACTTGAAAGTCTCTCTTTAATCTGAACAGCAGAGAGGCAAAACTTCCAGTGGAAGTCTGTTTTAGGGTGGATTTCCCCTTTCTGATTCTCCCTCTCACTGACCTTTGATAGTGTCTCCTATGACCCTCTTGGTTAGGTCAGTGACAGGACTCCAGGTGTCTCCGTCATCAGTGCTGCAGATGTAGCAGAGACGGGTCACATTCTTCCCTGTCACCAGCTGATAGGACTCCGAGGTGTGGCCGAGGACAGCGATGAAGAACAAGAAGAGAGTACCTGTGAACTCGTCGTACACCGGGCACGGGTTCATTGACCGGTGGCCTGGCAGGAAGGCAGTGCCCAGGACACGCATGTCCTCCCACTGCAGCAACAAAAGGAAGAGTCTAAAGGTACACTATCTAAAAACACTACATTATATCTAAACAGATAAAATGCCTGAGGAAGAAGGTGGTTCAAGAAAAACACAAAGCAAAAGTGATGACACTACTAGGCTCTCACCTATCTCACCTTTGACAATGCTTAATACTTAACTCAAGGTCCACTTATTAGCTTTTTTGAGATCCTTGAACTGTATTTCTTGGTAATTCTGAAGGTCAAGAATTAACTTTCATGCTCAGGTTTTAACATATCCATGAGATTTCCACACCAATACGATGGAGGTGGATGTAATTTTGATTAGTGTGCTTAAAGCATTGAAAATTTATATTTGATTTTTTTTTCTTTTACCTGTATTATTGTTCTTATTATGGTTTTTATTCTCTTTTTATTCTTTACTTTATTAATCTCAAGCACAAAGGAGTGACTTCATTGGTATGTTGCAATATTATTATGTTTTATTGTATTGTATATGTATTATTGATGATTGATGAAAATGGAAATGTAGAAAATATAGTGTCATCATATACTGTACAGAACTTCCTCATTATTTGAGACTTTCTTCCTCTGTAAGCTTTCTAACCTGATTGTGTCTTGATAGTATAAGCTAATATCTGTTTCATTATGACACATTAAAAAGGTGGTTACCCTAATTGACTGTCTCTTTGTGTATTTATGTACTTGTTGGAGTACATTTAAGTCAGTAACTTAAAGTTAATAACAGTAGGGTTCAGGTCTTCCATCTACAGGGCACTACAAAGTTCAGACCCAGTGACTAACACTGACCTCCACATAGTTCCTGTAGAAAGTGCCTTTCCTCATGACCAGCAGGTGAGCCTGAGAGTCGGACGGGCTCAGTCTCTCCTCACAGAAGGCCAGGAGGGATCTGGAACGGGACTGGTAGAGCAGTGCTGGGACCCTGTACGTCACTCCGTTTGGCTCCTTGCGGAAAAGCACCGACCTCGCTGGGAAATAGGGCGACCTCATGCTCTCTTGTGTGTGAATATTTTAAGGTAACTCCAAATCTTCTGAGGAGAATCAGAATCAGTTGCTTACGCATACAAGAAATTTTAGTTTTTCAGTGGCTCTCACTAAACAAGGACGACAACACTAAAGTAGGTTAAAAAAAATGCATCTCTGTATTGTTTAGTAGTAGATATATAGATGTCTACATACAGGTCAAACTGTTACTGTAAACAGGGTTACAAATAGTGCAGGGGTGAATGGGAGTGCAAAGAGTGCTAAAATAAATATTATGGGTAGTATAATAAGTTAATTTATATACATACAGTAGGTGGTTTATGTACACTGTGTGCATTTATACACATCTATGTACAGTATGTACAACATGCTTTGATATACTTTGACAGTAATGGATTATATGTACATGTTATTGAACAATGTGTACATTAAACTGTAAAAATATATCATTTGTAAGTACAGTAGATGTTTTTGTATTATAAGGTTATTGCACACATTGGATTATATAGCCATTGCAGTCTTTATCTCATTAAACAATCTCTGGAAGAAGTCCAGTGTTAGGAGAAGGTAATTCAACTGTTACTAATGTGAATTCTGTTTGCCTCCTCAACCATTGCAGCAGTGTTATACACTTTCTTCTGCCTGCTACTGGTGCCCCATTCAAGTTGTTAAACATCACATTCAGTAGGACGCTACAATGAATTTTCATTTTCAGTGCTTTGGATTGTTAAAGCCAAATTACAAATTACATTTTAATTAATGTGCAATGTCCTAAATATGAATCTAACTCTAAAATATGTCACATACCTTACTTCAGACTTTACAATGGCTTCAACAAGCTTAATTTAAAGATACAAATAGAAAAAGCATCTTCTCACTCATGCCACGGGGAGGAGTTGTTGAATAGACCACAAACTGACAGGAAACCTGCTGACAAATAACCACTACCTATATTTTCAGCAACTACATAATCACATTTAACATACATCCATCTGCTTAGTGAAATCTTTCTATGTAATTGCATTATAAAGTACCATCTAATGCACGTTATGAGCAGAAAAAAGTTAAAATGACTGCAGAGTACTTACATTCAAAGTGCTTCAAACTGCTGCTTCTTTGTGACGATATACAGTATGTGTCAGCATTTGAATGTTGGGTTGACAGTGTAATGTGTGTGTGTGTTGAGTGGGTGTAGTGTGAAAGCTATGGCCTCTCCTCTCTGTTCCCTTTTCAGTGCGGCAGTATGGCACACTGTTCACTGACCCAGAAATGGACCACACTCATCAGATCTACAGCTTTGGATGAATCAGCGGAGAGCAGCCATTGTGGAAATGAAGGCCTGGTGGGGGGACCCACTGAACAATGATTTAATGATCTGCGGCCTGCATCTGTGTCCTGTATGCTTTTCTTTTTCATTTTCTACAGAATGTGTAGGAACTAATGCTTCTACTATCGTCTTGTATTTCATACTTTCACTTCAATTTCATTTTGTTTATATGGCACCAATTCATAACAAAAGTTATCTCATTGCACTTTTCCTCTAGACCGTACTCTTTATAATATTATTTACAGAGACCCAACAAATCCCACCGCTTGGCGCCAGTGGCAAGGAAAAACTTCCTTTTAAGAGGCAGAAACCTCAAGCAAAACCAGACTCAGGTTGGGCGGCCATCTGCCGCTGCCGGTTGGGTTCAGAGAGAGAGAGAGAGGTTTTTGAGAGCGAGGGGGGAAACATACATTAGAACAATGCAAATTCCACATAGAGATTTAAAATAATGGTAAAAATAATGGTAGTGGTAATAATGTTTATATGAATAAAATAATAATAGTGATAATAATGATAGGAATAAAACTAATAATAAAACTAATAATAATTGTAGCAGCAGATGTTGAGCAGGAACACGGGGGCAGTAGGTGACTTGCAACCACAGGTCCAGTCTCTGCAGCTCAGGAGGTAGAAATACCAGCTGAAAGTGACAGAAGGAGAGAAACGAGAAAGCACAGAACTATGGGAGAGAGAAGATGTTGAGTTAGTAACATGCAGTAATGGGATAAAAATGCATACAGATGGAGAGGGAGAGGAGGAGAGAGAAAAGAGGTGCATCATGGGAAGTCTCCTGGCAGTCTAGGCCTATAGCAGCATAACTAAGGGATGGTTCAGGGCTCACCCAAGCAAAGCCCTAACTATAAGCTTTATCAAAGAGGAAAGTCTTAAGCCTACTCTTAAATGTGGAGATGGTGTCTGCCTCCCAAACCGGGACCTGATTCCACAGAAGAGGAGCTTGATAACTGAAGGCGCTGGCTCCCATCTACTTTTGGAGACTCTAGGAACCACAAGTAACTCTGCATCCTGGGAGCGCAGTGTTCTAGTCGGGTAATACGGTATTGTGAGCTCTTTAAGATACGATGGTGCCTGACCATTAAGAGCTTTGTAGGTGAGGAGAAGGATTTTAAATTCTATTCTGGATTTTACAGGGAGCCAGTGCAGAGAAGCTAATATTGGAGAAATATCTCTTTTCCTAGTTTTTGTCAGTACAAGAATTCAACAAAATAAAGTTCGATCTTATCTCATATGTATTGCAAGATATATGTAAAGTACTTTACAGTTTGCAAATCTTAGCTCATGTATTTCCACACCAATTTATTTTTCTATTTTATGACTTCTGGCTCAGTAACATTGTTCAGACAATGGCACAGTGCATCGAAATTAAGGCTTTCAGAGAGAAACACAAAAGGTGATATTTTGCCCTGAATAATCCTTTCAGGCAGCATTTCCTCCCAGTTTGGTATTACCCAGCATCAACTTCCACCAACTAAATATTTTATATGAGAGGTATAGGAAAGTAGATTAGGTTTATGGCAATGGTTGGTGTTAAAGGTCTGCAGTTCCTGGCGAAAAAGCTAAAGAAATCCGCCTGGCATGCTAAACTCAGGGCATAAACATCTCGGTGGTCATATATGATGTCATCAACGAGCGACGCAGCCCCACATGGCAGCCTGCTGAAGTTTTGACAAGGTAGCGTAATTCTGTGGTTCTGAAACTATCGATAATGTCTGTTATAAATTATTTTAACTCAGCAAATTGACAACAACGTGTTTATTATTGCAAACCGCCAGCTAATTCTGTGCTTGCAGCAACTTCTCAAAAATGTTTGTTCTTCTGGCTACTGGGTAATTTAAACGTAACCCAATTTAAAGCTCCTCTTTTTGTATATGAGCGAATTATCATTACACGAGATAGAAAACCGCACATTAAACCCCTTTTGTTAGACATTTATGTACATTTTATTTGTTTATATTGCTGTTAAACTTTGTTAGCAAATTTGAAAATGGGATTTTGGTTTTACATATTGTACTAACGCAGATTGACAAAAAGCCTTACTGTTTAGTCAATCGGACTATTCTGCAAACATCTTAAGTTACCTACATAAATCATGTATGATTGTAAATAGTAATCATGTTTACCCGCCTTTTTAAATAACAATGTATACACTTTTGCTATTTGTCACTCTTATTATAAGAAAGCTATGAAAACATACACTCAGTCGCCAGTTTATTGGCTAAATTGAATTAAGTTTATTAAACAGCCTTGCAATAAATCCTCCCTTCATAAGGGTTATAATCTTTAGTTTAGGGCAGCAACCAGTGATTATTTTCATTCAACAGTTAATCTGCTGATTATTTACTGAATAATCGATTATATGTTTAGAATATAAAATACCAGAAAACAGTGAAAAATGCTCATTACAAATTCATTAAATAGTTGTTTAATGAAGAGAATTATATCTGAAAAATTAATTTGTCAAAGGAACACCACAAACTCATGTACTCATGTTTATCTTCTCCTTGTTAACTTACATGTCATAGGGTCAGCATGGCCAGGCAGTGGTCTGAGGGCCACTCCACATCCATCCTTTGTGTTGGGGCGTCTGACGGCCCTGAGGGTCTCATCGCTTCAGGCTCTGAGGGTGGAGAGGTCACGGTGTGGAGCCAAGAGGGAACCATCTTAGGCCGTCTCACTCTCCCTGGTGAAGAGGACAGCACAAGTGTTGTGTTTTCACCTGCAGCTCCGGGCCAACTGTATGTGTCACACGGAGACACAGTGAGCGTGCTCGACCCCCGAAACCTGAAGGGCCCTGTGGAGGAGTTTCAGGGTGCAGGGGAGGAGGAGATCAATGCTTTGGCACTAAACGACACGGGTTCAGCCCTGGCAGTGGCTGATGACTCCGGGGCAGTCCGGGTGCTGGAGCTTCCTGGGGGAAAAGTGTGCAGGACTCTTCGTAGACACACTAACATCTGCTCCTCTGTGGCTTTTCGGCCTCACAGGCCCAATAACCTGGTGTCTGCTGGACTAGACATGCAGGTAAGGGAGAGGAGAAGAGAGTGTCACCATTTGTATTTACGTCATGTCACCCACTTTTGTACCAAGACTACATTTGACGTTTCTTTCACCTTTTTCTTTTTTTGCTTCAGGTGATGTTGTGGGGTCTGCAGAAGACACGCCCTCTTTGGACCCTCAACCTCCAGGATGTAGCAGAGGAAGAAGATGACCATGAGCAGCGTCCTGGTCAGCTTTTCAACCCGCCATTGGTCCACTGTGTTTCTGTGGCGAGTTGTGGAAACATTTTGGGTTGTGCAGCCGAGGACGGGCGGGTGCATCTGATGCGGATCGGCAGCGGCTCTAAACTGGAACAGCAGGGAGCAGTCAAGGCTCACAGTCAGGGGGCCTCACAAGCCCACTTTGTTAGTTTCCTTTCCCACCCTTACTGGCTGGTCACTGGGGGGAATGACGGCCAGGTCGCCCTGTGGGACCTCAGTAAACACCCAGTGGTGAATCCGGAGGCAAAGGCCAAACCTCAGGTGACAACAGCCCCTCACAGGAAGGGGAAGAGCAAGGCAAAGAGGAAAGAACAATCCCAGGATAAAGCAAAGACCCCACCGAAGGCAGAAGCAGGGAAAGAAGATGATGAAGTGGCAGCAGGTACAGAGGAGGTGGCGGAGGAGAAGTCTGGTCCCAAACTGAGCATCAGTCATGGGGACAAGGTGAACTGGTTGTGCCCTGCTGTGCTGAAAGGAGAAGCCAGTGTGGTAGTCGCAGATCAGAGCTCCAGTCTGACGGTCTACCCTCTGTCTCAACTATAGATTCACGCACTTTACATGTTCTTTAATCTTTTGTTTTGGTCATAGCAGTACACTATGTCGACTTGACTTGTTTTAAGTTTACATGAAACACTCCTGTGTTTGATGCTGTTAGAACTGGTAGCATCATTATTTGAACCTCTGGTCTATTGGCTTCATATTGTGACAGTAGGGTCTTTCTCTCCTTTATTAAAGTCTGACCTGTGGACAGAAACTAAACATAACTGGTGTTTCAAGAAAGTATTGAACAGTGCAGAGGAAGGTAGATTTTTACAGAAGCAGAAAAACATTACAAAAATCAGAGTTTTCACACAATATTCAACAAACTAAATGTGTAACTGTTTTTCCATGTCTCATCTAATTCTAGCTCTTCTCATTGTAGCTAATTTGGTGTTTTGTGTGTGTGTTATAAAAATGTCATCCTTTGAAATATATTTTGATACGTGTGCATTTTGTGGATTCTAAAAAAAAAAACAAAAAAAAACTACCACATTAGCACATTATGTTGAACTGAGTCTGCAGTGCTTTTATAGAGTAAAAACACACCTCAATCTAAACCAGGAGCCAGACAGAAAGACAAAGCACAGAGCAAACTGAAAGCTGTTCCCAAGATGTGACATTTCAAACACACTGCTCTTTCTGACATTAGCTTTCAAGACATTTGAAAACACACAACACACAGCCACACTTCTAAGTTGCTTGGGGCTCTGTGGTGACTATCCTCTGGAGAACAGTGGTCTTGTTTTTAAAATCAATATAAAGCAGCATCTTGTGAAGTGACACCATGAACTACAGTATATGATGTACAATGACAATATTTATCTGTACATGTAAATGATTAAATCATGTTTGCCGCTTATTAATCATTACAGGCTGAATCTGTTACAAACTGTTCAACACCAGACAGACTGTATCTAATGCTAAAATCTAAGAAACTGTGCTGTTCCTATTAATCTGTGGACTTGATTTGCATCACCATCAAGCAAACAAAATCTCAATACATTCATTGCAAATGTCATTCTTTTGCAAACAAGCAAAACACTTTTCTATAAGAATACCGGGAAAAAAGGCACATGGCTGACTGTCCAAGTTAATGAATAAATGCAATCTACACCTGTCTGTCTTCACAAGGTGTCTTATAAATTAGACTAGCTGAGACAAGTTTAAAAAAAGAAAAAGTGTGACGGCTTATAATAACTTTTGATTGAATTGAAATTATAAACAGCAAATGTTGTAATTTACCAAAATTCTTTAAACTATATATTACCTAAACAAGCCAAATAAAATGCTTTAGGGTGGACGTTCACAGTAAGATTTACACTGAATAAACACATGATCATTTCTCAGCATTGCAGCGCGACCTGACAACCTGCTACATCAGTTTCCGTTACATAACTTTCAGTTTTTTTTTTTTTTTTTGATTGAATGTGTCTCAAAAGTATTTCCACCTTTAATGTCATTTTAAGTTTTACATTGACAGCACAGATAGGACCATGTTTGACTGGTTACTCCTGTCAAATAAATCCTCCACTGAGACGCAATTGTCATCCCTCCTTTGAATACTGAGGTGATAGCGGACGTTGATCCGAGGTCTGTGTCTTTGAGGCTAATTCTGCACTGAGGATGTTGAGTTGCTGATTTTACAGTTTAGCCAGGCTCTTCTCCAAGCTCTCGATGTCTGCATCCCCCTCTTCCCCCTTGCTCCCGCGGGCGCTGCACTCCAGGAACTCCACCTTCATGGGCAGCTGGCTGAACTCAAAGTCCTTGCCTTTTTTCCCCAGATACACACTTCCGCCCACAGAGCCGTCCTGAGAGCTCAGGGCTGCAGAGCGCGTCACTCGCAAGGTGTTCCTAAGAGAAACAAGAGACCAGGTTGAGGCATAATGGTGGTTCGATCCCCGGCTCAAGTGTCCTTGAGCAAGACACCGAATCCCAATTGCTTTCAACCAGCACCTTGCATGGCCTCCATTGGTGGGTGCATGGGTGAATGAAAAAAGGCGCTATAAAAATGCAGTCCATTTACCAAACCAAAGATGACAATCAAAGCCTAAACACTCCACTTAAAGACACCAACATAATGTAAAGAAAACAGTACAACTCTTCAAAATATAAATTAACATCACTTATATCTTTTAACCTTTAGGTCATTGCTGTGTATTTTACACTTATGAAGAGAATCTTACTATGATAATTGGACTCCTTTTTGCTTCGGGACGACTACCAACACATTGATTTAATGCATGTATGAGGAACATTACATTAGTGACGTAACAGTTGACAAACAAACAAGAGGAAATTATAATAGGGAACTTGAGGTATGTACCGAAAGTAAAGATGAAATCTGAATCAGACACAGCAAAAATGCAAAACAACCCAAATATACAGAAAATATAACCTTACAATTCCTTTTCCAGCTGCTGCTGAATCAGTTTAGCTGATTTTGCCATGGTGATATCTGTAAAATAAAGACACCAGTAAATAACGGTGTTATTTAACAAATAGGCAACTTTAGGTGTAGGCTGAAAATGAAGAACAAGAGGTAAAGTGTAGATAATTTGGTAATTTTCACAGCAAAAAAGGTTTGTTGAACCTTGTTTGTTGCATGCCACCAGGAGAGCTGGAGCATTCCTGGAGATCACAGTGTCCGTCAACAAGTTGTACAAGAACTCCGCCACGTCTCTCACTTCCTTCTGGAAGATAGCGCCGTCCACTACAAACACAATCGCTCTGAAGAGATGAGAGATAGAGAGTGTTGATGAGAAACGTGATCGGAAAGACAAAAATACATACACATCAATCAAGTCATTCAAAACTTTACCTCACTAATAGACAGAAAGTAATGTACATCTGTTACTCAGACAGGTTGTTCTGTTCTCACCTGGCTGCAGATTTGAACTTCTCCAGGTACTGAGGGCGAAGACTGTCATGTCCTGGAAGGTCTATCAGAGTCCAGGTGCTGCCCTGAGTACAGGAGGGAGAGGGGACAACTGTAAACCATGCTCATCATGAGAGGATGATAACTGATAATAAACTTAACTTACCCTGTCGTTTTTGGCTTTGTATGGAGCACTGTTGTCAGTGATGGAGGTCTGTGTCCGCTTGAACTTTCCTGACAACAGCTGCCAAAGCACCAACAAATGCACAGTCACTTATAAAACAGATTAACCATGCAGCAGCCTCCCATCAGCTGAGCATCCTATGTCCGACAACGTGGCGATGGACAAACACGTTTTGGTTACAATCAACTCACCCGGCTGAAAAGAAGGGTTTTCCCAGAGTCACACAGTCCGACCAGCAGCACAGCACTTCTGACGGTTTTACTGGAGAGAAAGTACTTCAGAAACACTGAAAAGAGAAAGCAGGGAGCGACTCAATAGCCCCGTTGTCTGTTGACTAAAGACACTCAGTAAATTTGAATGACTTCCGTGGGAATGCTAATAAACTGTGCAACTGACAGCTGTTGACGTTTGCTTTAGCTTAGCAGTTAGCTTCCTAGTTAGCTTGCTAAATCAGCTAATGGTTTAAAAGCACACATTCTGTTATAAAATGAACATTAGAGATTAAAACGCTGAATGTCCTGCTGACAAAACCGCTTTCCAACAACCCGACACTTTATTGCCAACTATGTTAAACGACGTTAGGCCTAGCCTGCTAAGCTAATGTTAGCATGCTAACTTGAGCACTAACGGTAACGGTATCTTCTTACCACAGGTGATGACAACGACCGCCAAAGCCACGATAACTCCGATCAGAAAAACAGGGTCTTGGTCTTCCAGCTGCTGACGCAGAAATTCAATGTAAGGTTCAAATGGGTTTTCTGCCATTTCCACGTCTGCTTTTTCTCCCACGTTGCCACCGGTGCTGTCTGCCTCCATCTGTCCGCTCACGCTAATCTGAGAGTGGGACACGTCTCCTCCCTTCTGCAGGCTGTACGGAGCCTGAAGTGTCAGCAGGGGGCGCTGCAGACCCGGACATTTCAGCTGAGTACTACGGTGGGACCAGTCAGTGGGTGCCCATGACTAATAAATCCATATTTTTACTTTCAAAGTCAAAACTGTTAGGTAATCAATCGAATAAATGTGGCTTACTAAGTCAAAATGATGAGATAATTAGTCAAAATTTTGACTTTAGTCGAAATTATGAGATAGCAAGTCAAAATGATTGTCATAATTTAATATCATTTGACTTGCCGTTGTTGTTTTCTTTTATTCCTTTTTACTTGTAATCTTTTTTTTTTCCTGGCAAAAATGGGCTTCCATATTTATAAACTCATATCTAGCTAATTGCAAAAAAAATTAAAAAGAAATCAGACATTGGTCTCTAAAATCTTTGTTGGCTACTTTATCAGAGGTTTATAGATTATATATAAATTCAGATAAAGAAAAACCCCAATGGTTCAGTTTTTGGGTGATCAACGTTTCCTTAAAGGCATTAAATGTGGTGCTGTTATATAATAATTTAGTATATCTGTAGGCAAGTTGGCAAAAGAGTCCCAGATGTTCGTCTCCAAAAGTAATACATGACAAAGTGTTGAAAACGACCACATTTATTATCATTCCTTCAGATTATTGTAAGATCATAATGTCATCGCTCATATCTGTCTTTGTTACCCCTTGATTTAGCCTATGTAGGCTTAAAGGATGGGCTTAAAATAAGCCCCTGTCGGGTATTGCTCATTACATAATCAGTATGGGAATAGAGACAATAGACAAAAGACACTGCGATAGAGTTCAGTTACTGTGAATTCACTATTGGCCATCACATACGCATCATAGGACTTATATGAAAACTGACGGCTCGTGGTTTTTCGATTGGGACCAGATACGCATTTACGCACTCCGTCTCTAGGCTTTACCCTCAGCGCGCTTTTTACGCACACTGGATATTTGACTCCTCAGTCCTCGGCATGATGTCAAACGCCAGAAAACCGCATTATTCTATAGGAAGAGGCTGTCTGTCATTCATTTTGGGCTCCTGAGAGAGCCAGTTTGTTTCTCGTCGGGAAGACGAAATGACCAACTCATTACTTGTTTCAGTGGGGGTTGCTTAGGCTTTCTTTCCGGCTTCCACTCACTGTAGATCTGTCAAAGAAGGATTTCTAACTCGATAGCTAATTTATAACTAATTCAGGACTTACTTGAAAATCGTCGCTATCTGCGGATCAGGGATAACTCAGAAGGAGATGATGGCTTTATCGTTCCTCTACGCGCTGTGCATGTGGACGAGTTTAGTCTGTGCTTCGCTGGGAACGGGGTTTGTTTATCACTTTCCAGGAATCACTGTGCAGCGGCAGCGCATCAAATCGGAGCAGAGCGGCAGCACTGGACCGCCAGGTACCGGGTCCTTTTCCCAACTCAGGTGAGCACATGTGCACACTGGAGATGTTGCCTTTTCACTGCAAATGTAAAAATGTAAGCCCGATTCTGTGTCTTGAGCAGAAACACATTTGCTGGTGAATGCTGCAGCTCTGTTAAATTGTTTGTTATTTTTCACGTTTTCACATTTTCACATTATGTCTTACTGACAATTATTATGTATGATTCCTCTCATGCAGAATGAATAATAAGTGTGAAATCTATTTCATTTGTATTTTAGGAACTGGTGTCAGTATACCGTTTCCAGAACAGTGTCCTGTCAGGTTCATAATGGGACAGAAACCACAGTGCAGAGAGTGTTTCAGAGCTGCCGATGGCCCCGACCCTGCTCCAAAGTCATCAGGTACCCTCAGAGTCCTCACAGCTGCCCCCTTTCAGCCAAGTCCTCTTCTCCCTTCAGCTCTTTCAGAAGTATGTGGTGCTGATACTGTTTTACTGCTCAGAATCAGTCATGAATATGGGGCATCCTGCATGGTGGCAGAGGTGGATTTAGTGAGTTGGGGGCCATTGCCTTATTTTCACCCTGTCTCTAATTGAAAATGTTGGTATTGGCAGTGGTGGAAGTAGATCTTTTACAAAAGTACAACTATTAATACAACACCGTAAAAATACTCTGTCCTGCATTCAAATGAACACAATGAACTTAAATGTACTCAGTCTTTTAAATGTTTCCCTCTGAAAAAGAAGGGACTGAATCCCTCCTAGTGTAAGTGGATTAGAAGCATAATGTTGCATAAAATGGACATATTCAGGTAAAGTACATATAATTGCAACATTCCCAATTCAAATCTGGGCGACCTTTTTCTGCTTGTCATTACCCCTCTCTCTCTCTCTTCATTTCTGTCCTCACTCTATTGTCCACTGTCAAAAAAAGGCCCCAAAATACTAAATAAAAGAATCAGACATTAATATTTGGCAGTTTGGTCATGTGTGTGCGTTTGTATGTGTGTGTCTCTGTATTACACTCCACTACATGTCCCTTAAATAAGTGACCATTTGCTGTTTTTTACAGCTACAGGACCATGATCAGGCCATCCTTCAAGGTTACCTACAAGCAGGTCACAGCGCTGGAGTGGAGATGCTGCCCAGGGTTTGTGGGAGAAGAGTGTCGTGAAGGTGAGTTTCTTATCTCTGCTGCTTTTGTTCTTCTTTCACATGAACATGCAACTTTCTCAAATAGGGGAAAATGTGGTCAGAGTCTCTCAAGAACTGAAAAAAAGGCCATGTGTTTTGCATGGACCCATCTGTGTCTTTTTAGCAGCACCAGGCAGCTTTACCCACATTAGTGCCTTTTTTATATTTGGTGGTGTGTAGTCGGGTAGCTTGCTAACCATGCTTCTGTGCAGGAGGCCTTTTGATATAATTGTAAAGTTGTTTTGAATTAAGATTGAAAGCCTGTTTTGGATTACTTTTGGGAACACAGACTGCAGTAAAACAACAGCTGAAAGGGATCCTGTACTCTGTCGTTTTGTACCTCCTGTAAGGAGGATTAAAATCACTGTCTCTCTCTGTATCTCTCTTTCTTTGTACATGTGTGAGTGTGAGTGTGTGCACCCCACACACACCCATACTGCTCTGTTAACTGCAGACAGCACAGAGGCAGTTAAGAATATCATCATGGCAATTACAGTCAAAAGAATGAATGAAAAAAGCTCAGAGGAACTTCCAGCAGAGCAGCTTGTAAAGTGGGAGGTGGTCTAGGTCTCAGTGATGGGCAGTGCTGCTCCTGGATACCACAGACCGCAGACTCTGAGCCCAGTAAAGACCAAAATTTTCACCCAGGGGCGAGCCACCACAGTCAGCCTGAAGAAACAGAGCGGGTGGATGGAGGTCTAATGTCGGGCTGCCTTAACTCTGCTGTGTGTGTGTGTGTGTGTGTGTGTGTGTGTGTGTATATATATATATATATATATATATATATATATATATATATATATATATATATATGTGTGTGTGTGTGTGTGTGTGTGTGTGTGTGTGTCCACTGCTCACAACCACACTGCCAAACATGTTTTCACATATTGTATTTTAAACATAGTGGATGCCTGTTATTTTAACGACTTTCTATTAAAATTATTTAGTACACCCAGCAGCAAGTTGGTAGATATTTTTTGGGCAATACAGCAATTTGAGTGTAATTGAAAAACACTGGCATGGTCTGTCCAGATTTGTCCAAGATTAACAGTTACCTCAATGAACAAGTTTTGCTTATTGGTCATAATTACCACACCTTGTTCCATTTTGCAAAATTATTCATTGTTGCACTTGGATGGGCAAGATTTACTATGAGTTAAGAAAACACACATTTATTACTAATGGAATAAACACAGACATTATTACAAAGCCTTTGGACACCATTATTAGCCCGGGCCGTGGATATTATTCCACACAAAGATTAACACATAGCCATATCCGCTGAGTCTGTACTGCCAGAGATTATGGTTCACTTGAGACCAAAGTGGTTGCAGGAGTGTGAAGAAGTAATCTGGCTGTTTATTTAACATTTGCTGAGATGTATTTGCAAGTTCTAATGGCTATAGAGCAAGGAGGTAAATTGCCTCCATATGGAGAGACAGAGTTCGGCTCAGTGAGGAGACCTTAAAGACAGAGGCTGATGTCACTGACAGTCTGCTTCACACTGAGGAGTGGAGGGAGAGCTGGCAGGGATCAGTGTGTCAGAGTTAGAGAAAGAGAGGACACTGAGGGGAGAAAGTTAGGACGAGTGCACGAGAAACAACAAGGTGTTAGAATTGGCAGTGGAGAAACAGCTGTGTAGCAAGAGAAGAGAAGAGAGAAGTGAAGTGTAATGAGGAGTGTTTCTGTCCCACAGGGCTCCAGCTGCTATAAGCTGCCCAGACCGCAGCAGAGCAGAGAGCTGGTTCTGTGGGAAAGTGGCCCCACAGAGATTAATGAGCATGACACTCCTCCACCAGGTCTTTGTAATATATGTGACCACGCTAAGATCAGGCTACAGCTCTGACACAAAGACTGGTTCTCCTCATGTAGATTAACCTCTGTACAACAAAGTCGATGAATTCAGATATAGTATGAATGTATATCTTGGAAATAATGGTTGTTCTTCATAATAATACCACAGGTAAACAATTATTTAACAAACATTTTCATTGGTTCTTCAAAGAAAGCTTTGTATTAAATGGTTTAAATAACTTATAGGCTGGTCATTTTCAGTATATTTTTCCCTCATGGCTTTGATTTTTGGGTTGCTGTTACATGAATACAGTGCTAACTGTAGCTGCCATTAGCTAGTTAGCTCAGTTAGCCATGCAGTTAGTGGTTACTTTAACAACAAGTAAAGCTATCTGTCCGTCAATCCATAAATCACAGAGAGTTGAGGCAGAGCAGCCAGAGAACATCAGAGGGAAAACCAGAAATATTTTCTCCATAAAATATGATCCAGTTTCACCAAAATCAGTGAATAAAGTTGTTGTGTTTTTGTACAATAATCAGTGAAGGCTGGCTCGTCTTTTCCACCCTGACTACGAACAGGCGCAATGCAGATGTTCATGTAAAAATGATACAAAAAAGACCTGCTGCTGAGATTACGTGATTTCCTGTCAACTGCAGAGGTGCCTCTTGCGCATGCTCATGCCGAGGTCCGCCATTATGACTGCACCCAGGTCCCTCTCAGTTTCAGAGGTGCTGGTAGCCATATTTTGTTACCTTTGGACAGAGCCAGGCTTGCTGTTTCCACTCTTTGTGCTAAGCTAAGCTAATTGGCTGTAGCTTCATATTTACTGTACAGACAATCTTCTTATCTAACACTCGGCAAGAAAGCAGATAAGCGCATTTCCCAAAATGTCAAACTATTTCTTTAAGCGTGGACAATTTTGGTTGGGAACAGAATCCTGTGTGTGTGTGTGTGTGCATTTATCCTTGTGTCTTTATGTCACTCGGCCAACACTGTACATGCAGCTCTGTGTAGCAGAAAACTGCTGTAATGGGGCTTTGAGCCAGCTGTTTTATCAGAGCGAGAGAAGACAACCTTAACCAATGAAGATGACATTACCTCTGGTTTTATTTTGATCGGGTTCTGGCTCCACTTCAGAGACCCTGAGGCCCTCAGAGATGTAGATAAAGATACATAAAGAAGGCTAGAGTTGAAGTTAAGTCTGTGCAAGCCAAGGAGATGCTTGTTCCTCTCACCTCTGCAGACGCTCTTGTTGTTTTCATCTTCTGAATCATTTTCTAACTCTAATTTCTTATTATTTTGTAACTTTTAATCATTCTAAAAAACCTCAGAAAATAGCACTCATGAAGGTGACTTGCAGCACAAAATAGATTTTTTTTTGGTCTGCTGTGATCTCCAAGTGTTTTCTTTGTTTTAAATTACAAAGGAAATGCACTATACAGTATAAAGGCCAAATCTGCACTTGCATCAATGCACACATTTTCATGCAGTATATAGTGTTTAGGATTCAAGTTTCTTGCCTCTTCACTGAAAATCAGAACAAATGGATGCTTCACAGTTCTATCTAAATGTTTAGAACTGAAATGATTAGTCGATTAATCGATCAGTTGAAAAATATTCCGCCTGCTATTTTGACAATTGATTAATCATTTTCAAGCAAAAAATATTAAACACTGCTTTCTTCCAGCTTCTCAATTGTAAGGATGTTCTGCTTTTCTTTGTCTTGTGTAATACTACACTGAATATCTTTGCGTTTTGGACCTTTGGTCAGACAAAACAAGCAATTTGAATATGTTGCCTTGTGAGGAATTGGAATTGGGAATTGCGGTGGACATCCATCACTTGTCATTTTTTATACCCAACAATTAACTGAGAAAATAATTGGCAACAATGACAATACTCATTAGTTGCACCCCTAAAAATGACATTTAGCACTTGAACAAATCTGAAAATGTGATGCTGTACTTTGAGCTGGTTAATAAATCAGTATTCTGTAAATATTTTCACAGTTGGTTTTGGCTTTTAGAAGTCCTCTAATGTGTTCGCTGCATTATTGTGTGCTTTTTCTTTTGTCCTCTGTTATAACCTTATAACACTTGTGCTTGCTTGTCCCATGGCTGAGCTGGTCGCAAAGCCTGAATTTTTCTGTGTTTGCTAATGGAAAGTGGGTGTTTTCAGAATACATTTCGTTGACACCCTGACCACCCTGTCAATATTTTTGACAGTCTGGTTTGTGCTGGCCGTGTACAGTGCATCTCAAGATTTACATTTTGCTTTCAGCAGAGTTGTGCTAACACATGACAGCATGGAACACATTTGGGAGAAATGTGTTCATAATTTCCCTGCTGCTGACCTCTGCCCCCTCCTCCACACTCCGTCACAACAGCACCCCAGCACCTATCTGCACTCATGATCATAGTAACAGTAGGGATTGTGAGTAATTTCTGTGTATGAGGGAGCCTCATCTAAAAAGAATAAGTGCCAGAACCTCCCCTGTTGAGAGCAGTAACCTTTGATCTCATGCAAAAGCCCAGGAAAAGAAGTTTAACAAAGTTTAATGCTGGGTGTGCCAGCACAGGATTTCTTTTTGTGAAGTTAACAAATTTCATTAAAGTGAAAAGGTGGCCGAAAGCTTAGGGTGTCAAATGTGTTAATTTGTAAATGCTACAGCTATGAAGCTGCTAAAGTCACTGTTTCCCCTCAGCAGCTGGATGAGGAGGAAGTGAGGGAAGTGTGTTAAAACCCATTGTTGGAGGGATTATCTAGAACACCAGCTATATTATATCGAAAATACCTTTCTTCCATTTTATCATCTGCTCTCATTCCCTTGCAGGCCTTTGCTGTTTTGCCCTCGCCTTGCCCTTGCATTTTCTTGCCACTGCCGGGCTCTTTATCTTCTTTATTCCATGCTGCTTTCCACTTATCTAACTTCCTATGTCCTTTAGATCTGCCGCTTTCCTTGGAGTAAAGTGATAAAACAGAACCATGTGCTCCTCTAGGCCGCAACCTCTACAGTGCGAGGATATGACTGATGTCTCTGTTACATCCCTGTGCTGAGCTGTGCTCAAATATAGGTCAGACGGTACCCTTTGACCTGCTATGGGACAGCTCAGCTATTCCTGGTCCTGGTCTGCTCTGCCTGATGGATGATGATCTATCTCTTCATGGTCCTTCTGTGGTTTTTCATTTCTTTCATCAGCTTATCATTAGGTCTTCCTGTCTCCATTTGTCCCTCTGTCTTTCTGTCTGCAATGCCATACATATGTTTATGCTGCGTTAAGCAGGTAGTTCCTGAGTTCCTCAAAAGGTTCCTGGAGAGGTTTCTGAGAGCCACATGTGTCCGTGAAGGTTGCCTGTTAAAAGGGTGTGTATGTCCATCTGTCTGCTGCCTTCAAGCCCCACTGGAAATCTCCCACTTGCAAGTTTGGAAGTTATATGACATGTTTTGTGTTTTGTTTTGTTTTTGCTAAGAAACAAACCACTATTGTTTGAGGTGGCTTCTCTTATCAGCACTAGTATTAAGTTGTGCACAGAAAATACAGCCATGCTAGCTGCTCTGTACGAGGCGTTAAATGCTAACATCAGCATGCTAACATCAGCATGCTAACTTGCTCCTAATGACAGTGTTGACGTGCAGGGAGAATGTTTACCATGTTTGGTAAGCACCACTTAATTAACTTAGCATGCTTAGCATGCTTAACACTAAACAAAGTGGGAATGTCATTAGTTTTTCAGGTATCTGGACATATTTGAATGAATTTCTGTGCCAAATTTCATGGCAATCAATGAAGCCCTAAAAACTAAACATTTACACTCCAACTTACATCAAAACATCATAAATAACCAACAGTAAATCTTGCTGGCCTGTACCGTCTTCAAAACTTCCATAGTCTCGACTTTTTTGCATGGTCGACATGCTCCAGTCTCTGAAAATCAGGGCGCATAGAAAATTCTATATTTCTAGCAGGTAGTTCCAACATTGTTGTGGCATTCACGTGTTTCTCATCTCATAATTATAATATTTCTTCCTCTTTCTGTCTGTGTGTCTCCACCATTTTCATTCTCTCCGTTTCATCAGACGCCACTGACAAAGCCATTTGTGCCTCAAAAATGTTGCCTTCATTTCAGTCGATCGCTGTGCGATGGTCTCCCTTCACCAAATTCACACAACATCATCTCATAGCATGACGATGACTGTATGTCTGTGCACCAGCAGGGCCATCCATCTCTAACTGTGGCTGATGTGTTGCTAGCATTTCAGCACCACAGCAGTGTGTGCTGTCTTGGCTGAAGGGCTGGACTGAGTGCAGCGTGATGGGATGAGTGGATGCATTCTGGCAGCATGAGGGAATGACAGAGAAATTAGGTGTACACTCAGATTGGAGGAGATTCAGTTTGTCATTGTTTCATGACTACGCCTGTTGAGTCGCAGCATTTTGTGAGCAGGAATGTCAGATTAATAGCGGTGCCTCATTGTGGTTTTGAAGTCCATTATTTAGTCATTGACCATATCTTGATCTGCATGAAATAATGGCACCATGCATCAAATGTCATTGGAAATTCTATCAATTGCCAAGTATTTCTTGCTTGCAAAATTTCTTGCTTGTTGCCAAGCTTCAGTTTAAATAAATGGTGTGTGGCCTGTCAGCTGGCATCATGGTGAAAAATGCTAAATGGTCCCACTGTGGACTACTAGAAATCTTGGTTTTCAAAAAAAGCTCCATTCACCGTCCTCCACCAGCCACCGCAGTCAAAGTGGGTGTGTGATTTAGTGAGTGAGAGAGTTTGTGACAGTAGGAGCATGTGTGTGTGTGGGTGTGTGTGTGTGTGTCTCTGTCTGTGTGTCTCTCTGTCTGTGTGTTCTGTGCCAGCTGTTCTCCATGCCAGCAATAGCTGACCACTTGCTGGCTGGGGCAGACACACAACAGGCTCCTGGGACACAGCCAGCTCTTCGAGGCAGACTGCAGTCTGCGCACACACATACACACACATCTTCCGGACTGGGCACACACTTGTCTGTGTATCTTGGGGATGTGACAGCGACTCTTAAGATGGTCCAAGAAGATGTTTCAATACATCATCCTTCTGTCCTGCTCAATCAGACAGACAGAGCAAAGTATTTAGTGGCAATGAAAATGACTGTCCCCAGCTGTGTGCGTCATGGTTTGTTTTGTGGTTGAAGTTGTCTGTCTGTCTGTGTGTGTGTGTGTGTGTGTGTGTGTGTGTGTGTGATTTCTTTGATCTCTATCCAGGTCTAATGAAGGAAATGTAGCTGTCTCAATAGATGATGCCCACAGTCTGACTTACACTCTTGCCAATATATCCTGTTTTGTCTTGTACTGTAGATCACACAATAATGGAAGCGATGATTCATTAAACTGGTCTGTGTTTTTATAGTTTGCTGACATGAAATATGCTCTTTGTTTTGGTTCCTCTGATGTTTAAATGAAGATTTATCTTTCAAGAGTTTCTAATCTTATTTACACTCTGTGCTTTGCCTGGAGGGAGTTTGATCCAAGCAGCCAGTCTGTTCTAGTCTCTCAGTTTTCATCGCCAGACTTAAAAATTGAGCTTATCACATAAGACTAACGTCAGCTTCGCTTCCTTATCATGTTATTTGTGGACATGTAATCCATTTGCAATTTCCAATAATATCAGACAAGATGTAGCATCTGAATATTTGAAAAACTGCTCAAATCTACAAATCCTTCCTCACTTCTTTTTGGAGCAGAAAAAGTTCCCAATTCTTTCTGTTTATTTGGCTTCCCACTAAAGACAACACAATTTTGAATCTTTCCCATGAGCTGAGTACAGTCCAAGAAAAATAACCATGTCTTATGTTGCCATGGTGTAATTATGGATCCAAACAGACTCTATAGCTGCGGTCCCGTTCTAAACATCAGCTCGAGCACAGCGGAAGTTTGGTTTTCTAACCCAACATAATTAAATTCCAACTGCAGGAACGGAAATCCCGCCCGCCACCTTTAGAGAAAAAAACACAGTTGTTGTGCTCTGGTTCACATTCATGGTAGACTGACTCAGTTCTGGTGTTTTCCTGTGGTGTGTGTTTATGACATTACAAGATATGGCTGGTTTATTTCTGGCTCTCGTTAGACAAGAGATGAAGATTAGAAGTTAGCTCATTAGGAGTGAAGAGTGGACCTGGAGCAGCCTTACATTAATGTCTGAGGAGCAGAAAGCCATCATGGACCAGGCAGCTTTGCTTATTTCGTTTTCATACAGCAAAGCAGCTACTAGACATGATGCATTTCGAGTGCTACACTGTCACTATAATCTCTCCACCTACATTTGAAAATGCACCAAGTCCCCTGAAGTTTGTTGAAAGGTTGAGTGAAAGTGCATAAAAACCAAACAAGGCTAAGAGTATACAGCCATGCCAGCAGCCCTGTGAGGCTGAACTTAACAAAGCGATGGTGCTTTGAGCTAAATGCTAACATCACATGACATTGCTAACACGCTGATGTTTAACAAAGTCAAATTTGTGCCAATCCATCTTGTAGATGTTAAGATATTTTACTGGATAAATATAAACTTTGACCTGCTGGTTGCACTAGAGGAAAAGACAGGGGATCTTCAAAGTCATTAGGTCATTAGTCATTAGGATTCATGCTCTCAGGACCAGGAATGTCTGCTCCAAATTTCATGCCAATCCATTCAATAGTTAGTTAAGATATTTTACTAAAAAACAAAAATGTCAAACTCATGGTGGCGCCAAAGGGAAAGCCTGGGGATCACGAAAAACCATCAAGATTCATCCTCTGGGAACTATGTTTGTATAAAACTTCCTAGCAGCCCATTGAATAGTTATAGAGATATTTCAGTCTGGACCAAAAGTGGTGGACTGACCGACCATCCAACTGACAGACCGACATTGCCATTCCCAGTGCCACACCGCTAGCGTGGCTAAAAACTAAATGTCACCACATCATCACAAAACAACTCTTGGAATGCATCATAGATTGATGTACTGTATATAACAGAGAAACAGTGTCAGAGGGTGGAGACTTCCTCTGGGCCGATGATGAATAACTGCGGAGGAGATGAAAGCATATCAACTCATCAGTCCTCTCATATTGTGGAGCCTGTGATTGCTCACGGTCTTGCTTTTGTGCTGTGATGTCCTTGGTGTGTAGTCGCTGAGGAAACCTCAGTGCTGTCAGTCACAACAAAACAGCTCATGTGGGGTCATTTTGGTCTTGGCGGTTGAACAGCTCTCATTATTTGGGTTGATGAATCCTGAGGAATGTGTTTTGGGTTGAGCTGTTGATTGTTGTTTCCGTTTGTGGCCACGCCACAGGGCGAGATTCAAGATGTTGAAATGAGGCATTGAGAAACCACACCCATGCAGTCCGGTACACCACTGGATTGGATCTACATGATGGTAGACACACAGACATGGTACAGACGTTCACCCTGTCCTATTTCAGTGAAGCAGAAACCTCAGTGGCTGCCATTAGTAGTACACTGTGTGCTGCGGTCAGAGATGCTGATTTAGGCAAACCAGAGCTGTTTGGGTCATTTTTGTTGTTGCGTTAGTTATTTATGAGCAACAGTTGTTCCTCGTTCTAGGTATCCCTGCTATGACCACAATGTGGGTGGGTCTCGTCTGTGGGACTGACAGCTGACATTCCAGACTTCTTATGAGCCTTACACCGGAGGAAGGCTCGCATTTAGAACAAATACTGAGTTTTTCTATGAAACTGCTATTCTGCGTTTTGGATTTTGGATTACAGCTCATGTAAATGATTCAAAATTGCAGCACAGCAAGGAATGCATAGGTATCTGTGGGTTTAGTGGTAGCTAGAATGGTATAATTTGTGAGAGAGGTGACCAAAGTGTTCAAAACAGATTCAAGAATACATAGAAAGTTACTGGCAAACAAGAATTTCAATAAGGCACATACACATAAATATTTTGCAGGTGTTGACAGCAAAAATGAATGCAAGAAACCTGAAAAAACAAGCAAGTGTTAATACTTTTTTTAAGGATAAGTATTTTGCTTATTGTCAACAACTGCTAAAAAAGACCAAAACCAACAATGCATTAGTCTGTGTCTCAATACTTACCTACTTTGCTACCCTGTCTGTGGCACTCAGCTCCAAACCCATTGATTCCTATTGAAGATAAATCTTTAAAGCTACCTGCTCAGCACCAAACTGAAAGTTAGCAACTAGCTACTGAACATAGTGGAGCATTTAGCAGCTAAATAGCCAGATATTTCCCTCAGGAGTTGGTGAAGACCAAAAACAGAGTGAATATTGGAGGTAAGTTCATCGGGTGGCCAGAAACACAACACCAAATCAATAATAATGTTGCTCCATATCTGCTAACAAGTTCGCCATATCAACTTAAAAGCTGACAATATGCTTGTGTTGTGTCGCATCTTGTTTCAGCTGCCACCAAGTGGCCAAAAAATCAATGCATGCAGGTTTAGAAACAGATCACAAATATATAGTTTCATCTTTAAGAAAGACTGAGTATTTCTTTAAGAGGCTGGGCACTGTAGTTTTTAGCAAATGTTCTGAGGTTACAAACAGGAGTAAATAGTGTAGCTGTTGGGGACTATTTTCAGCTGCAGATTAATACAGGTTTTGTGCGCTTGGCTAATGAGTATTTACAGCACCAGGATGATATATGTTGGATTCACTCAACATAAACTACAGAGCCCATGTTTATCATAATGAAGGAACATGTCACCCAGTGCAACGGTGTCGCTCACTGATGTGTTTTTAACAGTTTTTGAACAACAATGGAGGTCTGTGGCACAGAGGAATAAGCTATATCAAGCTTTGGCTACACAGACAATACTGTTTAGTTGGATCAGTTAATTGTTTTTGGTCTTTTCCTGGGATTTGTTGACAGTAAGAAAAACATAGAATATCATGAGATGTATCCTTTAAATTCCACTTTAATGCCGTGAAGACAGCCTGGTACCTCTTTTGTTTGGTAAATTAAATTGAATATACTGTGTCTTGAAAATGTCTATAAGTTACATTTTTCTTGTAGAGATTTGGAAATGGCAGTATGATGGAGGTGTGTTTGAGCCTGTGTGTGTAAATGTGTGTTTGTTTGCGTTTCCATGCGCTACACACAGTTAATGGTTTTGGTTTTGGTATCTGGAGGAGGATGTGAGTGTGGGCATACAGGCCATCACTGTGAGTGGTCAGACAGACAGAAAACATGCAGTCAGGAGACAAGCAGGTGTGTGCCGGGCTTGTGTGTGTGTGTGTGTGTCAGCAAGAGAGAGAATTTTTACGAGACGTTTAATAATATTTACTCTGTGAGTGACATGATTTAAGGAGAAATTCCTAATAAATTCTTGGGTCTGGTTTGATGGACATTGTTCTTGTGTATCTTGGCTTGACCTGCTCAGTCTGAGATATAGAGAAATACTACTGATGGTACCAGGACGACAAAAACAAAAACAGGGATGAAAGAGACGAGGCAGAGACAGAGGGGAAGGAAAAGACAGATGGAGAAGAAGCAGCATGTATGTCTGCTGTAATGTGGAAACTAAACTTCTGTCTTTCTTTCTTACAGAGTGTATGAACTGTACCAGTTTCACTGACATGAACAGCAGAATAAATACCATTGAATCAAAGGTAAAAAGGATCCCTCTGATCTGTCCCTACAAGCCTGTCTTCATGCTATGAATAATTTGTTTGTAAGAATTTGTACACAGATTACTTTGTGCGTACCAGACGTGCAGATGTGTCTGAAATCTGCTGCTCTTGTTCCAGATCAAACTGTTAGAAGAGGGACGTTCATCCCTGCCGACAGTCAGCAGTTTACCAGAGGGCTCAACAGACAATGAGGTGGACACACCCCAACCCACTCCTATTGGACCGCCATCATACCTGCCACCAGGTGTCAACATGTCACGAAAAACATGCTTTCTGAAATATGTAGAGGAGATGATTGAAGAGCTGTTTCTTAATATCTTAACAAACAAGTGCACAAAGCAATCCTATTTTGTTGATATCTTAATGTCTGTATTTGAATTAATGAACTGTAAATGCACAGTTTGAGTTTCAATAGGAATAGTTCACTGCTATTTAATTCAAACCATAAATGAAGTTTGTTGGAATAACATACATTACAATACAATACAATACAATTTACACCCCTTAATCATATGTTATATTATTACACTGTGTGTCCAAAAGTCCAACATTTACATCTTCAATGGCTTTATTTGGCTGATTGTGTTTCTGGAGAGGGTTAACACACAACATTAAAAAATTTCAAATTTTGTATTTTTACAGCCTACAGTACATCCATTTGGCTTCAGATAGAACACAGATTAGATGGGTGATAGATTATTGGTTTATGCTGCTCATGTTCTCGTGGATGTTTGGAAATATAATAGACCTTTTATTTATTTTTCACTTGACAGTACTGACCATCTTCAGTACTTTGGTGAGACGCTGAGATGCAGCAAGGAGGTTAAAGGGGTACTCCAGCAATTCAGTATTGCACTTCTATAAAATTGGGGGATTTGTGAGAGACAGATTTAAAACAACAACAAAAAAGTTTTTACAATTGAAGCTTCTTTCAAACCCGACACCTCCAGTTTGTAACACATGCTTTCTGTTAAAACTTTTCCGTCTTAAGCCAAGCTGAAATAACCCTGATGACAAGTGTTGAAAGCTCCTCCAGAGCCACAGAAGACATTATAGAACTGTTTTCACACGTTGAGTCGTATTTGAGTAAACTGAACTTCATGTGTAAAATCGATAGAGTGCCCCTTTAAATCATTTTGGAGTGAACTATTCCTTGAACTCTACATTTGACTCTTACTGCCTTTTTTTTGGTGTACCAGGAGGCAGAGGGCCCATCGGACCACCAGGGCCCATCGGACCACCAGGGCTTCCAGGTTCTGCTGGACCTCCGGGTCCAGCTGGAAGAGCAGGCCTCACTGGACCCATCGGTAAAATATCATCAGACCTTCCAGTCTCATCTGCTCATTTAAAGATGATTTGAGGATTAATTGTGACTATCAGTGAAAAAACTCTCACAATTGACAAAAGTCTTGTTTAACATGATTGATTGATTAATTGTATTTTGTATTTTACCTTGGTGCTCAGGACCAAAGGGGGACAGAGGTCTACCAGGAGAAATAGGTCTCCCCGGCCCACCTGGTCCACCGGGTCCTCCAGGGCCGAGCTCCTCTCCTGTACTGCGCGGTGACGTTTTTCATGTGGACAATCAAGGTAAAAGGACTATACCACCTTACAAAGTCCCTCTTTTACAGTAACAGTAACATAATAGAAGCAGATCTTAGACACATGGTTGAATTCTGACCCAAGAACAATTGTAAAACCATTCAAGCATCCAGTTTTTGGATGGTCTGAATTGATGCCAAAACCACAGGACCATTTTGATGAATCATGTGCTTCATCAGTTTCAAACACTCTCATATCTCATTCATTATGTTTATCCTGTTGTTCTCTTTGCAATCATTTTGTCAGGCAGAACATGAACACTGGCCAGATGGGTTTCTATGTATGGAAAATAGTTTAAAAGGGGCACAGGTGGAAGCACAGAGAACAAAGCATGTTACCAAGTGTTTAAGTGAGCAATATGTGTCTTTAGCTTTTAGCAAAGGATTTAAATTTGTAATGGAGAGAGAATTTTTCCTTTGCAGCAAAGGGCTGGCTTAGATTTAGTTGAAATGTTTCCGTGTGCTTTGCTGCTGCTGAGCCACTGTTTACTGCACCCTCATTGAGCACCACCACCAACAATGGAGCCAAAAACCTACATATAAATCACAAGATTAGTTCAGGTGGTTTTAAAAAGACTAAATCAATCAGAAAAATATAGAGACATTTTTCATTCATCTTAACCTCTTTAATACAGTTTCACTTCTTCTACTACCCACAAAGATCTGTACAATCAAACATATTTAGAGGAAAATAACTGATTTCTCATATTTTGAAACTTTAAAATCTCTTTTGAAATACACAAGATAGAAGAAAAAACTCATGTGCAAAAGTTACATCTCTCACATTTAAAACCTAGGTTTCTCCACAGTGAGGCAGTAGAAGTCCATGCTATAATCATTACCTCATGAAGACTGCTGGCTCTGATTAGGCTTTTGGCTGCGTTTGCCTTTCTGAGCCCGGGACTGTGTCTGCGGGTCTGGAACTATGTAGATTTGGGTCTGTGGGACCATGTAAGCTGAGGGGGGCCAACTGGCTGTAAATCAGGCCTAATTTGTTAGCTGTCAGCACAACAGTCTGCGTTTGGGGGAACAGGCCGCGGCCCGGAGCCAAAATCTGGGCTAGCTATGAACGAGGGAGGGAGATAGTCTGTCACTCATGTGGAGTTTCTTGGGGAGGCAGCCAGGCTCGAGGAGACTGTAACATTAGAAAATTAGTTCCAGAGGGAAATCTGCTCCTTCTAGACCCTTTCTGTGGACTGCAGCCACAATGTAACAACGCTGTCTCAACATGGCGGCAGGAGGGGGTACGGACAGACTGATTCTGAGCATATGTTAAAGTGGAGAGGAAGTGGAAGTGTGGTGCGGTTGCAAACAAAATTTATACTTACAAGCATACTTTAAAATATCCTACATGCTGAGAACAAGGCATGACTTCCACCTCCTGAATGTTTTCTGTGAAGACAAAACATGTCCAAGCATTTACTGCTCCATTAAATGGGACCTCTTGTAGATCGACCAGCTGTTCCTGTCGATCACACTGGATTTAATCCTGCTGTTGACTGCTGATGAAACTCTGTAGCCTGAGTGGTGACCCTTGATGTCTTAACTCTTGTATTAGGTTGAGAGGTTTAGATCCCTCCCCCTGAGGCTTAGGCTGTTGGACACCCCAATAGTTTAGGCACAGTATATGAATACAGCAAACAAGTATTTGAAAGGCATATTGGAAATTCAAACAAAGATTTTATAGACATGCCCAAGATGTATAAAACACAGAGTTTTTCTTGCTAATTTGACTATATCTGTGAGGAAACTGTGTTCGCTGCTAAACAAGAAAATACATGTTGGCATTGAGTGTTTGGTATCTCACTGCAGCTACAGACTTTGACCTATGCACTTCAGCTGTTTTGGAGGTTTGTTGAGCTCTATGCAGAGTACAGAGTTGAATAGGTGCTTTCACACTACATTACATGGCCACATGCATCCGCGGCTGCCTTTGAGTGTGACTTGAGTTACTGGGTCCTAGTGTGTCCTTATATTCTTTTTGGTGCATTTACATCTGTATTTAGAGCTGTTCATTTGAGATCAGATCAGCCAGGATGCGTTTCAGTGTTAAGAGTGAACCAAGTCTGTGACAGTGAGTATAGGTAAGACAGAGGGAAGGTTAGCAGAGAATAGTTTTTGCTCTATTTTGTACCTCTGGTATCAATAAAAACTACAAAAAAATGTGCAAAACATTGATATTTACAGATCAAATTTAAACCATCTTTTCTTTTGTGACGGTTATGTTGTAAAGAACTTATAGAACCGAATAAAACCAACACTTCTGTCTGTAAAGCACAAATATCAAGTGTTATAGCTTTGGCTTGATTTTTGCAATTTTCATATCTAACTGGCTGGTTGCAGCCTATGAGTCACTTCTATTAAGATGCACAGTGTTGATCAATGAAAGCATTAATGCTAGTCTAGTTTCATTTTAAAGCAACTACAAGGAATTTTGTGTTGATTCTGGCGGCCTGAAATACTTTGGCGATGAAATACTGCAGTTACATTACTGGATACACGCAAGGTTATGGACTGAATGTCTGAATACATACACCCATGCTTATTAAATGGACATCTTATGCCTAGCTTCTTAAAGCAACTACAAAGAACTTTCATTTTGTGTTGATTCTGGCGGCCTCTGTGGACAAAAGCGGTAGTGTTTCCACCGCCTCCTGTCGTAAAGATCTTGATCTGGCTAGCACGTGCATTTGCTTTGGAAGCAAGTGAAAGAAAGACGCAACTTATTTTTAATACTTTTTTTTTAAACACAGCTGTTTGTAAGATGCATTGCAATAAGGTAATGTATCTATTTGTGGCTATGTAAGATTAATAACTGTAATATGATGATGGTGAAACAAAGCAAACTTTGTTTTAGTACGTTCATACACCTAGGTTTCATGTAAGCCTACAACTAACAGATTTGGTTGCTCAGTAGAAATTTTGTTGAGAAAGCTAAAGTTATCGACATTCCCAAGTAATGTTATGTCTTCATAATAATAAGCCTACAGCAAGATAAAGCTCGGTAGCAAGGACTGTACACAGCCAAATAAAATAGATTTATTACATACCTGTCTGGAAGAGGGCCAGTTCAGGGTCGGTTTTGAATCCTTTCAAATCCTGCAGTTCTCTCCATCTGTTGAATGACCGACCAAGGTCGACTAGTGTTTTCGCCCGTGCTCTATCACTGTCCCTTTTGGCATTTTTTTTTTGTTCTTCCGTCAATTCTTTTTTTTTTCTCTTTGCTGATCCTGCCCCAGCATCAGCTATAACCACAAAATGTAACATCCAAAATAAAACTGTCTAAATAAAAATCACCTCCTGCTCCCTAACTAGCTAACGTACTACTCACTGCAAAACTTTGCCTGGGAAAAAGTAAACAGCTCTTCCGGTCTGCGTGGCGGTGCCGTAAATGGTTTCATCCGATTTTGCAGGGAATCGGACCGGGTGACATTTAAAATCTTGTTTGCTTATGTAGGTCATATAGAGGCATCACTATTAAATTGAGACTTTTTCATAACCAGTTAAAAACTCCTTGTAGTTGCTTTAAGTCATTTACACCAGGAAATAGAGTATAATGTAACATATTTTTGATTCTGTTGACTCAAGAAGAAGGTAACTGACTATTTATTACGTAGAAAAGGTTTCAGTCGTAGTCATCTGGACACTGTTTTCAGAATCAAGAAAACAGTGAAAACAGTGTCCAGATGACTATGACTGAAACCTTTTCTACGATAGAACACTCATGGACGAATGAGGGACTACACCGACTATTTATTACATTAAAGAACAATCTAAATGATAAGCTGTAAATCCACCTCTTGCTGAAACACGATTGTTAATGACCCTCAGTCAGGTATTAATTTTATTTTATCTAATCTGTCGTTACAGCTTCCTTTGTCTTTTGTGCAAAGGTCAAACTAAACTTTTCATTTAAACTTCTGTCTTTCCCCGTCCATCCAGCTCTCCCTGCTCCTCAGATCGTAGTCGGGCCTCCTGGTCCAACTGGTCCTGTCGGACCCTCAGGTATGAATCTAAGCTGTTTCCTGCCCACAGGTTAGAGGGAAACACCACAGAACCACAGCATGTCCTCAGCCCAACACAGTTTAAGAAACTTACATGTGTATATGTATGTAAGTCATTCTTGCCTGTGGCCATCAAACTCTTTAACTCCTCCCTCTAAGTGTTAGTCTGTATGACCCTAAGTCATTAAACTGGACATTAATCATTACATCTCTGCAATACTTGACATAATTTTGCAATATTCTGTGTTAATACTCCTGTGCAATATACTCTTTTCAGTTTAAAATTCCCTATTTATTGATATTGATATTTATTCATACCTCTATTACTGCTGTGCAATATCCTCTGTCTCATTATAATCTTAATAAGCTACACTTAACTTGGCAGTTCATGCACTGTTACCTTATACCATATTATTATCATCAACCGGTAAACCCACTTTGTACTTCACACTTATTTTATTTTATACTTATACCCGCTTGGTTCTTAATTTATTTTCTGACCTGTATTATAGTGTATTATATTTTTTGCTTAGTACTTCTATTCCTGACGTGATAGTGAGCTGCTGTAGCAAAAGAGTTTCCCCTCGGGGATCAATAAAGTATTTCTGATTCTGATTCTGATTGTGCCATGATTGAGTTTTGACCTCTTGGATGGGTCCATCATTACAAATACATGTAGTGCTGCCAAACACTGCTCAAACTCACAAAACTTTAAACTTTAAAATCCTAGTCAAGATCCCAAAATTTCCAAAGACAGGAAACACAGGAGAATGTGTCAGAAGAATCACAAAACACTGTAATTGGAATTTGGAAATTTTACTATATGAGCATTTAATAAAACACTGGTACAAGCAGATACAAAATATATATGTGACTTTGTCATGTCATGTGAAAACATTGTTAAAGCCATTTATTTTAAGGGAACTTTAAATAAAACAATTAAACACAGAACGTGGGGGTTTAAGTGGTTTATTTTGTAAACCCTGACAAATATCTCTCACAGGACAATGTCATTTCTGAATTAAATTAAACTGTGTTAAATTGACTGAATTGAATTTTGACATTGCACAATATTTAGAGCCACACTTAAACATGTTGACATTCATCCCCCTCATGTGTGAATGTTTTTGTGATTGACACCACAGGCCCTCCAGGAGTGAGAGGACCTGCAGGGATACCAGGCCTGCCGGGAGGAGATGTGAGTATCTGTATGTGTTGATCAATAAAAATATCTCTGTATGACTTGGCATCGTTAATACCTTCTGTTTTCCTGGCATAAGGGCAAGGACGGCCTGCAAGGCAATCCGGGGGATCTTGGGCCTAAAGGAGATCCAGGGGAAAGGGTGAGGCTGCTTCAAAAATCATCCTCATTATTGGATTTGCAGGCTGGCTGAACAGATTTGATTCTGATGAACTATCAAAATGCTTTTTGTTCTACGTTTTGTAAATGGTCCTAGCTGTCATGCAATCTTAAACACATTAAAGGTGAACAAGCTTTTCTTCAAAGATGCACTCCGAGCCATAACAAATCCTCCTCTCTCGTCCAAGGCCAGGCCTCACTAATCAGGGCAGCCATGTCGGGTCCCCTCTTTCATCCGGCTCTCTAGTGGGCCTCTGTCTTTAAACCTGATCCCCCTTCCTCTACTAGCATGATTTAAGATTGGAGATCTGGTGAGGAGGCAGATTAGCACGGGTGAATGTGTGTGAGCAGGAATCCTAAATTATTTCTCTCTGTTCCTTCTCTACCAGGGGCCTCCAGGTGTAACAGGCGAGCAGGGCCTAACTGTAAGTATAGGTTATTGTATTGCGTAAAACACACACATACAGATGACAAGATTATTTTACTCTGTTTTCACAGGGAGCACCAGGGCTAAAAGGAGAGCCAGGAGAAGGCTTAAATGAGGTAAGAGACATTAGTATATTTTCCTCCTGAGCTCATTTGAAAAATTGTCCTAAATCAATATGATGGTGTTATTCAGGGCGAGGCCGTGCAGCAGCTCAGGGAGGCCCTGAAGATCCTGGCCGAGAGGGTCCTGATCCTGGAGCATATGATCGGCATTCACGGTGAGAAGAAAAACAGAGGTGTAGGAAACCATTTTCCAGGTCTCAGAATGATTATGTTAAAGGAATAGTTTGACATTTTGGCAAAATAAGTTTAAGATTACTCTCATGTCTGTGCGCTAAATGTAGGGCTACAGCCAGCAGCTACAGTTAGCTTAGCTTAGCATACAGACTGGAAACAAGGGGAAACAGCTAGCCTGTCTCTGACCAAAGGTAACAAAATCCAACTATCAGCACCTCTAACGATCACTCAACATGTTGTATCTCATTTGTTTAATCTGTACAAAAACCAAAGCATATGAACTACAATTTGCTGTTTTATGGGGGTTGTGTGCTGGACTATTTCTTGGCTCTGAGTAGTTGCCAGTTGTACTCTTTGTTTTTTTTGTATGGATTGAACACACAAAATAAAAAGTGTTAATTAGTGACTTTTAGAGGTGCTGGTAAGTGAATTTTGTTACCTTCAGACAGAGCCAGGCTAGCTGTTTATCCCTGTTCCCAGTCTGTTGGCTGTAGCTTAATATTAAACAAACAGACATGAGAGTGGTATCAATCGTCACATCTAACTCTCCTCCAGAAAGCGAATGAGCATATTTCCCAAATGTCAAACTATTCCTTTAAAGCAGTATTTGAAGAAGAATATTTTTTGATGATCGTTTTTCCGTCGTTCATATCTTTACACAGACAACTCTGAAGGATCCGGATTTGGCAGCTTTTCTGACCCCCTGTCTTTCTCTGCCATAAAGACCAAACGCCTTCAGCCTGTTCAACCCCCCCCTCAAACTCCAGTGCTGGGGGAGAGACAAAGACAAGCTCCCCTTTAAGAGTATAGTCTCTTTTTGTATGTATGTGTATAATTGTGATGAATGTGATTTTGCTTGACTTACAGTTTTTGTTTATATCATGTTTCTCATACCTTTATTATTACAATTTATTTGCCTATTATTGTCTTTTTTTGTCACAGCTGTATAAACAAAGCTCTTTGCAGACATGAGATGTTGAGCATTTCATCCACATGAAAGGCTTGAGCCTTTTTGACCCTGTTGCGCTGCACGATCTGTCTACATAACCGTAGCAGCAGCACTTGTGCTATGTTGTACAATGAAATATTATCTCATAAACTGTTATGAAGGTTTTGGCATCTTTCTTTCCTTAGATAAAAGATTGCCTAGTAAACACATCAGTTTCCTTGGCTGATGTTGCAAAGCTCCTCAGGCTGCAAAGTGAGTTCCCGAGACCTGGACCCAAGTGTCAAACACACTTTTGGAATGACCTCAGGGTTCATCTTGTTTTAGCCTGTCAACCATATTTCTTCCTTTCTCTTCTTTCTGTCTCTCTCTGGTTGCTCTGCATTGTTAAAACTGAGGTAAGACACGACAAGCTGCCAAGAATATCTGCTTAAAATAAAGTTAGGTGAAATTAATAGCATCTGGCGAGCGCACATCTGGAAAGCAAAAGGAAGAGATGCTGAAACAGTTGAGTTTTGGCCTGGAAACCGTAAACCTTGCTTGGCTCCAGTGCACCTTCACTCGACTGGCTGGTGGAGCACTAAACCTGACAAGATTACACTGACTTCCTCACAAACTGCCTCTGAGATTTGTTTCCAAACTGATATGATTATTGTATAATAAGTCTCTGAGAGACCAAGCCTGTTGGTCTCTGAATAAAGCTTGGACCATGTCTGGTACAATCTTTGTTTTCTCCATTACAAACTTCATATGTAAAAAGAATGGCTCAGCATATTTGGATATAAACTTATTCGCGAAAACTACATGTCTGTATAAATATGAAACTTGAGCCAGCAGCTGAGCTTAGCACAAAGACTGAAAACAGGGAAACAGCTAGCCTGGCTCTGTCCAAAAGTAAAAAAAAGAAATCCTCTTACCAGCACTTGCAAACTCATGGTGACAACAGTGGTACTCATGTCATATCTTTCAGACTGAAGTTATGAGCAGCCGACTAGGAAAATATACTGTATAAGAACTACAGAAGTGTCAACAAAGCCACCATCGTTGACAGTTACATCTAAATAAAATCCAATATTAACATTAGTAAACCAATTCAACTAATTTCATAGGAGCTATACACTGTTAGTGCGTATCTGGTTTCACTTGTTATAGTGCCGTTTTTATACTTCAGTTTTTGTACAGATTAAACAAACAAGATATAACATGTTAATTAGTGAGCTTTAGAGGTGCTTTAGGTGGATTTTATTACCTTTGGACAGAACCAGGCTAGCTGTTTCCAACAGTTTCCAGTCTTTGTGCTAAGCTAAGCTAACCGGCTACTGGCAGCTGCTTTTATCATAGAGACGTGAGTGGGATCGATTTCCACATCTAACTCTTGGCAGGAAAGCAAATAAGCGTCCGAAAATGTCAAACTTTTCCTTTAACCATCAGTAACAGAAAAGAGATGGACCTGTCTGTATCTGTTGTTCAGTCTCTGATAAGTTATCATAGGTAATCTATCTTTTAAAAGCCGCTGTTTTGTTATGTCTTGTGCATGTTTCATTATCTTTTATACTAAACAATGTTCAGTTGTGCTTTGTTGTTTAATTTGCGAGACATTGTGCTCAGCAGATATTTATATGTGTTGATTATTGAAGTAAGATTAAAGTCAAAACTACAAAGGGATTCATTTCGCAGAGTCACCACTTTATTGCACATAATTACATTAACACATGCTGCACACCACAACATAGAGACTATTTACAGACAGAAGCTTTGCTGCTGCTCCTCTTCTTCCTCTTCTTTTCATCCTTCTGTTTCTTCCCCTCCTCTTACTACTACTCTTTGTCCTCTCTGTGGGTGATCAAATAACACACGTTCTTGTAGTCAAGGTTACTGGCGACTTACAGATGGAAGTTTGTAAACATCTGAATTACCTTTAAGCAAAGAGGTAAAGGGTTTATTGCACTTTTTCTTTTTTTTTTAAATCCACAGCTTTTATGATGAGGAGCACTGTCAGGTTTGCAGAAAAGGATCACACCTGCTATTACATCTACAGACAAATACAGAGGTGGCTTTTGCCATTAAAATAGCTCATCAGAACAGGGAGATAAGTGCGGTTATGTATCATTGTCATATATTCCACTCTGGCCTCTTTATGCACCCTTTCATCTGTGCTTTGCCTGCCTGTTTCTGTCTTTCTCCTGATGTACCCCTCCCCTCCTCCCCCTCCTCTGCCTGTTTCTCTCCTCTTGTTTTTCCTGTCTACTGAACAGAGACATGTTGATATGAGGCCCGCTTGCAACGGCCACAAGGGAACAAGTCTCTGGTGCTTTTGATCAGCTGCAAGATCAGACATGTCCACCGCTCCCCCGTGTACACTCCAGTGACTGATCATGCAGTATAATGGGCAGGCACAGACAACCAAAGATGCACACCCACACATGTTTTCTCTGTAGATCATATAAGCATGGACACACACACACACCCTAAGCAGAGGGCCTGTGGTCCATGTGTCGGCTCTGCTCACAGTAGGGTGGCTTGTTTGCTGGACACAAGGGAGCGAGAGAGAGAGATGGTGTGTGTGATTTCCCCTTTCTTCCCCTTTTTTGCCTTTGACAGTAAGATGGATGATTGCAATCACAGGAGCCATCAGTGAGACAGAGTGGAGGTCTATGGGGCAGTGAGACACAGCCATGGGAAACCAGCCGTCAGATTACTGCACCGTGCTGCCATGGGAACGCTGTGCTGTTTATTTGTCTTGGGGGTTTTGTTGTTTCATATGTATTTTCCTCTCTCTCTTTTCCCCTCCTCTGTGCGGCCTTTTGATGTACAGAGCACGAAAGCTTCCTCATGAAATATGTGTCGGCTTCGTGAGAGGGACGGAGAAGGAGAGCGTTTACGTTTCACAACATAGTAAGCGTACTGTAAGTCAATATGTCTCTTCAAACCAGTACAAATGTGACAGATTTCATAGCGATTAGACCAGTCTCTTTGATCCCTGGAGAGAATGAGAGGCAGACTTTTCACTCCCCAGTCAACGGATGTTTTTAAGAGAAACATCTGTTGCTGTACAAATGAGATTACTGTGTCTCTAGCCAGGGGCCATGAAGGTTATGAGTAGCAGTGTTACTGAAGAGGGGGTCTGGAAGAGAGCTGAGAGGGATCTTTGTAATAAGCTGTAGCTGGTAGTTAAGGGGTTTAAATCAAATTAAATTGCCTCAGATTCTGGGTATTCATCAACGCTCACCTTCAAATTGTTCAACGGCATTGCCACCGCCCGTACCTTTGAATCACATATCTCATATTGATACGTCCAGTATTTCACCTTGTTGCCAAGCAACAACTCACCTCATCCTCTGTAAACTTGTCAACCTGTGACGCGAGGTGATATTTCATCCTGCAGGAGAGGAAGAATTACTGTTTCCATCTCTTTGACTTTGAATGAACTGTCATCTGTATTTCACGGAACAAGATATGCATTGTCTGCATGCGGGAACTTTGTTAATGATTTACGTTTTTGTACTGTACAAACTAATTCATAGTTATCCGAGTGATGAATTCCTGTGAGAGGCATCACAAGCCACAGAGTGATTTCTGTGTCTGTGCAGAACGGTGAAGAAAATCACACACTCACTCCGCGCCCCTGAGGACTCCTGTTCCTTCCGGGTCAAATACCTTGAAGGCATTGAGAATCATCTCCTCTGGGTCAGTTCCCGACAAAACACAGGTAAAGCTGCGAGTAACAACTGTTCATCTGCGCAGACATGATGCACACTCTCTCAGTTTCATATGATACTTCAGTATTGGCTTTTCTTTTCTGGCTTTTCTTAGTATTGTTTTTGTGGCAAATGCTAAAATTTTATATTTTGATGCTGAGTATGAAATAAGGACTACACCAAGATTAGTTGATAAGAAAATCTAGTTCATTCATGTTTTTTTATGCAGAAATTCCTTCATAGTTCAAGACAAGTTTTACCTTTGGGAGACAATAAAAGCAAAACTTAAAGCCTTGACTGAAATTATGCATGAATAAATGATCAAGTTCACTTAAAACAATAACACAAACCAAAGTATAAACAAATATTTAAATATTAATTTTAGATTAGGGATCCCAGTCAAAGCCATGTTGCAGTTGTAGTGTAGTATAGGAGAAAAACCCCAACTACTTAAATTAGATACTGTGAATGTGTGATTATTATCTGTGTGTGTACATGTGACTTAATTTTCAGCAATGCACACATGAAAAATCTAAATACAAAACTGATAATAGATTAAATAAAATTGCAAATATACACATTTCTCAAAAACAGAAATCAAATTTCAGTATTAAGTATTTCTGGAACGTAAAAGAAAAGAAAAAACACTGAAACTCTGAATTTGAAAATAAAGACTATAAAATGCTGACTGACCTTTGAGGGTTTTCTCCGAACATGTTTAGGAATAAAGTGAAGTTGAGTCCTGAACGCTCCTTCATCATCTCATCGAGCTCATCATTACCAACGTAAAGCCGACCTGCCATCAAACACATCATACTTGTTAACTTATGTGATCGATGTAGGAAAAATGCATCAGTGAAACAGTTATTGTAAGATATCTGTAAGATGAAATTTATAGTATCAAAGTAGTAGCAAAATCCCAATACTGCTTTCCAAATCTGTGCCTTTAAGACTAATAATAGTTAATAAATACTTACCCAAATGAGCAAAGATGTCCCTCAGGTCGCTCTTATCAATGAAACCATCTCTGTTCTGGTCCATGAGTGTGAACTCCTGCAAGCAGAGGACAGTTACACAGGTTACCAGAGGAGGCAGTACAGCTCCACATACTGTAGCAAGAGAGAGTCCTACATGAGCCCACATGTACTGTACACACGCACACACAGTTTCACCACAGCATCTGTCCACGAACCTGTTTGAACTCCTGGATCTGGTTCTGCTCAAACATAGCGATGATGTTGGAGCCTCCTGCCAACTTCATCTTGGCCTTTTTGGGTGCCTGTAACAGAAGAGACTTGTCTGATGAGAGAGGAGGTCCATGGCGGTTCCCTTTAGTCAGACCAACTGAGGTGGGAAGCAGCCTCAGTCAGCAGAAACACCCAAAAACTTGACATCTCGGTCATGTAGCTGATTATATTTCTGTTTTTTTAAATCAAAGCAGCATAATATTTGCACATTAGTGAGTGCAATAAACATGCTAGACATCCTGTACAGCATCTTACCATTGTGTGTCTTCTTTGTGACCAGATTGTCCTTCCTTTATATACTACTAGATCAACTGTCCAGCACCAGTTCTGTCAGGTCAATAGAGACCATGCTGTACACGCTTCAGGGTATGGCGTGCCTTTTGGAGGATACTTTGACTATGTCCAAACAAGCTTCAGGACATGTAGTGGATCTATATTTGAAAGAGCGAATGTGATTTTACTCACAGTAACTGGACGTGTTAATAATTCCCTCATGTACATTACATGAATGGGATTAATACAGGAATGAGGGGTCTGGTTGTTCTGGCCGTCTGAAAGCATTATTGCTGATAGACCCCAGTGGTTTTAACAGCTGTTGAGGCATCAGCTCATTATAGGGCGCAACATTACTCGCTGCCCCTGTGCCTGCAGGAAATGTCTCCTTTGACAGCGCAAAGTGTTAATTCTGTGTCAGGACACTAACACAGAGGTGTAAATTTGAATGATCCACATCACAGCTTCTGATTTCTATCAAATGACTCCTGAAGCTTTTTTCTAAAACAGGCAAACATGCTCACCTCCTCCTTCCTTCTCTCATTTTCAAGTTTTTTTCTGCCTTATTGCTAAAGCCTAAGCTCTACAATATATAAAGCAGAGTAAAAACATGAGCAAAATCAGCATGGCTGTGTAAACTTAATGAAACACTAGAGGATGTGTGTGTTAGTACAGCTGTCTCGCTCTCTTAACAAGTCATGCCAGAGGTATGAAAAGCATTTAAAAGACAAAGTTTGTGGTCTTTTAAGTTCATTCAGTTACGCCTCTGAGTGGGAACAGTGTTACAATCAACCAGTTAATAATGTGCAGACACAAAGCAAGGGCTCTATTTTAGGGACGTGTGGCCTGCACTAGCATCAACAAACAGGCAGGTGTTCATGTACTTTCTGGAGATGGTGTCAGTGTTGCCTCCCTGAATCAAACACACACACACACACACACACACACACACACACACACACACACACACACACACAACAGGTTACACAGTCACAAACTCCCTCTGATGTTTAAACCATCTATCCAAAATCATTTTCTTGATATCACCAAATGACCACTTTAAACATTGTGTTAAATTCTACCCTTCAGACCCTGATTTCCATTTCAGCACTGTATAAAAGTCACCTGGCAAAGATGTGACACTTGCATGAGATAATGTATTACAGTTAACATTTTATCACCTTTATTATTTGTAGCAACTTACAACTAATGTTGCATGATACGTAAGTTGAAAGGGAGGATTCTGACATATTTGACAATAAATGTTGGCCTAGAAACACTGTTTACTTCAATGAATCATCTCAAGCAAGTCTTGTCTCTGCAAGCGGATTTTCTTCTTGTAATGCAATCAGCTGAAACCAGTGGCTGCCTCAAAACACATTAAACCACGTAAAAGAGAAAATGATAACAGTAAGCTTTTCAAAACAGGGTCTAAGGACAGAGGGTGTCTACTGTATGTGAGTGTTAAGCCCTCTGAGGTAAATGTGTGATTTTGGGCCATATAGTACAAACAAAACCAACTTGGGTCTACAGAAAATACAAAGTATAATTTGTAATACAACATACAAAAACATCATGAGATGAGAGTTCATAGGAAACTGTGTACAAATGTCTTTACTCTGAGGGTGTAAATAGTCATCAAACAGACAATAGAACAGATTCACTCAAACAAAAAGTCAAAAGTAATGAACAATCACATAAGTTAATTAAGTCATATAAATTAAATACAATGATCAAACAATTATTGTTGATGATGAATAGATTTCTGTTAGAAACTTTGACACTGATGGGGGACAGTGAGTCTCGCTGTCACAGAAGGTGTAGTTACAAATGATCGCTCAGCTTTGCCATCAGCTCAGTCAGGTGCTGGAGGTGATACTGCTGTTTTTCACGAGTGAAACCAGCGTGTCAAGTCTTTGACCACATCAGTCCCGCCTCTGGTCCTCCTCACTGCCCTGCAGGCCGTGCAGTAGTGTTCAGCCCAGAAGGTGGGCTGGTGCAAGCTGTAGCTCCCTCTCCAGTCCAGGTGCCGCCTCAGCAGGGCCGGGTTGCGCCTCAGCACCAGCAGGTACCGGGCCAGCCCTCGCACTGTGGGGAAGTCGTCCACGTGGATGAAGGCCTCGGGGGGCAGGAAGCGCTCATAGTTCTGCCTGGACGGACCCAGGACCACCGGGACGGCACCGGCTCGCACCGCGTTCCACAGCTTCTCCGTGATGTAGTCGGTGTGCTGTGAGTTCTCCAGCGCCAGGTAAAATTGGTACCGTCTGACCAGCCGCACCACGCTGCCGCCGCTGTCCTTCGGTAACGGCCGGCCCGCGCGCCCGAACACATCCACCTGGATGTGCCGGCGGAGCTGGTAGTAGAAGGCCACGCGGGCATGGGACTCCGACCAGTTGCTGATGACCCAGGCCAAGAGGCGGGGCCGGACGAGGTGTGAGCGCGAGGGTGCGCGGAGCGGGTGCGCAAAGCGGTTCTGGAGACCCTTGGTTATGCGTTCACGGGGGACCAGATACCCGTACGGCAAGAAAATATCAGAATCTGTCCGGTAGGTCAGTGTGAGGTTGAAAACATCCTCAAAACGCCAAAGTCTGGACGTGTGCGCGGGGGACTCGTAGTTCATCCATATCCACTTTTGCGCACGTGGCCGCGGTTCAGGTGGCAGGTCAACGGTGCCGGTGGCAACATCCCGGTGGTGAATGATCACAGCGTCAGCTTCCGGGTACGAGCGCCCATCGTCGGTGAGCGTGCACCCGCCGATCTGATAGAGCGCAAAGCAGTCCGGAAGTTTGCGGTACCGACCGAAGGGATGCGTCCATATCAGGACTGTCACCGCGCTGTTCTCCTCAGAGAAGTACGGTTCCAGCGTGAACGGGTCCGGTAGGTAGAGTAGGCGGACTCCCAGCCATAACAAAAAAACGACAGTAACCGCGCACACAGAGGAATAGGTTATTTTGACACATTTCTCCTGCTGGGACAAACCCGAGCGCCTGTCTGCTCTGTGAGCTGTGATTGTTGAGCGGCCCGCTACTCTCCAATTAGCCCAAACTCCCATCGACGCCCTTCACGCTGCACTTTCCCCCAAAGTTCAAAAACCTCCTATTGCATCCTTTTGCTCCGTTTGTCCACTTCACTCATACAGAAACTTTTTCAGGAAAACTAGATGACAAAAATCAGCCCATGAGTTCAATCTGCTGGCACACCTTAATGTCCTACTTTAATAGTTACTTTCGTTTTAGGTGTGATAAGGAGTGCCGATAACAGTTCGTCCAGTTCAACCTGTCCAGTCTTCCACAACGGTGTTGCTAATATCACTCTGTCTTCTTGGTCCAAACAGAGTAAAAAACATTTGCACCAGTGTAGGCCTGTGCTCAAACATTTTGACGTGGCAGTGTTGGTCTGGGTTCGTGTTACCTTTGAATGGAGCTTTTGTGAGGCCTGCTGCCTGCCGGTCGGCCTCCCAGGCACGTTTAGGTTGTGTAAACACCTTGGCCCAGGGCGCGGTGTCCTGCTGATGGCATAAGCAGAGTTTTTTTTTTAGTTTTTTTTAAAGAACTAGCATATTTTTCATTTAGCTTGTAAATGACTCTGTTTGTATGAAAGCATATTCTTTTAGGATGGAGGGCCAGGGGCCAAATCAGAAGCCTGTGGGGTTTGGAGAATTGCCAATACTGAGTGCTAGCCATTAAACTCCTTAATTAGCAAACAATCCCTTAGATTTTACGGGTTGCCTAATGAAAAGTGTTTGTACTTGTCAAGCCAATAAACCATGTAAGAGGACCCTCAAACGTCTATTTATACCTATATAAAGGCTACACATGTCATCCACCACTAGGTGTCTCCCCACACAAGCACAAAGCTGTCCTGTGAAGTGTAGTGACATTGGGATTTTTCTCCAAACATGCATGTTTAATTTGGCCAATGAATAAACATTTCAGCTGGAAATTAAGCAGTCAGCAGCAAGGCTTTGAAAAGGTTTGTCTTGAATGTTTTATTTATTAGATATGACCCAGCATTGCAACACCCTCTAACCAGAACTCTTAATAAATGACTCATAGTTTTAATGTGATCTAACCTAAACAAATACAGGAATTAAAAAAAACAACAACCCACAAGCCCTCACAGAGTGACACATTACTCTCTGTGTAAAAGGATCAGCTGTCCAGGTCGTCGTTATGTGAACGCATTCTGATCAAAACTCATGAAAAAATGATGAAGCGGCAGGGTTGGGACTCCTGCACTGTGTGTTGTGTCTGATCTCTGGTGGGCAGGAAAAACACGGCGTGACTGGGACAACATTATTCCTCCCCACAGACACAGAGTATGTCATGAAGTCTGAGTGTGAGTGGAAAAAATGGCAGACAAGGAGGAGTGGGAGGAGATGAAGCAAGAAGCATGTGTGTCTCCACTGGGTCCTCCTCCTTCCTGTTACATCCATTCACTTTTCTTCACCATGGAGCAAAAGAGAAAAAAAAAGGAATATTTTTGTGTGTTTGTGTGCGTGCATGTGTGTGTGACTAGTTATCCCCATAAGAGGTTTTGTATTCTTTCTGCATTATTTATCCTCCCTTTCATCTGAACAGTTCTATTTTCAGCCGATCATTTAATGTCCTGCCCGGGGTTATCTTATGTTGGGAAGAAGCACAGCAAACTCATAAGTTATGGATACGCGGTGAGGCTCAACATCATAAACACATGTATGTCTTTCCTCAGAAAATTGCAGAGGTGGCTGAGGTCAGGAAATGACACATAGGAATGAGTTTTCTTTGTCTTCTTTCAGTTAAATTTTGTTTATTTTAATCCGTTTTTAGGCAGCACTAAACCATGCAAATGTTGCTGGAAATGTGCTATAATTATAGTTGCACTGATTGGTGATATGGGGACATTTTGTTCAGCTCAAATTACAGCCAGGGTGATACACTAAAGCTTGGCATTTATGTTTGCTTCATTTTTTCCTCTTCTCTCTTGCTAGAAAATAACTTTTTTGTCATCATTCTCTTTCATTTGCTGTTGCAGACCTTGAATCTCCACGGAGGGATCAATATCGCGTCTTTCTCTGTTCAAACATCACTGCAGCAGCTGGCCACATGTGTACATGCATGTACACAGGCAGGAGGACAGAAAAACTGACACACGGGCTTCTCAGGTCGTTTTATATGAACAATGTCGGCCATTTTATAAGGATTAGGTGATGAAACTGCACTTATTAGTGTTATTATAGGTGAAATACACAAAAACCCACATTTTGCAGACTTTACGCATCTTTTCCCAAGCCCATGTTTACTGCTACCTTCCTGTTTGTCAGAAGTAATACCTGTGTGTGTGTGTGTGTGTGTGTGTGTGTGTGTGTGTGTGTGTGTGTGTGTGTGTGTGTGAGTCATACCAGCACAGACAGAAGCATTCAGTTTTTGATGGGACCCCCAGGTCTTCACTCATCTCCCCTATTGATTTTCTCTTGCTTTCCCTTTTGCACTCCCAGGGGATGGGATGTCTCAATTGGTCCCGGCCAGTGAAAGAGAGTGTGAGCGATAGAGAAACAGATAGAAGACGAGGGAAAGAGAAAGGAAAGAGCAAGACAAAAATGGAGGGAGAGAACGTAGAGAGAAAAAGAGGAGGAAGCGGCAGTAGGGGCCTGCGAGCTGCCTGATCACAGAGGCCCTCGCTGACCCCTGACCTTGATCATGACCTCAGAGGTTACCCCGGAGGTCAGAGGTTGTGTGAAAGTGCCACTGCGGCGATTCACTCCACTACTGGGTGATGATGATCTTATGCAGCCTCCCCAGCCTGTCTGACATGATCAGTGTTGCTCTCTGCCTGCGGCTCCCAAGGGCCACACATCCATCTCTAACCCGGCCACACAAGGCCCGCTAAAAGCACCTTGCAGGCAGAGTCAATGAGCAGGAGGAAAAGGGACACAAACAGGGAAAAGTGGGAAAGCTAAAGGACAGAAAGGCTGTTTTATTTTATACCCTGTAGCTCTGTCGGGGTATAAGATCTAGTTGTATAATGGCACTGACACAAAGAATGTGTGTTTATTTCTCTATATTTAAACTTTAACCAAATGTACATGAACTGATGAGGCTTTTTAGAGGCTAAATCTGTGGGCATGTTCCTTCTGCTGTCTTTGTCAAGAACAATTTACGTTGGGTTTTTTTCCTCCTCTAATTTTACCATACAGTGTAATAAAAAGACAAGTGAGGAGAAAAAATAAACCCCCCATGCCACACGTGCACAAGCCTCTGTAGCAGGAACATGATAATTTGTAGTGTGGATTGATAATTCAGACTCTTACTTGCTCCGACTTACACTGTGTACCCCCTACTGCTTCAAAGTAATCCAGAGCCTAGTGAAGCTACACTCAAATCCTTATGGAGATACTGTGGGCTGAAATTCAGAGAGTTTGAGAGGAGCGCCTGGCAGTACAAAGTCAACTGATTTGTAATGTTCACGACAAAGTTTGCATGTAGATAATTTTACAGAATTAAATTCTTACTTTACTGAATACAGTTTTGCATTAGAACATGGAGGGACTATGTACAAAAATTGCAGGAATTCATTAGTAGAGCCTTATGTGAGGCAGGCTTTAACTAAACGTCAAAGATCTCTGTGTGCAGTTATGCTCAGGTCATTTACCAGTACATTATAGAAACAGACAGGTTTAACTGTCTCTCCGAAGAGAAAATGTTTTGTTTGTTATGTGTTTTAGGTGAGATCAAAGATGAAGTCCATTTCATGTTTTATTGTTCATTGTGTGGGGATTTAAGGGCTGCATTTTTTTTTAAATTAAAATGTCCTTCATTCATGATGATTTCTTTTGGATTTATGATTCTAAAAAAACAGCTGTTTTTAGGAAGGGAATATTTTTCGGGGGGCAGATTTTATTTGTTTGCAATGTAATGCTGTATGGAAGAAGTTATGTTCATGTCTGACAAATGTTTGTCACAAAAACAGTATTTTTGGTGTCTTGTTGGCTGGGCACTTGTATGTGCATAACACAATAAATAACATAACTAATAAACAAAGTATCACCTTATAGTATTTGAAACATTGAATGTGTTACTTAATGTCCAAAGTAAAAAGCCAACATAGTTAATGATCATAAAACATTTCTGAATAAATTTTCAGATGTTATTATTGATTATAAAATACTGTTTCCTTTTCATAGTAATATCAATGGCATAAAAATATATCATGTTCCTTTTAGTTATGTGTTTTCTTTGTGTGAGAGTAAGAGAGAACTATACAAGCAGCATAATGGACACACTGCAAAGCTACTGAGCCAGTACAGATTATCTCAGACCTGTATTTCTGGTTTGGCTTAATGATAGGTAGCATCACAAGGCATGCAGGCCAAGCCAAGGAAACACTGATTAACATGGAGGAAAGGGAAGAAATGAGAGGATTAAACCAAGGATTCATCAGTTCATATGCAGTATTTTGTCTAAAAAGTATTCATGATCTATCTCACAGTGCAGGCCAGTAGCTCGTATAAAAAAAGGCAATCGTGATAAAGAAATAATTCGTAATTGACACTGACAGTAACGCTAATCATGCTGCTATCATGTCTTTTTTAATTCTTTTAAAGCAGCTGTTCCTATTTGTTATTAACTGAATCCCAAGTCTATTCAGTACATTTGATTAAAAGCATGTAATGTGTCATGGGCAAACTAAAGCCAGACTTGAATTCAATGTATGTCTATAAATGAAGTATAAAATAAGGCAAAGCTATTGAGGCTACATATCAGTGGAGCACTGTGCACCATTCATACTGTAGAAGGAGGGAGACACAAATCAAACCAAGAAATGACCTGAAAGTTGAACTATTTCAAAGCACAAAAATGACCTTTGTATCCACACAAGTGCAAAGAGAAGAAAGAGGCATTATTAGCTATGGAAAATTCTTGTGTTATTTTCAGTGAATGCAATTAAAGTGCAATGGCTGTAAAGAAATTAAAATGATTGGAGAGAAAAAAAAATAAAGCTATAAAATCGTTTTTGTTAAAGGCTGAGCTGATAGGAAGAATGCAGGCTCTGCGCATTCAAGAAAAAAAAAAGTGTGAATGTGTGTTTGGATTTTCCACACAGCCAGGCCTCGCAACACACTCGACAAGTCAAATTTGGGAACCCACAAAAAGCTAAAAATGAAAACGATGTGTAGAACAGATGTGTTACCCTGATAAACCTGAGCAGCTCGGCTCCGGTTTGGTGTGCAGAGCGACAGGAGGCTGAAGCTGAGGCGTGATGTGTTTTAAGGTGCACAAGGCAGCACAGTTTGACACAGGAATTTAGGGCACTCCATGCATACAGTAGTAATTAGAAATTCTTTGCATATCCACAAGCTGAGGGGGTCAGAGGGCATGGTCAGCAGGAGAAACGCCTCAGGAGAAGCCAGGGTTCAGTGTGTTGCTCAAGGTCACTTCAACAACAGAGATGTATGCACCCTGACACTAACCACTGGGCTGCCCTGCTGCAGCACAATCTTATTTGAATAACTAATCTGATTAATATCTGTGTAGCAAAAGGATGCCTTAAACGAGAATAGCAGGCTTACTTTCTTGTTCATATTTATTGTAAATTGAGACAATCATGAACTTGGAAATACCTTGTGCCAAGTGTAAATCCACTCCATCTTTTACCCACTCTTAAATGGCCAAGTTCAGCAGCTCCTCAGCAACCCTGCTTTGTTGCATATGCTGAGTTTGTACACTAGATCCACCGTTATAATACATAATAAAATAAAATAAAATGTATCTTGATACTCAAATTATTGTGGTTAATTTGTGTAATTGAATGGAGTTGAATGTTTTGTTTAAACAATTCAGACATGCACTTTTAGCCTGGATTCTATTTTCAGCAGTCCTAATTAATTAGATTTGGTTTCAATTTATATTTAGCATATTTTTTTGCAATTGTCCTTCATACAGGTCCATAATGGAACAAAACAAAAGCTTTTCACTGGGATCACTTAAAAAAAAACAACTAAAAAGCAAAAAGGATATAGTAGGCTATTCATAAATTAAATGTAAGTTTTGTTTGAATGTATGCAGTTGTTACAGAAAAGTGAGTGGTGTAAATTTGTTTCACAAATGAGCATCAGTCTGAGCCTTTGACAAAACCCAAGTAGGTGCATGGAAACATATTACTTCTTACCAATCAATTTTTTATTTCTAATTGCTGTTTAGTCATGCTGATTTTGGAGGAGCAGTCATTATTGATGTAATAAATTATTAGATGTTGGCCTGAATTATCTTCTTGCACAGTCCCACAGAGCTCAGAGGAAACATTGGTCCTGAGTGCTCCCCTGGTGGTATTTTTTTCTCTCCTCTTTTTAGATATGGCTTCCAAGCCTCCTGGCATTATTTTTGTATGATCTTTGCTCTCCATAATACATAATGACCACACAAACTACAACATCAAACGTGGACTCATCTGGCGCTCACAGTTTCGTGTATTCCAATGTAATAAAATGAAGAGTAATTTAATGCCAGCTCGGTTATTTACCTGTAATATCTGAATGTTGATAAAAAGCTATTTAAGCAATTATAATGGCGTTATTAAGGCAACACTCCCGTACGCTGGCTCCGTTCCGTACAGCAGCTGTTACCGGGGTGAGTCGTGGAAGTGATCCGGTCCGGGTGTTCCGGCCGCCCGCTCCTCTCCACTGAACTCCAACCCCCGCGCTCTCTATCAGCATCTCATTCCTGTCTCAATATGTCTCAAGATGGCGGCCAATGCAGGATCGATGTTTCAATATTGGAAGCGCTTTGACTTACAACAACTACAGGTCAGTTCAACCTCTCTTTAAATCGTCTACCCTCTATTCTGTTTCGGCTGTCTTGTGTCTTTCGGCCGCTGTGTTTTGTGTTTTTTCGGCGTCCGTCTCGTAGGTGTTTCGGAAGAGAATTCAAGACCTCTTCCTCACATTGATGAAAGTGGCTCTCTCGCTGATCAGAAATTGATCCTCTTTGTTCAATTCAACATCGATCGGACACTGCAACCGGGCAAGCCGGGGCGACGCCGCGGGGATGCGCCGACATAAAAACAAAACGGCAGGGCTTTGGCGGAAAGCTTTCGGTTAGCTATCTTTATTGCGTGTTGTTCAACTTTTACTGGAGCGAGTAGCCGTAGTTAGCCCGACGCTTTAGCCGCTGTAAGGTTGGATAATTTGGGGGAAAAATAAGTGCGACTCATTATACGGTGGCGCTGTGGTGACACCAACGGTTGAGACGGGCAGCTCAGACACACAACACCGCTTTGCTTGTGTGTTTTTTCTGCTTTTAGCTGTCAAATTGGTAAGTTTATTTGAACGCGGATGAAAACATTAGCAACCTTATCGGCTAACGATTTTAGAAGCAGTTTATATTGAAGTCGTCTCCGTGATTATGGTTGATCAACTCGGTCGTGTTTTTTTTTTCTTCTTTTTTTTTCTACTCGGTTTCCCCTGACGGCAATTATACACAGTGAGGTTTTTACAGACATTGCCACGTCTGTGAAAGTGGACGGGACGGGACAGTGTTTGTTGACGCGACGCAATTAAATTAAATGGTAGTAGAAATATGAAAGATCGTGACCTTGTTGATTGTGATGAACTCCAGAAATGTCCCAGCCTCATGCACGCCACTAATCTCGGCGTGCACGGAGGAGATCCACGGCACAGTCAAGGATATGGGGAAAATATTGGGCCTATTCAGTGTGTGAATATAGCCTGTGTATATTAGAGCGTGTTTGACCTATCACAAGACATGTAGACAATGGCACTGTTGTGTTTTCCCGTGGCATTTAACGTGCATTGCTGAATTTCAAATCACAGTTTATGAGTATTAGTTGCCCAGTCGCCGTCGTCATTAACATAAGATTGCATTATGTAGGCTAGCCGTATTGTTCATACATTATTTTGCCAATTGCACAGGCTTGGGATTTAAACTTTTATTTAGGTCATGATGCCCCTATGACTGGGTAGACAAAAGGACAGTGAACAAGTCTTCCCAGCGGGCTTTGTGTCGCACTTATGCCACATCATCAAGGCTTCACTTCTCCTATTTATTTGATCCTGTTTGGTCCTCCTACTCGTGCCCCCTTGTTCATGCATTATGTAAAATATTTGAGACTGCTTTCTCTTTTCTTTTCCTCACTATCTATCTCCCACCCTCTTCCTGCCCCCCACCCAAATCTCTCCCTCACCTCCCCCTCCCCTCCTTTTACAATTTTTTTCCCCCTCTCTTTCCTGGCCCTTCACCCTGCTTTCACCCATTTTGCCCTGTTAGAACTGGTCTGTGTGTGAATTTGTCTGAGATCAGTCTTTTTCATAGACTGACTGCCAGCACGGACAGTGAAGGCACTGCCAGCAGCCAGGACATGAAAAATGCATCGCATAAGTTTGTGATAAGGCCCTGGGTAATTATGGCAAAGGCCCCTATCACAAGCGATTAGTCAGGACAGTGAATCTGAGCGTGTGCAAAAAGCCTGGCGGTTGGCAGGCCTGTCTGCAGGATAGGAATCAGTCGGAGCTTGTGCGTGCGTGCGTGCGTGCGTGCGTGCGTGTGTGTGTGTGTGTGTGTGTGTGCAGAACTGCTAAGAACATTCACTGTCTATTATTGATGACATCTTATTTACTCTCCCTCCCACTGAGAGGCTCCTAGAGGAAAGCCTTCACAGAATAACCTTTTTTTCTCATCCGGTTTCTGATAATGTTGGGTTAGTATGATATGATCGTGGTCTACACATGGCCTTGTCAGCCAATTGCTTTCTCATTTGCTTCTTCCTTGTGATCCAATGGACAGTGTGCACACTTAGATTCGCGGTCTGTTTTGTCTGCGTGAGAGGCACCAGCAAAGGAATGTTTTCTTTTTCTTTTTTCTTTTGATGATGAAAATCCAACCCAACCTAGATGTCAGTAGCTTTAAGCCATCATAACGTCTATTCCTCAGGCTCCAACTGCTGATGTTCATTAAAATCCTATTTGATCAGTGTGTCCCATTCCCCGTGTGAGAAACTAGCTAGGTGGTTGTTACAGGACAGAGAGTGCTTTGAAACAGCACAGCGAGCTGTTAACTTGTCTTCTCTGCATGCTTTTTTTTCTCCCCCCCCCACTACAAACACACATTGATGCTTTTAGCAAGGTCTCGCACACTTGCAAAATGGATCAGTGATTCAGAGATGATGGCAGGGTGACAGTGAATTACAGATGGAGGAGGTTTTAACGTCTGTAATCCCTGTCCGTCCATTACAGAGTTGAGTTTCTTTAGAGGGGATCATCACTCTTCTCTCCTGTTGTTTTTCCTTTTTTTTTTTTTTTGACCCAGTCAAGCAGTTTGCTGGAACATTGTGTTTCTACTTGAGAACGATGAGAGATTGCGCTTCATTACGGGCAAGCCTTAATAACATATGAGTGAATAGCTCAGCCTAAACCTATACTTTATATTTTTTTTGTGTAAGCTCGGAAAATTAAGAACAGACCTCTCCGTTATACACAATTCCCAATTTAGGCCTAATAGTCTACATCTCACCTCATAACATTTCCTGGAACAAAGCACCCTAGAGCCATTTTGAAAAATAGTTCACTATGTTAGCGTACAGCTAAATAGTGACGACTTAGAGGAAAACTGATCGAGAGCTCGTTCTTATTCACCACCTCCTAATGGGTAAATTTAGGAAAGGGGTTTTGTAAGCTGATCCCAGAGCGGTGGTCAGTGGCAACCTGAGTGGTTTAAATCTCTCAGCGACTGGCCCGCTGTTGTCTCTAGGAGTTTTAGTGTTAATTTATGAGCTGGTTGTCTGAACTCACTGGTGGGATATTTTTACCCCTCTGTTGCTGCACAGGCTGGGGGAGCATAGAGGAAGGGGCATCACGTCATGCTTTTACTGTAGCCAACCGCTTCTCTGCCCAGTGACAAAACCTGGCATTGGGACTGAGGTTTCACTGTGTGTTGGTGGGTGGTGAGCGACTAAGCATGAGTCAGAGAGAGGGACGAGTGCATGTCAGGTCTTCGGCCTGTCCTCGGTCTACTTTGGTCAGGCCTATGTCATCCGACTTTCTAAGAGATTATAATGTATCCTTAAGACCGATTCACTCCATACGACTGAGAGGAATGTGCAGCTCTCAGAAAACTGAAAAAAACCCTGTCTCTTCATCTACCTTATCAGTGGCTAATTCTCAGCGGAGGCCCATACTCCCCAACTCTTCAGTGATTTAGTGCACGTCACACTCAGGCTCAGTTTCGTCACCCTCCCTCTGCTTTGACGAGTGTCTACACCAGACTCTGTTTATCTGATTTTAATACAAAAAGTAAACATATTTTACTCTGTGAAAGTTGGTATCAGAATATTTAACTAAACATTTTTACCTTGCATGGTAAAATATATTTTGACCAATGTCGTCTGATGTTTGAACAAAAGATTAAAAGCACTTAACAGAAGTCTAAAAATAGGGGTAACCAAACAGATGGAGTCAGCAGCTCTTAATGCAGGCTTTATGTGTGACAAACAGACATGCTTCCTTATACAACTTGAAGGTGTGGAAGTCTCTGCTTATGATAAAAATAAATCTGTTTTTGTTTCCACAGTTTGTAATTTTAGATTTTGCAACACTACAACATTTAATGTGGCTGCATTTCATTTATGTGTTGTTACACTTTGAAACAGCAGACTTATTATAAGCAGTTCAAATTTACGTTGCAGTATTCCTCCACAGGCCGATTGTGGACATCCTAATATAATAGAGGGGCCTACAGCCCATGTCAAATTTCTGTATATGGCTTCTGTTAAAGCATATATACTGCTTTCACCTAACTTTATAAGTTTATTTTACAACTACTACTTTCCTGCTCCTCTGAAACATACTCTGAGACTTACAGTTTCAGTGTAAGTTAATCCTTATCAAGAATTCATGAAAATAAAAATGTCTTTTAGGGGTTTGACAGCCAATATTTAAAAATGTGTCAAAAGTGTCAACTGTGCTGTTAGAACGCTTTTTTTTTCTTTACCAGGTGGGATCAGTAACTTGTCTCGTCCTCGTCTTACAAAAATATCACATTGCAGCTCTTTGGTTATGGTAATGTTCAGAAAAACTTCTATTGTGCATCACAATGCGACAGGATTTTATATTTGATGTGGCTCATAATCACCCCAAAGATATTGCTATATTGCTTTCATATTTCCCACCACATAATACTAAAACACTTTAATGCAACTACACAGACAAAAATTCCACTCAACAACTAGCAACAAGAGCACAGGGGGCAGTTTCCAGAGACCTATTTTCAAGTGGCAGGCATTATTTACAGACCCACTTGGAGTCTCTTTCACCTACAGCATCATAGAGTTTCACCATATCTCATGACAGGAGCATCCATTATTCTGCTGCTCTGTATTCCAGTAGAGAGAGCTTGGGCTTCAGTGACTGGACACTTCTCTTTTGGCTCACTTTGGAATAAACTGGCTGTTTCCACTTTTTCCAAGATTGAGGATGATGCGCATTTTATTTAACAAACAATCAAGCGTTCACTTGTAACAGTGCCTTCAAGGCTGATGTAATCTTGTATATACTGTTGTTCATCTTGTAATATTAAGCCTACGGTTTTCAGTAAACAAAAATCTTGAATTCCCAAGGGAAAAAATGTCTGTTCTTGTCCATAGTTGACTGGTAAAGTAAGAATGCACACACAGTGAGGTACAGACCAGCAGTGGGCTTAGATCCAGTCTCAAACGTGCAACAAAACAATCCATTTGCAAACTCTTTTCTTGTTGCTTTTGTTCTTATCTTTTTACTTGTCTACCACAAGTTTTCAGCTATCTCACCTTCATCAAGGTGATCTAATTTTAAATGCCAGCTTTTTATTAAATAGTCAATACCGTCAGAGGCATGTGACCTACAAATAATTAAACTGTATCGATCCTTTTTTATTGATAATTGTCATACACAACATGTGTTGCACAGTGTAATAAATTAGGGCTGCAGCTAAGAAAATAGTAAAAATGCCTGTCACAATTTCCTAAAGCCCAAGATGACATCTTCAGATTGCTTTTATTGTCTGACCAACAGTCAAAAACTGAAAAATATTCAGTTTAAAATGATATCAAACACAGAAAATCCTCACAACTGAGGAACTGGAACCAATGACTGTTTGGCATTTTTACTAGAAAAACAGTTAATCAATTTTCAAAACAGTTACTGATTAATCTTCTGTCATCCTAGTCATTTATTTTATTTTTCAGTAATACATCATTCTTGCCTGTATTTTCCATTCTCCAGAGTCATTTTACACTGTACATGCACTACATGAAGATTTGAGTTAAGTGAGGAAACCTAAGAAATCTGTGGTGAGAATAACTTTTGAATAATGACAACTTTGATGAAAAATCGACTTAAAGTAGCCGTGGAAATCTGAGCTTTTAGAAACCATTTCATTGGTTGTTAAGGTGCAGATTTCTGATGACCCAGCAAGCCGAGCCTGGATGAGATTTGCAGTATTTTGAGGAGTTAAACAAGATGTTAACATGGAAATATAAACAGAGGCAATGGACCAGAAAACGAAATGGAGTCCCATTTCCACAAGGTACCAAAATGTGATAATTTAGACCAAATGCAGACGGTCACACAGTGGGGGCCAGTGTTCGAAACATTTTTGACAAGTTTGGCTGGGCGCACTGCTGAGTTTGAAGCTAATGCAGCGCTTCATTTTGTTCAACAAACGTGTCCCTCAGAATAAGCTTGCCGAAATTTGTTCCAGCAGCAAATACTCTGTGGCCTTCAGTGTCTGGTGTAGCCAAGCTATTGGTGAACCACTTGCCCTACCTAATTTTAGTGTTGTTTATCTCACTGTTATCTAGGAGTCTAGGCTAAATAAGGCCTGAGGATCCTTATGTGCAGACCTCATCCCATGTCAACCCATGACTCCCGTATCAGTGTCCTGTTAGATCATTGACTGTAGGTATTGAATTCTAATAGGCCTATTGGTGTGTCCTAATGGTCCAAGTATTGAATTATGATATTGGCATGGGCTGATGGCCTCAGGATTGAATTATGATATTGGTGTGCTGCAGGCTAATGGTTCTTAGTATTGAATTATGATATTGGTGCACTTTGATGGTGTAGGGATTGAATTATGATATGGCTTGCTATCTGCTAATAGCTCACTCTGTGTAATTTTCAATGTCAGTCATGGCTTCAGTTGCTAGATCCATAGCCGGCCTTCAAGCTCAACCCATCAGTCACATCAGATGGGAACAGCCTTCAACCTTTAGCATCAGTTCTCATTCCTAATTTCTGTTACTCTCCCTCTTTTCACTTGCTTTTGTCTTGTATTCAGGACATCTAGGAGTTTGTGATTTGCTACTGCAGGAAGTTTATTATTCAAATTCATGTGAATAATGCAAAGGCGAGCAGTTTATTGTTTATGTCTTTGAATCCCCTTGTAAATCTCCTCATTTAGCTTTTAAATAAAGGATGGGACAAACTTTCACATGTCGTCCTCACAGCTATAGGACGATGAAATGTTTGATGGTTTTAATGTGTGTGGATTTGGCAATTTCATACACTACCTTGTGTTATAAGAAGCCTAATGTTAAAGTAATGGAATTGTAATGGCTCTGAATCTGGGCTAACTTCATTTCTGTGAGTGTCCACACCTTTGCAGTGTTTATGTTGAGCTCATTCCCATTTTGGTAGTTTTAAAAGCAACCAGAGCTGTGATGGTCCTGCTGCCAGCTCACAGAGTAAATGGACGGCCTGCTTCTGTGTCAGCCCTCTAAAAATAACACAGACTGCTGGCTGGGCTCAGCAGAAAACTACCACCGATTATGATGATTCAACTACCCTGTATTCACAGGTGTGTGTATGTGTGTTGGATGGGGGTGGCTTATGCTTAACAAATTGTTCTCTGCATCCAATATGGTGGTCTACTTCTACGTCGTAGGTTGGCAAACTTTGCTCAGAGGAACTTAGAAACTGTTGAGGCAATAAACTCACTGACGGCTTATGTGTATTTTCAGTTTTTGAGGTATAATCATTTTAAGGAGAGGGCGAGATTTAAGTTTATTGAACCAGAATCACTGTAGTGCTCGATATACTAATTTAAATTGCAGTGGGAATCCGATTATATAGTTTTAACTACTTGCACCCAGCTATTATTACTGCAGGGGCTTTACTTAATGCACAATTAAGGCAATTTCTTTCGACCATTTCTTAGATGGTCGATGGTCTACCATATTCATGGGAAATTCCATGCAAATGACAGTCCTCTATCTGTTAAATTCATTGGACGTCCTCAGACGGTACCTTAACCTCTCCCTGACATTTGACCTGAGCAGCTGTCATACTGGAGCCAGGGTTCAGAGGTGGCCTGACCCTGCAGACCTCAGTATGACCTGGGCTGTCTGACTGGTCTAACCTTCCGAGCTAACAGATGATGACTTTACCATCTGTCTTGCCTTTAACACGTCTAGGCTCCTTGAACTTGAACTTGTTTGGATGTGAAAAGGAGAGAAAAAACTAAATTGTCTCACAATCAGCCCAGGCTTTCTTCCTATGCTTATGTATTTGTTTTATTTTTAAAGGATGACCAAATATGAAGTCAGAAGTTTTAAACATAAGTCTTTGTTTACTTATTTGTGAATCATTTGCAAACTCCTGCTTGAGTTGGAGGAGTCTCTGAATGCCCCAATTTTAAAAGCACAAAACTGGATGTACATTGTTAAGCTCTGTAGTCTCATTTTTAAAAGTGAGAGTTGTCCTCTTGAGGAAGGGGGAAGGGAATATGTGTTTAGTAGACACAGGCTCATCCGCTGACTGCTGACTGACCCTGAGTTCAGCGGTATGGTTATTAATAGGCCCAGAGGCCTCAACTTCCAGGAGGCCCTCTGATCAGCTCCAGATGTGGAATGAGAGAGGACAATTCTACATTAGCCTATCCATGTTTCACATGAAGCAGAAAGTAGGGAGATAGGCATTTGGTGAGACTGATAAAGAGGGAGGAAGGGAGGGAGGGAGGGACAGGAGACCTTTCCACAGCAGGAGTGTGTTTTGTGAGTCTTTTGTTTTCATGTGTGTGTGTTTTTTCGTTTATTACACTCTCTGCCCTCAGACCAAAAGACCATAAAAATGTATGGCATCACCATGGTGACCATAATAACTACCTATAAAACAGCGTGTAAACTGTGAAATAAGACAAACAGACCAGAACAGCCCTGACTGGCTGGCTGGCTGACTGAATGACTGCCTTCCGCCATAAAACTATTTGAGAGCCAGACTGAAGGAATGCCTTGGAGGCTGCTGTGGCTGTCACGACACATGAAAGGATTAGGCTCTGTGTTTTATCTCCTCTTTATCTGATGGTAATGGATAAGCTGAGTGTAGCCTATCATCTGACGCTTGGGCCGGGGGTTTGATGTTTTAGTAGGGTGACGGTTTGTTGAGTTGACCGCTTTGGTCTATTGATTGCTGTTTGATGGTTTTGATATGTAGGCTGTGTGGAACAGGTCAAGTCTTTTATGCAGTGAAGGCTCCAAATAGCTTTTAGCTGTCCTTCACTCCTCCCATTACTCCAGTGGTTCGTTTGATGTTTGGATCAATCAATAGAAAGTGCCTGAGCTCTTACACATGCTCCATCCTACTTCCCATTGAGCTCGATTCCTCTTCCTTCATTGTGCAGGCTTTATATCATATTCTCTCAACACAAAATAAATGATATAATTACAACCCATTACATAGCCTAATGCAAGCTAATTATTCTGTCATTACTGTAAGGATTAGCTATACTCATTCTCTCTTTCTCACTGTGTTTCTCTGCCTTTTCCTCTCAGAAGTCATGCTAGCAAAGCAGAAAACTCTGACTCATAAAGGCTGAGTAAGTCTTAACCCAAGGACATGCTCTGACGCTGATCGTATAGACCATGGGTGTCAAACTCAGTCAGAAGGCTAGGCCATGCTAGAAAATAGTGACAGCACGGGCTGGACACATTAAAGAGTCTAGCTAACCTAATGGGGCATTTTGATGTATGCTTTTGATTTGTGTAAAAGTCAACATGCTGCTTTTATAGGCTATGGCACAACTCCTGCTGATGATCATCAGGCGTCCAAAGAATTACTGCATACAACAGATAGACAAGGCTAAATTAAAATGTGGAAAAGGGCATCATGCAGCACAGGGATTTAATGTACCAGAGGCACATGAGAGTGATGCAGACTCTTTTCACTATCCTGTAACTGTGCCAATAGCACGAAGCTGCTTGTAGTCCTTAAATGGAAGTCTAAGTGAATTACTACAAATCAAATAGGCTAACGAATTGAGAACAGATCAGATCTTAACTAAATTAGAGCAACTTTGAACACTGCTCCATTGTCAAGGGTCATAGACTTTCTAGGCCAAAAAAGACTAGCTCACATACGAGTGTACGATGAGTGGATGTCTACAACATTGCAACATTGCTAGCATGCACCTGTGACCTTGTCAGTATCCACCGATGGTTACTTGTATGGCGCATCTGATATCATGTAAACTAATAGCGGCGATGTCAATTGTAGCCCGAGTAGGGCTTTAAAAATCGATTTTCCGATTCAATTTGAATTATCCAATATCGATTCATAAAACCCGAGATTGGTCTTTTAATATATGCCTTTTCCCGTGGATGCGTGAAGCTTTAATCCCGTTAGAGCTTCTGTCGATATAGCCGAGAAAAACGCTGCGCGTGGGTTTTGTGTCTATGACAAGCAGATTGACATTAGCTATGTAGCTAAAAAGAGAAAAAACCCACCCAGGTCAGAAAGCGGTGTTTACCCGGATTTAAAAAAAAAATGTATGTATGAGGCTGGGATGTAGCCGGTTTCCCCCGAGCTGCACCAGCCACCAGTGGTGCTCCTCTCCAGGAGAAGCTTTCTCTGGCCGCAAAGTGCAGTGAGTTGAGCTCCGCAGATTGGAAGGCGTACCAAGGGTGCAGTACTGGAATGACTTTACAGATTTGGCTGCTTTCACGTGTTGTGCTGCTAGCTTGATGAACACTTTCTCTGAGCTAAAAACAGCACATAGATGCGCTGAACGTAAGGAGGAGGTAGTTCACAAACAGTGCGTATAAATGCTGATACATAACCACTGAGTGTGTGTGTGTGTGTGTGTGTGTGTATATATATATATATATATATATATAATATACACAATCTTTTTCTTCTTCTTTTGTTTTTCTTAATATCTGTATATTTATTTATAATATAATGGTTAGGGAAACACTGGGTCATCTGAGTGGAAATATCAGCTCTGTTATAGGTGATTTAAAGGGTCAATTCTAAACATTAATATTTTTAATAATGCACCAGGTTAGAGTGTTCCTTGTACAACAGCATTAGTTCTCTGAGAATCTCTTTCGTATCCAAGTAAAATTGGTATTGTTATTAAATATCCCTAGCCGAATCTATATTAAATCGAATCGAATTGGGACCTTGTGAATCGGAATCTAATCGATTCGAGAAATCAGTGGCGATACCCAGCTCTAAGCCCGAGTCCCTGGGGCCCTTGCTTGTATATGTGCTTCAGGGCCTGGAGAGCCCCACTCTTCTCCCAGACTTGATTAATCCCCATCGCCCCTCTCGATGATCGCAGTTTCAATTTTTTAGTCTGTATCTGTGCACTCATCCCCTCCCCAATCTCCGCTCACTGGCACAGAATGGCTTCCTGGCAGAATGGAGGCATTAATTCAGGGATGAGAGGTGTGATACTCTCTCCCTCTCTCTCTCTGGTTCTCTCTCTCCCTCTCTATATCTGTGCTCTGTTTGTAATGCGTGGCCTTTATCGTAGCTGAAACAGCTCACTACCCTCTGATCCTATCTCAGATCTCAATATCCTAGCCGTTCCACCCTGTAAACGCAGGGATGAAAAATCTTGCCCTTTCACCAATGCATTACACCCTAGCATATCGCCATACCCTATCCTCCCATTGCACCCTCCACACCACTCACCCTTTGTGACACAGGCCTCCAGCTAAATTCAAACTCTGCAAAATGAGACCAAGTGAGCTTCACTTCCTCCATGCCAGAAACCATCTTAGTCTCATTATATTTGTATTTAGGCTCAGGCCTGGCCTCTGAAACCCCTTGTCAGACAATAGGTCGGGCAAAATAATGACTAGCTCTCAGTAAGCTTCAGGAGAGTTAAGGCTTGGATGTTGGGGAGATAAAACAACAACCAGTCTCTCAGCAGAGAAACATGGATCAATACAAACGAGGCTGCGGTGTAAAAAGGCTGTTTTTGATCCAGGCTTGCGTCAGCGTCAGTGAGGTGAGTCTTGACAGCTCCTCTGCTGTTGGTAGATATGGATCTGTGTTCAAAAAAAGGAGCAAAACGCTCAGGGACCACAAGTGTCTTGTTAGACTGTGGAGAGTGGTAGGCTGACCCCCGCCCCCAACCGCTTTGCACACAAACACAGATGCACACCCAGTTGCACAAACACACACAAAATTGTTTAGGCCTCAGTTGTCACAGTGAAACTATTGTGTTAGCTTGTGGTTAAGAAAACTTCGTGGCTTTGACTCCAATGGGTGAGAGGAAAAGCAAAAACGGAGATTCGGGAGGATATGACTTGCGTCTTCAAACCCTATGTGGTTTGTGAAAACAGCGTCTTCTGGCACATTTTAAGTTCTGCACCCTGCTATGTTAAAGGTAGGAAGGCAGACAGGCAGCCAGGATTGTAGTCTGTTATCTGTGTTGCTGTTGTGCTGTGTTTTGAGGGGGTGTGCCTGTGATCTGTGATCATGTACCGTGTCGTTGTAGCAAGCGTAGCTGTCGCTCCTGACTGAGCCGCCACCCCACGACTCCACCCCCACACAGTAGGTTTGGCATACAGAACAGTCAGCCGCATAGGAGGTGGAACACTGTGAGGGGAGATGGAGGGGGAGTTTCAAAGGTAGGCCTCGTAGATTTCAGATAAGACATCTTTCCAGACGCCTTTACTGTTTACTATCATAGCCACATAACAGCCTCAGACATGTCAGAGATAAAAGGAAAGATTAGTGACTGCAGTGGCAGAACAGAAAACTTCATCTCTTAAACATCTGTATCATGTTGCCAAGTACAGAGACTGTAAAAGGCTTCTCACTTTGTAATGCACACAGAAAAGTTTTATTTTGTGACTAATATGGTGTTAGTGTTACGAGAAGAAGTGAATGTGTTTTTGTCTGTCTCTTTCTTTGCCTGGCTTGAGTTCAAGAGTGGTGCTCTTCTAATGTGTAAAACATGCACCGAATGCGGGGCAGTTAACCTACATTGTGTTTGGACTAAAGGAGTAGTGGCAGACTACTTGGCATGTGTGACTGCAGACTAGGTGTAAACAAAGTGTTTCTAGCAGTTACAGTCCCAATTATTCCACAGGGAATGAGATCTGAAGTAAATCCTTGTGCGGCGTTCTCTCCTCTGTGTGCACTCCTGGTCACCGTGGCAGCACAGACGGCAGCTGCAGATTGACTTCATACTGTGTACATAACAATAACTTTGTTGTCATTCCACCAGCCTATCTGTCTCGGCATCGTCGGAGCGTGAGGGCATAAGGAATTTCATGAAGTTTTGATACCTCAATTAAAGTGCGTCTGTCTCCTGTTATCTCATTTAGTCTGAAGTCGATATGATTGGCATAATCAGACATGCCTGATTGGTGCCTCCCATTTAATTAATCAGTCTCACTGTATCATCACCTGTGGCTCATTAGAGTAATTAGAGCGAATTAGTCAGATAGAAGGCCTCTCTCTGACTGCAGACGAGTGGAAGGAATTTCATTAGGAGAGATGAACACACACACACATACACCTTGGGTCTGATGGCCAGTGGTAATAGGATTTGTTTACCCGTGACTGTTATCGGTGATTAGTATTACCACAGTGGTAGGACGGAGACAAACTCATTTTCGTTTGGCCCATCCTCCCCTCCTAGCTGCGAACATAGCGCACAGTGCCAAATTTCGCCAGGCGAACATGTTAGCAGACTTCCTCTTTTGAAACAGAGTTCAAAAGAATGTGGAAAGACTGGGCTCCCCAAGTTACTGCAGCGGCCTCTCTGTGCATTCATGTGAGAGCACACGCGTGTGGAGCAGTGTGCGGGAGGCTTCTTGGCCGAGTCGGTGTTGAAGCCTCTCTAGGGAGTGTTGGCAATCTGTTCCAATCGTCTTTACAGCTGACCAGACGACCAAATGAACCAGGACAGGGACTGCTGCTGTGGGCCAGTCCAGCCAAGCCAAGCAGGGCTGTTACAGCAATCACACAGACATTACAGCCCACTTAATGCTCCCCTGCACACACCATATTCCATCGTCTGCTAAACTAGACAGTGCAGTCCTAACCAGCCACAGCCAGATTTAAAAATAGCGCCGGAGTTAATGTGAATGGTTAAATGAATTAATTCACCAGTAAATTAAACTGTTTTCACATTTGAAAAATAAAACATTTCAAAGTCAGGCCAAGGAGAGCCAGAGAGTGTTGACCTCAGAGACTAAGCCTGAAGGCCCGAGTGCAGAGTACACAAGTTTTTATGCATGTTGTTTGGTGCTCTGTGGTGCACTGCAGGCGTTAGATTGAAACACAAGTGCTGGTATTTGCACTTTGCCAATGCATTTAATTATATTTCTTGTCATTACATTAGTCATGTATTGTGCAATATAGATTCCTTTTAATTAGCATGTTTTTGAATATTGTTAATTAGAGTTTCTTCATTCATGTCTTGGCTCCTTTTTTTAACATGTTAATTTGGAAGGTTTATCAAACTAGCATGATGTCAGTCATTGATGTCAAACATGATAGAAAGAAACTCCCAGTGGTATGCCAGATGGCAGAGCCCCTGTAGAGCTGCCTTGCCCAAAGTTAACAGTATTCCACTCCAAAAGTTTGGAGCTTGTTAAAACCAACTAAATAGCTGAACTGACTCGCTGCTAGTGAATGCTGCTTAATAAATTCCAAATAAACCCTGTAGTAAATGACTCCTTTTAGACATTTAGTTTAAATAAGCAACATAACTTGGACATGTTTATTTACCTAATTAAGGATGTATTGATATGCATTTTTGAGTTCTATTCTGTTTACACTGCTGACCTCTTTCTTCAAACTGAAACATGCAAAGGCTCTACCTAATCCTTCTACTCAGTCTGCACACAGTGTTGCCATTTGTGTTCACTGTCATGACTTTAGATGGATAGTGACAGATGCCACCATTCCACTCATTATAAAAATGAAAGGTCTTCATCTTTCTATTTAGTCATTTATTAATCTAGCTATCTGCTATCCTTAGTCATGACAGTAATATAAACTGTGATGTGGGTGCTAGCAAGGATCAGGTAGCTGGACCGATTTGGCATTGACAGTCCTGGTTATCCATAATATTAATATCATCATATTAGAGTAAATATCAACTACTTATAATTGTGGGCCATGCAGCTGTATTCCCATACATTATTATAAACTTAAGAATATCACCTTGTGAGGAAGTTGCATCTGTTGGCTGTAAATGTTTTCATAGTTGGTTGAAACAAAGAACAGAAGTGTAAGGAGAAAAAGGGCATCTCCTGTGTGTTTCTAGCTTGAGTCTGCACCTTTTTTTAACATGTAAACTGACCACAGTTCAGTTCAGTTTTATTTTGCTAAGAACCCACACTCTGCATTCAGCAGAGCAAATACCCAAATATATTTGTTCAGTATTTCACTTAATGTACTTGAACATGACAACTTATCATGCTTATAATATGTTGCTTAAAATGGGAATAGTGTTGGTCTCCTAATGGTCAGTAAGACTTGATGTGTGTGAACAAGGGGCAGGCAGCAGGGATTGTGCACTTTCGGATGTTACGCTCTATCAGCAAGATGAGTGTAAAGTCTGCCCGTGTCTGCTGATGTGGACAGAGAGTTTGCTGCATAGTCAAAACCTGACTGGGTCTCAGGGTCCCTTTTTATTTTTTTTTTATTTTTTACTGAGACCATGCCCGTAATTACTTGCCCACTTGGCATTGAATCAATCCTCTTCCATGTGTAATGTGTTTATTTAGCTCAGCAGTGAGAATTTCTTTTGGAATGGGGATTTGGTAACACATTGGGATATGTGCAGGGTTTTGGAAAGGGATTGGACAGAATCAAGGGTGTCAGGGATTGGCACATGACCTCCCGAAGCAGAACCCTAGTGGACCACTGTGGGTATTTCAGTTTTGCTCAGAAACAGAGCTGATTAATAAATTTATAAGAATAGATTGACTTATTGTGTTGAATTCTTTTCACTTTTGGATAACTCTTATTTAGCTGAAAATAAATTCAAGTTTGCATGGACTAATATCAAAGTTTAATAAAGAATGTATTGTTTACAAGGTTATCAATTTCAACTCTATAAGCAGCAATATGAGCTGTACATTTACTACTGTCATTAAAAAAAATAGAACATGAAAAATAGTGTATCGTGTAATAGTGTTGTCCTCTAGTGTGACGGTTGTGTCCTTGTTTCTATAAATCTATAGCTGAGATAAGAACTGTAAGAGACAAACAGTGTGTTTAGAGGCAGTGGTGATTTTAGATGGTGCAGACACTGTAATGCAAACCAAACTTAATTTCAATATATTTAATTTTAATGAACATATCAAACTTTTTTCTTCAAGTTGATGCAGTTAATTGTGTCCTGAGGTGCATAACACACACACTTCATAACCAAAAACCTGTGCTCTATAGGCCATCTATGGTATTTAGCTTCTGTAGTGATTATGTAGGCTACTCTCAGAGAGAGACTATATTTTCAAAATTAATTCCTAGTGTTTAATGGCACAGCTTGGATGATTAACGGCATTATCTCTTTGCTTTTGGGATATACCTAAAATTGTCCTGGTTGCTGCTAATGCCATCTGATTTCCGATTAGGCTTTAAACTGAAGTGTTCTACTTATTTATTATATTTAAATAATTTTGGAAAATAAGCTTAAAGGCCTACTACATCATATTGTGATTAATATCTGTTAGTATATTGAACCAACTGGGCCTTATATTCTTGTTCCTGTAACTAATCTTTACCAATATAATAATTACACCTCCTATTTATGAACTAGAGCATTCATTTTTGACAATTTAACATGATTAAAATTTATTAGGTTCCTCCTTTCATCAAGCGTTGCACAAGCTTCTGCGCACGCTCGAATTCACTAACAGATAGTGCAGCTGCTCCATGGCCATGGGCAGACAGGCTGCTACATCAACTGCTCCATGGGCAGCGAGAGCAAGATGGCATGTAAGCAAGTGAGCAGTTTTTGTCTATTTTATTTATTTTTTTTTTTTCAAACGTCCTGTGCTACTGCGTAAAATCCACTGCAGAGGACAGTCGACCAACATTTGTTATATTTTGTCATGGTTTGTGGATAAAACGAGATCACGGCTGGTCAGGGAATTAAACTTAATGCTGATGAGGGAAAAACCTCCTAATTAGTACTTGATCACACTATTTCTTTAGAGGGTTGTATTTTCTTGTGTGTATTGGGGGTGTGGGCGATGTGGGGAGGTGGGCATGTGTGCGTGAGTGTGTTTTGGGACCTTGTCAGCAGACTGAGCCACAGGGGCCCCTGTGGTAATGTGTGTATTAAATGATTAGTGTGTTAGTTAGCATAACGGCCCTTCAGCAGCGTTTAATCACTCTCGGGGGTGGGCGGCCTCACAGGAGGTGGATGGGAGGTGGTGGTGGTGGGGGGGGGGAGGCGGAGTAAAGGGAGAAGAGAGAGATTTAAACGGAGGAGAAGGTACTGTTGGTTGAATGAGTGAGTGGATGATCTGTAGAGAGTACGGAAAAATGAGGAGAAAAAAATGAGTGAGCGTGACAGAAGGCAAGAATCCAACAGAAACATAATCCAGCAACACTCACACACTCAGCAGAGAGATACAATCTTTACAAGGCCTGAACGTCTTGTTAATGTCAGCACTTGGCCCATCATCTGGAACACGTCCCATAAATAGCTATTAATAACAATGCAAAATGGATGTGGATAAAGGCGGGCCCTGCCTCAGCCTTGACAACACTGTTGTTGATAATTGTGCTGTTGTCGTTGTTATGTGGGGAGGGGAGGGGTCGTCTGGTGCAGACAGTCAGTAATTGTTGTGCGTGTGTAGTAGTAGTAGTAGTAGTAGTAGTAGCAGCAGCAGTAGTCTATTGCTACAGAGGTTGTCATGCCTGACACAATGATGACTGATTGACTGACAGGCTGAATAGGCTCAGATATTGCTTGCACTGGTAGCGGATCAAACTACTGGTGTAGACAGGTTTTCCTTGGCGGGACATGGCTGTTATGGTTCTGTTCTCTGCTTCTGCTGCCGCAACATACTGGCCAAGTTCAGCTGAGGCAGGATGGGTAGTCTGCAGTATGCCAGATGGGTCGAGGAGTCTGCTGTCTAGTCAGAAAACAGCTCCTGTCTTTTTATCCTGAATGATAACAATGATGCTGATGATTATAATGACAGTAACAATGATAATGAGTATGATAAAATGTGCAGCTCTCTTCTTAGCAAACTAAAAAAGTTATGTGTTTGTGTTGCAGAAAGAATTAGACGCCACCGCCACACAGCTTGCCAACAGACAGGACGAGAGCGAACAGTCCAGGAAGAAACTAATTGACCTGAGCCGTGACTTCAAGAAGAACACACCAGAGGTGAGAAAATCTGATATTCACAGACACGCACCAACACACAACAACGCATATATCCCACGATTCTTTTGACAGTTTGCCTCACTGTTCCTCTGTGTCTCTTCCCCTCTTCATAAATGTAGCAGTGATTATTTACTGAGAAAGCAGGGGAGGAGTAGACGGCGCAGAGATGCGGGCTTGGCTCCCAAAAATAGTCTCTCCATTAGTTTCCCTGAAATCCTAAAGAGACAAAACAGAAAACCCCTCAGGAGTTTGTATTATCTGACCTAGTTTTTTATGCGTGCAGAAAGTGTGGTCCGTGAGTGTGTATGTGAGTGAGTGAAAGAAAGAGAGAGGCAGAGCAGGAGAGAGAGAAAGAAAGAGAGTGTGACAGCACTACTAAGTGGGATCAGGAGGGAATTCTGTTCTGTTCCTGTGTTCCCATCACTCCTCCTGGGAATATTTGTTTCATCTCTGTTACCAAGGCAACACTTTTTAAACCACACAGCGAAAACAAAGTATTGTTGTGTTATTATTGGTAATGTCACCATGGTGAATTATTGATGGTAGAATGAATTATGTATGAATGGAGTAGACGGTGGATAGAAAATTGTCAACTCTCGGTGGAGTTGACAGTAGGCCTATTATAGTTACCACAGGATGAGGATTGTGACTATTGACTTCAGCTTGTAGCCCACCCGGTGTAGAGGAATATACACCAGAGGAAACTGTACCTGCATACAAAAGACACTAATATCATTTTACCCTGCACATTCATCTCTAATCTCATTTTCAAATATCCACATAACTAGCAGCACACACAGAGGCGGAGAGACACACATACAGAGGCAGTGAGAGACATGCACACAAAGAAAACATGCAGAGGTGCACACACAAACACACAGAGGCAGATAGCCTAGATCACAGAACAGGACACACACATTCATCAGTGTAACAAGGCTGTGATTTAGGAAGGCTCCTCTGGCGTCTGTGTGGCCCCTGGCATCTCCCTGGTATGTGGAGGAGGAATCTGAGCCAGGCCAGACGAGCGACAGGATTCATTACAGGGCTGTAACAGGCTCAATAGGAATCAGCACTAAAACTCCTGGCGTTTGGAGGTGTATAAGCATCAAGGATGCCTACCAAATAGGCTGGTTTATAACGTGTGATGGCCTGCGCTTCATTAAAAATGCCCCGATTGTCTTGTGTGCATTTGCGGAGATGTGTTTTCTGTCTCTTGTGTAGCTGTGTGTGTGTGTGTGTGGTTGACCAGCCTATAGAGCAGGCTGTCAGTTCTCTGTGGTCTGCACCAGTCAGCGGAGATCACAGTCACATCAGATCAGACTGCATTAGGCTGAGCGGGAGTCCGTCTCTGATCCATTATTCAACAACCAGGAGACCGGCCCACGTTGACTGTGTCTAGTCTGCTGAGCTGTACTTGGCGTGAACTGCACTCACGGTCTGCATAATAACACACATGCACACACATGCGCAGGCTTTTGTAGCATTTTGGAAGTAGTGCAAAGAAATGCAGCGTGAAAACAAAGTTTTCATAATTCATTAGGACTGACACACTGTTGAATTTTTTTTTGAGACTACATCTCACTGTGCTTCCTAAGTTGCCTGAATTATTCATCCAGTTCTTAATTTCCTTTTAGTTAGTCAAGACTCCTCTACCACACTGTTATAAAGGCAAGGGTGGGAATGGTTGTAAAATGTCCCAAAGATTGCTAGCCAGAGGCAGTGGTAGTAAAACAACTTTGTGTGTGTGTGTGTGTGTGCGTGTGTGTGCACACACGCATGCACATATACACATTTGTGTTTAGCTGCAGGGCAGACAGACAGCGAATGGGAGTTCCATACTCCCTGGAGGATTCCTCGGGCTGGCCTGTCTGCTGTCTGCCGGCAGCTCACACACCAGCCATCCATCTCCTGCTGCCTGGCCCCCTCCACTCCCCTTACCACACACACACACACACACACACACACACACGCACACAAACACAGATTGACCATGGTGTCTATGTGCATTGTTATGTTATATGATCATAAATCTTAGGAAGTGGAGGGGGCAGGGGGGCGGAGCACCAGAGAGTGGCCCAAAGGGGTCTTCAGCAAAAGCAGTGGCTTGCCTCTGCATGTTATTTGAATGTGTTTGTTTTTGTGGGTGCAGTGTGTGTGTGTGTGTGTGTGTGTGTGTGTGTGCAAGCTTATCAGGCTGCACTGTTTAGTCAACCCCCAAAATTAAACTACAAAAATGCAAGATGTGAGGATAGGTATCTAAATGCAAATAATGAAAAATAAGGAATTTAATTAACTCTGCCTAAGATTCAATAAGATTAATACAGCAACTTCAAACTATTGTTTTAAAAAAATGATGGTAGTGCTCCTCATGCAGATGCAGTCTCAACAAAAGTTGAACATTATGATTTGAACAAAGGTAGTAATTATTGGTGGACTGCTAGACTGCATTACATTATACAGAGGTTTCTTTTTTTGGTCACTGTGTATACATAAATATTTACATAGATTTTAAGCCACAGCCACTGTAAGTGTAGAATAGTGAAATGAAAATAGGTCCTGTATGCTAATTTGCACTAATACAGACAGATGTTTGAGCAGATTTTGCTTGGCTCTGACAAAACAGTTGAATCTAAACATTAAATTATTGTTATCAATCCAAACAGAAACTAGTGCAGGTCATCTAAAAACTAACTGAAAGGAAACTGAATTCTGAAATGGAAAATTAGGATATAATCACAATCTAATGCAAATATCAGAACTGCCACTTCTCTGGTGTTCTCTGGTCGTTTTTTTTTTTTTTTTGCATGCTTGTTCCTTGTGTGTGTGTGTGTGTGTGTGTGTGTGTGTGTGAGAGAGAGAGGGAGAGCCAGAGCAGGGTGGGGGCGGGGGCGGGCGTGGGCGTGGTGGAGGTCATTATCCCCAGCAGGGGAATATTGAATTGGCCCAGACAAACAGCCACAACGACCCCTGATGAGATAACAATGGGGCAGGGTCACCGAGGTCATGACCTGTCCTCAGCCCCAGACAAGCGGCCTGTCTGGACCAACCTGGGATTAGACCAGCCCAAGACACTGGTCCCAGGTCAGTTTGGGATGCACGCTCCCTGCATCATCGGTTAGGCTTTTAGGCGGAGGTTTCTAAAAGGCGATGAGCCTCTTGAGCACACATCTGTCGTTGCCCTACTTCACATCTTCATTAGGCAGTTTTGTTAGTATGTGTGTGTCCACAAACTGTGCAAATCAAATGTTCCTGTACAGAATGTCCTATTCTGCTGTGCTTTTTACTGTACGCTCCAGTTCAGTTTGTCAGGATGTAGGCTCAGCTAACAGCATGGTGATTTGCATGTTCCCCTGATACATACCCAACTAGCTATCTAATCTGAAACCGCTGACTCGTACTGGAAAGTCATGCAATGGGACTTGCGTGATGAAAAGCATTTGCTTTATATTATAGTAAAAACTTAGTGCGCAGAGACAATTTGCATTAACTGTAGGCCTACTCTGTGGCTCGCACACACTAGTGGTGCCTCTGGGTGGCCCAGGTGGTGCTGCACCTGTTCTGATGAGAAACGCAGTCCGCCAGAGCACCTCAGGGTACAAACCTGCCCTCCTCCGTACCCTCATGTTCATCACTCGCTCACGCATCACTCATGATTCATTTGCGTTGGCAAGAATGGTCGCTACATGATTTCAGTGAGTGACTTATTTGATCACAACATGGTCTGTTAGTATAAAAGTCAGTCGGTTTTCACTGCTTCTGAACATCACTGCCGCATGTTCCTGTGTATTAACTGTTATTTTAGTATAATTTTAAAAAATGATTGAATGATTAAAATTGATCTATTGATTATCACATTTTTGAGACTCACTAACCTCCTCTTCTCTTTTTTTTTTAATTTTTTTTTTTTAGGATTTACGGAAACAGGTTGCCCCTTTGCTCAAGAGCTTCCAAGGAGAGGTGAGTGTATCATTGGGAATTTATATTGACATAGTGATAGACATACATGCTCAAGCACAGCATTCCAGCAATGCATTTTATAAGGCCCAATTGGCATTCGTTGACTGGTCTTGCTCCCTCTCTCCTTTTTCCGCTTTCGTCTTTCGTCTTAAATCGTCTTCTCTCTCTTCTGTCTTCTCTCCGCCATCTCCTGTTCTTTCTCTTGCCACTATCTCATTTCCCCTCTTTCCTCTCCCTCTTTTCTTCGCTCTGCTCTGCTCTTGATTTTCTGTCCTATTCATGAAGTCCTGTAGCCCGAGGGTGTGTTTAAATTGCATCCTGCAAAAAAAAGGCACCACAAAACCCCGGCTCTAGCCAGTCACAACTCACCAAATGCTATTTCCTCAGACTTTGTTTGACTGCATGATTCAGTGGGGTTATTTGCTGTTTTTTGTTGATCTGGCGAATCATGAGCCATTTTTGTTCATTGTGGCACATTTATTTACTTTCAATTTAATTTTGCACCCTAAGTTTTTATGTACCTTGACCTATAAGAGGTGACTTTTCTGTGTGCGAGCTGTATCATACTCCCACCGTTCCCCTTTATCTCCTCCTCCATCATTTTGGCCTATTTCCATCATGACTCCTCCTTTCTGGCAGCCATGCATTTCCAGTTCACTCCCATATGTGAAAGTCAGAGGGTAGGAGTGGAAGCGGCTGGTTTAGACTGGGGCGTTATTTGGGGTTGGAGTGGGTGGACATTCAGCCCAACAGTATCTCTTCCCTAGCATGCGCACAGAGACACACACACACACACACACACACACGTTCACGCAAACAAAATCATCTCAACGGATAGTGACAGGGCTGCTTTGCTACTGGCCAATAATATTACAGTTTAACACTGGGTTAGTTTCCATATTCTTGTGTTAGAGCAGCAACCACAGCCAGTGGTTATGTAAAAATGCTGTAATTTATAGTGGTTCCACAATGTTCTGCTGATGATCCACAGTCTATTTAGAGAATAGAAACGGCAGCAATATAATTGGGGCTTTGTCAGCTGTTTCCACCATCCTCATGTTGACACACCTCGACAGCGTGCACACCAGAACACGCTGAGGCGCATAGTGGGTGGTCGCGGAACTGAGAAAGACATTATCTTATGATTATTGAGATAATACTGTACACCCGCGCCAGTCTTAGAGCAGCCCATCAATCAGTCGACTATTTTGCGCACTTGCATGCCACAACATGAGTAGCTCTGAGAATGTGTAATTTTAGCCTGGCTTTGTTTGCTTACCCCTCAGTGCTTTGATCAAGGACAAGACAGCACCAGAAACCAGAGGGTCTTCCTGTTGGAAGTCCCACAGTAACTCATCCTTAAGCATTTTACCCAGGAGCCCGAATCTTTACTAAGTGAATGTGGGACCCAGACAGAACAATAAAAAGTTTTAGCCCAGGAACTTGGAGGTCTTGATACTCTGTTTAATCTTTGTCATTGAAAGGTGGATGCCCTCGAGTCATAATTATTACCAATAACAGTTCTGTTTCCACAAGGCCTCAGTTTGTTAAACGGGTTATGTGTGTGTGTGTGTGTGTGTGTGTGTGTGTTGGTGTGTGTATGTTGCATGCTCAGTGTTCCTTGTTGGTCCATCGATCAGATAAGCTTTTCCATTATCCAAGGCTTCAGTCTCTGCTTCCCATAGCCTCCCCTTATCAGACTCCACTGGGGCCACACACACATGCACGCACCCATGCACGCACATACGCAGGTCAGCCTGATGCCCTTCACACACTATGGGTTAGATAGGGGAGCGAGGCGGAGCTGAGCGATGGTGGCACAAGGTGCTGACGTATGTACGTATGTTTTTGTGTGTGTGTGTGTGGATGTGTCAGGGATACCTTTTTGCAAATGCAAGCACTTCTCATCGGTAACCTACTGATACTGGTGAGGTATCATTTGTGTCACTTCATTTGTTTTGCTTGGTCTGTCTGTGTGTGTGTGTGTGGGATGGGGGCAGGGGAGCATGTAATAGCAGATGTCATTGGGATTGGTTAAAAGAGCTGCAGTTTGGAACAGCAGGGTTGTATTTGCAAATCCTGGGTGGTCTTCTAATGGCTCTGGTCCTGCAGTTAACCTGCCTCTAACTGTAGGGTGTGTCCTACATTAAATGTCTATTTCCTGCCTCCCATGTTGGGCTATATAAAGCTGCTGTACCACTGACCTTGGCCCAGTCATTGTACAGTCACGCAGCCGGTTTCCTTCACCGCCATAGGCAGATCATTTTTTGCGTTGGTTTGTGAGCGTTTCATCTCTTATCATGAGATTGCGTTGTGGTACTCTGAGCCTCCGATCACATACTCTTATATACACACATGCACACACATATCAACACTGATAACAGGTTTGGTGTTGGTGCGTGAGAGGTATTAGTACTCAGCATCAGTAATCTCCCATTAGTGGCCTTGCATTTGAGGATCCTGATCGCTCAATGTCACACAGCACATGAAGAGAGTAAAGTACATGATGTGAGTGAGAGAGAGAGAGCAAGACAGGAGCCCTGTACATGCCAGTTAGACATGAGTGTGTGACAGAGAAACATGTGAGAGAGACTGACACTGAAAAAGATTGAGGGGAAAGAAAAAAATGAGTCAGAGAACATGGAAGTGACAAGAGGGAGGATTCGAGAGAGACTGAGAGAAAGACAGAGAAATAAAGGGGGGGAAAAGAGGGAGGGGTGCTGGCACCAGCCTACACAGGGCCAGATGTTTTGCGGCTAAAAAACTAGAGATGAATCAAAGCCATGTGAAGAGATTTATTAGGTTCCCATAGGAGCCCAGGCAGTATTACATGTAGCCCGCTCTGTTTACAGTGGCAAGAACCCCTAAACCACCCATCAACTACACTACTGGCTTGGCTGGGAATGTGAAGACTTTATATTTGGACTTATATAGGCTTTTGTCTTTATTCCTTTTCTCTCAGTGAGTGTGCTGGAGGAGTTGGAAGAGAAACACAAGGCTGTTTAGTCTGAGTGTGTGAGCCAGAGTAGTCAGCTGTAGCTCTGCCCAGTACAGTAGCACCCTCTGAATGTCTTTATTTGGCATCTGTTTCCCTCAATTTAGACTTGATTTCAGATGCGTTTCGCCTACTCTGTCTGCTTCTCATATTGAAGTGTGACACACAGACTATAGTAGAGCTTGTTGCCTCATGTTTCAGCATTGACAACAGTGTAAAAGTTCACCCCAGTATGATTTTTAAATTAATTTCTTAAGGATCCATTCTTATGCTGTCCATTTCAATAATATCAGTGATGGAATGCATGCCGTGCCCTCTTGTGTTAATGGCTGCATCAGTAATGGATCCACACTGTATTGCTGCTAAGAGCTGACTGAATAATCTGCCCCTGCTGTGGCTGGAAAGACTGAGCCAGCTGTTTAATGATGTCAGCGTGCTGGAGGGGAAATGAACACACACGTTCGCAGACATTCACACACAGGCACACGCGCGCACACACACACACACACCAACCGACTGACGGACTTAGGCGCACTCACTCGAGGACAGGCAGACGTGGACACGCACGGGCACGCGGCAAACGAAACGCATCCGTCATCGGCTGAACAGCTGAACTGACTCCACGGGAAGGAAACACCAACGCAGCCACTGTCAAGACAACCGCGATCGCATGCAACATACCAACGCATAGTGAGGAGAGACAGATATGTAGACGAGTCTTACTGTGAAATTAATGGGCCTGCCTTTGGAGTGTATGGATGTGACACTCAGATGTGAGGTGGTGTAACTGACAATTAACCATTGTTTTTTTCCTTCTCTCCTTGCAGATCGATGCGTTGAGTAAGAGAAGTAAAGAAGCAGAGGCCGCCTTCTTGAACGTGTACAAGAAAATAATCGATGTCCCAGGTAAGACCATGTTAAACGTCTGTGCTGTGTGTGAAAATGTGTTTGTCGAGACACCTCCTGAGTCCAAAAAATGTGATCAGGAGACCCCCTTATCCATGCAGACAGCACCAACAGGGGAAGAGAAAAAGCATGACACCATCCCTCTGGTGCTCCTTCACTGTGCATCCAGGCGTGTGCAACGCCTTAATATGTCCCCATGAGATCTCATCCCCACTAGTGAAGCCTTTAGAGGGTCTTAACAGAAGGTGTGTCCTGATATGGATGACAAGTGCACCCACGATTGGCTGCTGCGAAGTGCACACATGAGCAGTCACGTTCAGCACACTGAGGCCGAGGAGGGACACGCAGCACAGTGTTACAGAACACACACAGTTACAGAGCTACTGGTTGGAGATTTTCAGCTGTATGGGACCCCTAGAGGGGCCGTGTATGTAGGAAAGAGAGAGAAGTTGAGTTCATCTATAGCGTAAGGAGGTCATCATATTCCCACATGGATAGACCTACAGTAATATCTTTGGATTGTACTGCTCCCAATAAGTCAGCGCCAGCTCTGACGGGGCTATTCTTAACTTGCAGCGAGACAATGATGTAATGCCTGATGCACACAGACACAGACCAGCCTGACTAATGCAGCAGTCTTGAAAGAGGAAACAGTGTGTTTTGTTCTGTCTTCTATCAGCTGAAGGCCTGGTTAGTCAGCCCAGTGTGTTCTGCTTTAGATTAAAGGTGCCTGGCGAGAGCGCTCAGCACCAGTGGCCCACAAGTCAAGCTGCTTTTAACAGGCTGTACAGTTGATTTGGAGGGGGCTGTGTGAAGGACAAGGGTTTGATAAGAGGGTAAGAAAGTTGATTTTCAAGGGCGCCGGAGTCCCAATTCAGAGCATACAGTTATGTTCCTTAGTGTTTGTTTACAAGTACGTGTGTATTTATATGAGACTCTATGCAAGTGCGCATATGTGTGTTTGTGACAAGGTGTGTGTGTGTCAGAGCTTAGCCCTGCATGGTGTGTCACCTTGACAGCACAAAATCAGCATGAAATTCCCCAATCGTTCTCTGCTGATCTCTCATTAGCATAGTTAAGATATCTAACTGCGTCAGACATGAGACACACACACACACACACACAAACACACACATACACACACAGCCCTTACCCCCAGCTGTAAGCTGTCAGTTCCTCTTATCTGTACAACACACACACATAAACACACACACACACACACATACAAACTGCTCTTTTAGCTGGCATGCTGATGAGCGTCGCCTGCGTCTCTTGGCTGCCTGTCACCAGTCTGCCACCCATGAGCACCAATCAGATGTGATTGGCCTGACTGACAGGGCTCTCTTCATCACACTGACAGTTAACCCTGCTGCGTGTTCACGGAGATGTTGGTAAAATGCCTCCAGAAAGTTGTCTTTCTTTCTTCTGTCTCTGTTTCTTTAATCTCTTATTTACCTTTTGCATTGCCTATTTTACGGCTCCACTTTGCCCATCTGTCTGCTCCCACGTTTCTCTTTTTTCTTGCTTTCAAGCTGCATCATAGTGAACACTTTAACTGATCATAGCCCAGTAACCTCTACTGTTAATGTGTCTCATCTATGGTACTGTCTGTGCCTCCCTACGAGTATCACTTATCCAGTTATCTTGCTGTGTCAGCAGTTGACACGTTATTTTTTTCCCATGCTAAACGTTTAAAGTTTATCTCATAACTCGACAATAGACTCTGTTGATACAATGGCTGATAGTGTATCATTCAATAACCTTTTTATGGATAAAGTTCTGTGGATACAGAATGTGAAAACTAACCATGACCTTTCAGTGTTGTGTGTTGTAAACGCTTATAGCCAAATCTCTGTTCTGTTCTTTTCTTTCTAATCAGTGAAATGCACTAATGTTTTGTAAGTATTTACAGTAGAGCCTGACCGATACTGAATTTTTTTTAGGTCGATATCAATATTTGAGAAGAATTAAAATCCAATAACAATATACAAGATATCAAATTGAGCTGTTAAAGGTTCCTGATAAAGACATGTCCAGGGTAGGATATTGTACAGTTGAACACTAAACTTTATAATCAAAGATGACAGTGTGTTAAATAGAAGACCACAGGCATTTTTGAACAGTAAACCTAGCTAGAAAATAAATTATTACAAATAATAACCATGGATAAAAACACAAATATAACATATATTGAACTTGAATTAAGAAAAATACACGGGAAAGATACATAAAAATGCATCTTATGAAATATGTATTGTTGAATTTACTACACTACAGTTTCTTTTTGCATATCTGTTAAAATATACTCTGATCCCTTTGATCCTTTATCAATCTGTGATAATCCAGTATCAGAGGATAATATTAGTTCTAAAAATACAGTCAGGCTCTGACCTATAGCTGTATGATGCATCAGTGACTGTACATATAACTCTCCTTAACATGATATTGCTAGTAATTGTTATATTTTTTGGTCCTTGCTGGATCCAGTTATTCTCTACAGGGAGTTCAGAGGTCAGGGTTGGCTCCAGAACAGTTCTCCTGGAGCTGTTGGAGATTCATTGCCTTGCTCAAGGACACTTCACCAGGGCAAACGCTGGCTCTCGCAGGGCCTTGAATGTAGTTATTCCTAGCTCACTACGCCACCTCGCCGCCCTTGTTTGTGTAATCTGCTTTTGCAGTGTGTTAACATGGTGTGTGTTGTCTCTGCCAGATCCTGTACCTGTGTTGGAGCTGGCTCAGCAGCTGCAGCTGAAGCTCCAGAGGATGCACGACATTGAGACAGAGAACACCAAACTTCGAGAGACACTGGAGGACTACAACAAAGAGTTTGCAGAGGTCAAAAACCAAGGTTAGAGACAGGATACATGCAGAGGCACACATTCTGGGATTTTCCTGACTTTGAGAGAGGCATGGATGTAGGTTGCAGAATTAATCACAGATAATCACATTTCAAAATGTCACATTTAGTATTTGTTTAGTTCAGCAGTGTTTTAATGTTATATTCTCTCTTATATTGCATCTCCCTTATTATTATGACCAGTTACAACCACTGAATGTGCAGAGATGGTGAAGCAGCTCCGGTGAGAATGACAGAGCTCATATGCATATTGTTAATCGAATGGCTAATTTAACATTTGGCCAAGGAACAATGGTTGAAAAATTGGTTTTGGCTAACACTGGCACATTTACAGTGATGTTGATCAATGTGCATTGTTCTTGTAAAGCTAAATAAAATTAAATAAAATACAGACTGACCTGGTGTGAAAAGACTGGATAAGTGCATAATGTTTTAAATGTTTTTAAGACTTTCCAATGGCTGCTAATTTGAGAAATTCCACACTGTCAAAAGTTAAATTAAATACAAATAGTAATACTAATATCTTTTCCTAATCATTCCTAATCAAAAACAGGTCATTAAATAAGAATATTGGGATTATAATTTTTGCCACCGTTATGCTTGAGGATCACCTCACCATTATGTCTGCATGTTGATGATATGTAGACAACTTTTAAGTGGAAATATAAGGTCAAAGAAACATATTTAGAAGCCTTTATCAAAAGGAAGAGGCCACATTTCAACATATTTTAATGCCTCATAAATCTTTTAAAAACACAAAATGTACAAGGTTTTACATTTTCAAATAGGTTTTCAGGGGGAAAACATGAGTGTCATGAATAAAAAAACGGCAGGCTACCTCAGGGTAAAGAAAGATGGAAAAACTGACAAAAGCAGAGAGATGAGTGAGAAGCGGTAATAAAAGTGGTGTAATTTCAGTCGAAAAGGAGGAGTGAGTGAGTGAGCGAGCGAGCAGGGAATGTTTTGGAATCCCCCTTTCCTCAGTGAGAGTTAATTGGAACAGCTCAATAGCGGCAGGGTTCCATTCTGCCATTGATTTTCCTGTTCCCTCATCCTTTATCCCTCCTTACTGCCTCAATAGATGGGGGATATTTAAACCCCAAAACACACTGTGGAACTCCCACTCCTGTTAAACACACACATGGACCCGCCCGCACACTTGCACACGCACTTACACACACACACACACACATACAAGGAGTGCAGGGGCCATTGATCCCCGCAACCTAAATGTTTAAAGTTCAGTTAAGCAGTTAAGGGGTAAGAGGGCTCTGAGGGGACTCTCCTCTATTGATTATGTGTCAGAGTAGTGAGACTGGAGTTTAAATCACACGCACACACACGCACACAAAGTGCTAAGAGCCCTCAGTCAAAGGCAGCAAGCAGCAATGCTCTTTATCATTGTCTCACTCACTTATATATTTCTCTAACACACACACACACACACACTCACGGAGGCCTATTTATTACCCAAGTTATGTGTTAGATTTATTTCAGGCTGCCCCATACAGAGCTTAGCCGTCAGCAGGTTATGGGGTTTCAGCAATAATGCAGTCCTAATGAATACAGCATATCTACTGTTGGTCAACGTTGAATATTCTATACCAGCCATGGATGTAAAGACTAGTCAGGAGCTATGGGGCCAAGGCCTTCGTCAGTGCTGACAGGGGAAGAATGCGAGATATGAAACGCTGTTCCTTAAGCAAAGGTCAACCCACTCGTCAAAAGCTTTATCTTCATCACTGTCATTTATCACATCTAGGAAAGCGCTATAGCCTGTTTTCTATATAATTTGCAAATTGCTTGTATTTTAGCTCTTCCTTCCTTTTCTCTCATCGCACGACTTCCTGCTCTTACTTTCTCCAGAGGTGACCATTAAGGCCTTGAAGGAGAAGATCCGTGAGTACGAGCAGTCCCTGAAGAATCAAGCTGAGAACCTGGCCCAAGAAAAGCAGCTCCAGCTACACAACGACTATGCAGAGAAGGAGAGGTAGAACTTTATGTGTGTGTGTTGTGTTGTGTTGTGTTCTGCAGCAGCTGTGTTTCAAGTAATAACCTCTGCATAATTTTACCATTTTAAACCTTTGGGTCATTGTGCCCTCAGGCAGAACTGCTATGATTCTAATCTTTGAATGATAGGTTTAAGATTTCTGACTTTATTTAGCAGAGCTATTCATGACTTAATAATTTCTTCTTAGCTAATAGTCCTTGGGCATTTTCTTTATAGTTATCAGTTTAATCAACAAATTGTTGCTTATTGCTTCCCCAACATTGCCTTCCTTTTGTAGATGAATGCAGGAATGGAAAATAACCTACAGTAGATAAAAGACAATGCCAGCATTTTTGTAATGTGGGTGTTTGCCATTCTTGCCTTGATGGGAATCAACACCTCAGACTCCTATTTTCTGTCTTTACCACAATATATTTCAGCCTTTTTGTTTGGAATAATTGCTGCCACAGTCATCTACTGTGTCTGAAAATATACAGTAAGTGAATGAAACCCACCAAACAACTATAATGACAAAAATTGTGCCTAGGTCTTTATTTCGACACAAAGTAATATATTTTTATTTAATAGGTTACTTCCTTTTCAAACCTATTTTCAAGGCATTCTGAAGTGTGTGTTTTTCAGATACACAGGAAGCCTGTGGCACTAATAAATAAGCTCAAAATTGCTGCCAGATATTTTAGGAACATGAAAAAAGTATTCTGACTACTGAAATGTATCAACTCCTACAAAGGCTAGAATGAGTCACTTTGATACTGTCCTTTCCTAGGAAGGAGCCCATTCAACATAAAGATAATTAAACTAATTACCCAAGGTGCGGGCAGCCATAATATTGTTTCACTTAACGACAGACGTGGGCACCTTTCCTCCTACATCACTCAGTTGTTCCAGACTAATGGCAAGTTTAAGTTATCGTGTGAATCCACATTACGTTCAGTTTTTCAAATGCAGGTGGAGAACTGACCTGTCAGTCTTAAAATGTATCTTATCTTGGATAACTATGTGTTCGTATTGTAAATTAAAGGCATAAATAAACGTGTGCAGAGTCGAAATGATGAGCACTCATACGATTAGCTGGTGCAGCCTCAGGGCTTAAAGAGACAGCACATTTTTACTGAAAGTGAGCAGGAGTTACAGGCTATGATGGCTGTATCAGACCTGAAAATGTATCTTAACTAGGAAATGAAGCACTGCCAAATTTTTAAAACCAATAGACTGAAGCAATGTCATTCGTAGTGCTCAACAACTCAGTATGGAGAGTGTAGTGTTACACCACACTCCACCATGCAGATATAATAATGATATAGTAACATGAAATGATTTCAGCTGCAATGCTAAGTGATGGAGACTAATTTCTGAAAAAAGTAATGTGGAAGATATTCTCCCATTTTTTTCCCACTGCATCAGTTTTAGTTTACAGAGGAAATGACTTCCTCTGTGGTGGTTGATCATTTAGCAGTATTTTGAATACTGCTTGCAATCTCTTTTCAGCAACCCTTACCTGCATATAGGTTATCAAAAAGTTTTATGTTATTGTCACAATTTTCCTCAAGAAAAATTGTCCGTAGTTTAGATTACTTCCTTACAGTTGCATCACATTCTGCTTTTTCATTCTGCTTAATTCCAAAGCATGAAGCTCTGCGATAACTACAACGAATACTACAGATTTTTTCACTCTCCATTACAGCCATTAAAACACTTTAATCTTTCTCAGTGATCATTTTCATAAAAGTCACTGGCCCACTTGAAGTTGATTATAAGATTTGTGTTTACTAAATGTACATTACAGATCTCATATTTCCCCTCATGTCAGTCATCTTGTTTGCCATGTTAAAGCTCGTTGCCCCTTTCAGACGCACAGTAGAAGATCAATTGTCCAACTGTATTTCCTTTACGTCAGTGTTTTATAGGCCCCTTCCTGTCTGCAGAGAGCTGACTTCCTGTGTCTGAGAGGGGCAGTAAATGGATGGCACCTCTGATGTATTTTATCCTGCAAGGAGTGAGGGAAGGAGGGAGGGACAGAGAGAGCAAGATGAAAGGATGAAGTAGAGGGCAGAAAAATAGAGATGACAGGAGAGACATATTGGCAGAGAAGGGGGGCATCAAAGAGTGCCATAAAGACTGTCTTTGTGCTAGATTATTGATGTTTTTACACGCAGTGGCAATTTCTCAGCAGCCAACTTTTTATATGCTAAGAATGAATCTATTTTATCCTTGTGGTTTCTGTTGCCCCCCACTCAACCCTCGCTCTCTCTCGCTCTCTCTCTCTCTCTCTCCCCCCGGGTGCAGTGTGCCCCAGTGGCCAGACATTCCTGCCTAATAGGGCTGCTTAATGAGGAGTGGGTTGTGTTAGGAGGATTTTAGTGGGGAAAACACTTCAGAAATGGTGGGAAAATAGAGAATAGTTGCCACAAAGTGTGAACCCAAGATTTACTGACTCAGTATCTCTATCTGTGACTTTCTGCTCCCTGCTTTCTTTTCCTTGCCTTCTGTCTGCCTCTGTAGGAAACTCCAGGAGAACCAGGACTCTATGTCCTCAAGGTTGGAAGAGGCCGAACACAAGGCCCAGTCCCTACAGACAGGTACCTGCCTACTCAGTCTTTACACACCTGTTACTGTTTTAACCAGCTCAGATAAAATGGTAACCTTATCACTGAATATGAGGGGGTGCTGGCATTAAAGCCAGTTCTCATTAAATGCTCATTCCATTACTAAAGTTTGGAAAAAGAAACATCCCAAGTGAAGTTTAACTTAATCTGCTTCATCTGGACTAGGTGGGTGTGGTTTGATCAGATTGACAGTTGCCTGGTAACATAAGCAAATAGCTCCACCACTGTCACTTCAAACCAGTAAGAAAAACAAAAACAACAAATACAGGAATCTCTCATGTGAAATAACCAAAATTTGTCTTTCTCTGAAAAGTGTGTGTTCATGGAGGAGCCTGTTGCTCATAGTAAGAAGCTGTTTAAGAAAATATGTTTTCAGGGCCTTTAAAAAGTATTCATACTTGGATATAAGTTCTTCTGTTGAAAGCTGACTTGTCACAACTGACTCTTTTCCCGTCTTTTACAGCACTTGAAACAACTCAGGCCGAGCTCTTTGATTTGAAGACAAAGTATGACGAGGAATCCACAGCAAAGTACGTGTCATGCTGATCTATGTGTGTGTTTGTGGGTGACTTCTCCCCTCTGGCTCCTCCATAGTCCTATTCCTGACAGAATCATCCTGTTTAGTGAATCTTTTTGCCTGGAAACTCCCCCTTCTCTCCCTAACAGCTGGATTGTCTCCCACAACGCTCAGCAGCCTCCAAATCCCAGCATTACCCACACACTGTAAATACTGACAGGGATTGTAATGCTTTCTGCCGCCACAGCAAGAACCAAAATAGAGATTTTTTTTTTGGTGGCGTGGACTGAAGCGTTCTCTGATTCATCAAGGTCATGACAGAGAAGAGAGGCGGACGAGGGTCACTTTGAGATCTCTGACTTAAAGCTGCACAGGCTTCTAACAGGACCTTTAAGATAAGGTAGCTTCAATTACTTGAGCTGTGGGCATCTATCATTATTGATCTCATAGTAGTGGCGAGGATAAGAACAGAAGCTTTTCCATGTCAGCACTCCACACTGTGAAGTGGCACTTTATGACATTCACACTCCTTGTTCCCTCAGGGTTAGTAGCTGGGAACTAGAACCACTCGAGCATCCGAACCGCATTCAGAAAGTTTAAAATTCTGAGAAGAAAAACAAAGCCTTTCATGGTGTTTTATTTGTAATTGGTGCACTGGAAAAACAGATCGCACTTTCTTTGAAATATGAACTCTTTCTTTAAATCCAAGACTGTTTATAAAATGGTCAAGGGCATCCTGCATGTGCCCTTACACAAAATACGGCAGAGTATCAACTTGGCTTTTAAGGTTTCCCCCCACCCCATTTACCAAGCCCCAAACTCACTGTGTCTCTCCATTAACAGAGTTGTTAAATTGATTGGCTGTTAAAAACAGATCGATCCCTCTCCTCTCTCCCTCACAATTCTTTTTTTCCCTTTTCTGCCTTCCTCACTCCCACACTTTGTCTTTTATCTCCTACATTGTGCGTTTGTGAGTGTAAGAGGAAAGGCCACAGGAAGATATTACATGCAGTGTAATGGCGCTAATCAATAGGTTTCATAGTCTATCAGGGGGCCCCCTCCTCTTTATTTTCTTTCCCCATGACTAGATTGCACCGGTCCTCTACTTTCTCTCATTTCTTTACACTTCCTTCTTCCGTCCTTGTCTGTTCCCTTTATTTCAGAAGAAAACGCATTTTGAAAAGACACATATAGTAGGCCCCATTTGCTTACAGAAGCTAATAAATACATGCCGGCCTACATCTACACACACGCACACACATACAAATACACACACTCACCCATGAGCCTGAGGCAGTCAGGGTCCTTGACTATGTGGCGTGCTGTGATCTGAAATTTTAATGCAACGCTTTAAAGCACACACAAACCCTCTCTAACCCTGCACCCTCCCAGTCCTTGGAGTCCTTCCCCCGTTTACTGCTTGGCTGAGCAAATCGCCAGTGTTTGGCTGAACACAACTTTTAACCCTTTGACTGCGTATATTTTGGCACTGCAAAACACAAACGCCATACATATCATGCACTTTTTCACACAAACACACATACGCTCGCACATACACACACTTGCTCTAAACTTTCCACTAAGGAGGACATTGCGTGACAAATCCCCCATCCTCTTGCTACATTCGGGTAATCTGCCTTTTAAAATACACACCAACACACACACACACACACACACACACACACACACACACACACACACACACACACACACACACACACACACAGAAATTGGTCGATGTTGCAGTGCCCGGAGTGTGTGAGCTTCAGCGGGAGGCGTGCCTGCAGATGTAGCGTAGCCCCCTCTCTGTGTTGGCGCTGTGAGGGTCTGGCTGGCCGCGTTTTACCCGTTTAGTCCCTGTTAAAGATTAATGATATATTGATCCCCAGCCCCACAGGATGCTGTGTTTGTGCGCATGCATGCTCCTCTGTATGTTTGTGTGTAGCTTTATCTGTGTACAAAGGCTTGATACCATTTTGGGAGAACCATTTAATTGCTGATAATTAGGCAACAGTCAATAGGCTTTTCCTCTGTCCATCTCTAGCACACACAAACACAAAATGGCGCTCAAAATACACACGCAGACACACTCTCGCAGCTAGCTTCTTTTTAAGCCTCCTTGAAATCCCCAAGGTAACATGCTGTGAAAACGCAATGTGGAGAAAGCCAAGGAAAGAAAAGGAATGGAGTGATGAAAGCTAGAGGGCAAAAAGCAAGTCGGGCTGGAAGCTACAGTGAGGAAGAGGGGATAAGAGTGTGATAGAGGAGGGAAATGAAAATCTAAATCAGGGGAATATCCTGCTGGCACCGAGGACAGAGGCCGAGGAAGAGAGGGCGAAAGATGAGAGGGGGAGGTGGAAGAGAAAAAAAAGATGAAAGAAGAAAAAGTGGAGGGCAATGGGAAGGGAAAGGGTTGAGGGGGAAAGGAAAGGATAGAGGCAGGCAGAGGGTGGAAAAGAAAAGGAGCGGCTGAGTGAGGAGCAAGAGAGAGAAGATGATAAGAGATGAAAAGGCCTGTCTGAGATGGAGGAAGTACAGTAGGGGCTTAGAGGCTCTGGGCTTGTTTCAGAAGTCCTACAGTACTCACTGATGTCACTGGGTGCACCCATTGGCTTTCATGGTACAAAAGAGTGTGTGTGTGTGTGTGCATGTATGTGATTTTCAAGTGCAGCTGTGCATCTACTCTATAGCTCCTCCCTGTGGCTGCTAGATAGAGCTTTGTAGGTACTTTTTGGTGGCATAAAATCAAGATTTACCATTATGAAGGACCCTCCCTTTACTGTTCAGTGTTTGATGAATTAATTCCACTGGGTGCATTCACTGGCCATGGACAGTTCCTGCCCTGCCCAGTGACTGACTGACTGTATCAGGATATGCAGAAAATCCCTTCCCTGTGATCTGCTTTGGCCCTCAGCCTCTAGCTTTGCCTTTATAATTCCCAAATACAGCCAAATCCAAAGGTTATTTAAGAAGACTTTGTGCATCTGTACTTTGATTAAATGATCACATTTGGAGCAGGAGCGGCGGTGTATTTGGGTTGCATTACTACCCATAAACGCTCTCCATTACAAGCTTTTCTGGCTTGTTGGCTCTCTGACCTTACATTTGTGTGTACGGGAGCGCAATTGAGAGCGCACGTGGGTCCCGCACACTATAGCTTAAGACAGGATAAAAGCTGGTGAGGTAGTGTACTATTATGTTGCTTAAATGCATACTAGATCCTTTTAACTGTTAGGGAAAGAATAAAAGCGGAGAGTGAAAAGCTCTCCCACCCACGTCTGATTCTTTTTGCTGCATTGCCTGTGGCACAATGTTGACCTAATATCAACTGTGTCTGTTTTGTTAAACACATTCAAATCAGTAGTACTCAAGCCTATGGGACATAACACTGTTTCTCATAGTGTGACACACAAATACAAAAGCTGCTTGGGTTATTGGGTTCACTATCAAAAGATTGCAGTGAAATCCAAAGGTCTTAATGGACGCAGCAGTGCACATATGTGCTCACATCTTTGCATTCAATGCCGGCCATGTATTCTTATCAGCAAGTGTCTTAAATAATCACACATGCATACACGCTGTCTCTCTGCGCTGCATTGAACACCGACCAAGTTTTGTCAGGATTTTAATTTGTTTATTGTAACTTTCTCATACGGTGAAATGTATTCCTAATTTATCTTGGGGCGCACACAGAAACACACACTGACAACTAATTAACAGAGAGGGTAATCATATTAGGCAATTACTTAGGCGTGGTGTATAACCTGAAATTTAATGCATGTCTTACAAAAAAATGTACATTCCTTGCCTTGTTTCGTCCATATCTGTCATTGTTTGCAGAAAAGTGATAGGTATTCACGTCACTCATGAAAGAAGTTTATTAAAGTGTCCGAAGTCCAATGATATTTGGGAATGTATTCCTGCTGTATGACCTCTAGCAAGTGAGAGGTGAACCATGGCCTCCATCCAGACCATTAGTCAGACACAATCACACAGCTTCATAGCAGATTAGTCTGCTGTATTAGGACTTAGAGCTCTATTAATGTAATCCCTCTGTTTTAGTTTGGCCTGGGTTTAGGGGCTTACATGTGCACACCCACACACATAGACACACACACTTAAATACATGTATGCACGCACTCATACAAGCTGTTTGGGTTATGGAGTTCACAATCAATGGATTAAGGTGAAATTTAGACAGTAGCTTAATGGACACGACACCGTCATTCTCTAAATGTGTTCTCTCTGAACAATCGCACACACACGTGATGTGTGCAAAGTGGACTTTTCTTCCTGAGAATCATCTATCTATTCATCCATTCCTTGTTTTTATTTGTGTACTGAATTTCAGTGAGTCTCTTAAAAGCACTCTCACATCCTCTTTTGTAACAGTAAGTGTCTTTCTCAGGGCCGATGAGATTGAGATGGTGATGACGGACCTGGAAAGAGCCAATCAGGTAACCCGCTCAACATCCTAACTGTACATTTTTACGCTGCATTGTCCAAATTGTTCGTCACACCAGGCTCCACAAGTTTTACTGTTAAACTACAGAGAAAGCAACTGAGTTCTTTGACTGAAATCATTAAAATAAAATGGTTGCACTGGGAAAAAAATGTTTTGTTTGCTGATATAAGTACATTTGATTGAAAGGATCGAGTCTAGTGATATTCTATATTTTTCTTCCTGTCGTGAAAAAGACGAAACCAACAATGAATTTTTGTATTGTCTGTGTATACAAAGCCTGAGATAGCTCTTTCCTCTATGCCATAGAGCTCCATTATTGTCCAAAAACTACAGAAATCAGTGAGCCACAAAGTTGCACTGGGTGACATGTTCCTTCATTACGTTGTACACTACACTGTAGTGTTTTATTTATTTATTTATTTTAGTTGATCCCACATATACTGTCCTGCTGCTGTAAAAATTCACAAGTTAATCTGCAGCTGAAAATAGTCCCCAACAGATACACTATTTACTCCTGTTTGAGTAACATTTGTTAAAAACTATAGTGTCAAGCTGTTTTAGGAAATTATTTAGCTTTTTCTGAAAATGAAACTATATATTATAGTCTTTTTTTAAAGATTTATGTCTGTCTTCACTAGAAGCAAACAGGCTTGGGGCTGAGAGAGACTGGGAAAGTTAGAAATTATCGAGACTAACACATTGTTGGTTTTGGCCTTTTTTTTATGGGATTTGTTGAAAGTAACTATAGAACTTTGCATTTTAAAATACCAATATTCATATCTGTTCAGAATCTTAAAATGCGGCTTATATTAATAAATAACGACTTGCTTTTCACTGTGAGGGGTGCTGTTTGTTTTACATGTTTATTACACACCTACTAAACCCAACCAGCTACAATAAACCCCCTAGCGTGCCCCCTGCCCTTGTGTTGTAAATATTCCTGTGGTATCTGTTAATGTCATTGTTGTTAACTTTCATTATTAGCCCAAGAGTATGATTTGTGGCTAAAGGGGTAGCATAGGCATGTAATGTTAATATTAGCCTAAAGGTTAGTGCTCTGACTATAATGCCACACACACACACACACACACACTGTTCACACTTCTGATTTGAGGTTTACAGTGGATGACAGCATGGCCTCCAGCTCAGTCACAGACTTTTTATACGCTTTTATAAGGAGAAAATGGAAAACAGGATTTTTCTTTTGCAACTAGCAGTCCAACTCCCACCCAGTCAATAACAGCTCTCAATATGGTTGCAATTAGGAACCCTGTGGAATCGGCTCCCTGTAACTCCTAATGATGGCAAGTTGGCCAGTGTTGCAGATGAGTCCCAACTGGAGCATGGCAGTTTGGCCATAAAAACGAGGCATCGGGTATCATCTCAATTCTTGGGACTATTTTAATATTTTCAATTAAGGAAAAATCCACCCTCGCCCATCATTCCACACTTACTTTGCATTCTCTCTGCCCTCCTCCGCTCTGTGGTATATATTTGTTTATGCTGGAAGGGGTCGGACTTCCTTTCTATACAGACAGACACACAGTTGGCTAGTAGAAGGTGGTGTATTGGAAAACTTTATTCCTTCAATTTGATTGCCTTTTTGGAATGCCACTGGCCTACCGCTTGTGCAGTGTAGTAAATTCAGCTGTATACTTTACAAAAATTAATGAACTGAGTAAAAATGTTAAGATAATTGTTACTGTTTCATCACCAATAACTTTACTCTAAAATTCATTCTCCTCCAAAGACCATTAAGTTGCTTCCATAAGACTGAAGAAGATTGTACGGTGGGGCATGATGGCACTTTTTTACAGGAAGAACTTTTTAACTTACTATTCTCTGGTCAGTCTGCTCTCTCCATCTACATGTATTAAGTAGGTTTTGTTCTCTGGGGCTCTCTTGTTGAGTGCACATGTGTACACCAAAAAAAGTACATCACGCAGTAGCACTGAATTGATTATTACATTGATCATGTTTGACACTGTTAGAATCTCCACTAGTTAATTTTATTTTAAGCTTTTCCCTCTTGTCCTTCCAGCGAGCAGAAGCAGCTCAGAGAGAGGCGGAGTCACTCAAAGAGCAGCTATCCTTGAGTAGCCAATCCCTGCAGCTCAGCAGCCCAGCCAAGGCTGACCCTGAGACGGTAACACATTTCACTGCTTCACAGATTTACTGGATGGCTGACAAACAGGTATTGATAGGCTAAAGATTAGCTTGACCTTTTTAATGCTAGAGGCGATCAGCTGATTAAATCTTCAATTTATGGCTCATTGTAGTCTAAAAGGTCAGGCATTGGAGTCACCAATAATGCATTGATTTGTTGACTAATGTACTGATATCCAAGGAAAGGTTGCCATGGTGGCAATAGGTGTATTGATTAACAGATTTTATGGACCTGTACAACAGACTGCGGAGGTGAGACTTGGTTAACTTAGAGACTGACTGCTTCATTGATCAGTCAGTGTTGGGTGGTTGTGATTGGTTGGTGAATTACCTCTGATTATTGATCTAAAGGAGGAGGCCTTTTGAAACGATAATCTGGCATAGAAATACTGATTGCTGTAGTGATTAATTGAATGTATCTGCAGGAATTTGTATGGGTGGTTTTATAAATATTCTTATAGGTTTTATTTTGCTCATTAGATTAAACTGCCGTCCTCTTTGGACTTTAGGAACAGGTGGCGGAGGTGGCATCCCACTCAAGTCTGGAAGCAGAGCTCAGGGCCAAAGAAAGGGAGACCGCCCAGCTGGTGGAGGATGTCCAGAGACTGCAGGCCAGCCTGACCAAACTCCGAGAGACCACCAGCTCCCAGATAACACAGCTGGAGCAGCAGCTCAACAGCAAGACTGCCACTCTGAAGGTACCAACAGAACACAGCTCCAGTTTTTTAATTTCAGCTATTTTAGCTATTAATTTCTAATAAGACTATTTCTGTATTCCTGTCTTTTTCCTGCTTTGTTGCGTATTCTGATCACACCTGTAACTATAATCACATATTTACTCGCTCTGTTCTCTTATCTAGAGTCACTGAAATAAGTACATGACATATAAAGATCCAAGGATGCTTTTATTATTTTATTAATTTTCATGTCATTTCATCTCTTTGTAATCTACAGGAACTGGAGGAGAAACTGCAGAAGCAAGCTGACTATGAGGAGGTGAAGAAGGAGTTGAGGTGAGGAGCACGCAGAGGAGTGTGTGTGTGTGTGTGTGTGTGTGTGTGTGTGCGCACGTGGGTTTGTGTGTGTCCAGCACAGATCTATTTATGGCATGCGTTTGATGTCTTTAACGATGTTAAACAAGATGCGTGTCTTCATTTAAGATATGTAACTCAATTGAGTAAAGGTGAAGCTTGTATGTCTGTAGCGTTATATCATGTCTCTCGCTCCCTGCCCCTCTATCAAGAGACAGAAATAGAAAAGCTAGCATGCTACACGGTAGATGTGTGTGTGCAGGTGTCTGTAGGGGGTTCACATGGAATTTTTTCCTCTCTCTCCTCAGTATCCTCAAGTCTATGGAGTTCGGAACATCTGACTCTGTGCAGGTAAAAGGGACAGTTACAGTCTATAGACATAAGTGACCTTTAGCACTGGACCTTACATGTTGCAGTAATAGTAATTAAGTTGTTAATAAAACAAAATTGTAGATCAGTAAAAATGAACATTTGAAGCGGGAGGCCGGAGTCATTTTGAAAAGTCTCATTTTAATTTCCGTTCCACCTCTTCCCTCCATCAGGACTCATCCAAACCTCTGGAGGTGCTGTTGCTGGAGAGGAACCGTAGTCTTCAATCTGAGAGCGCTGCTCTGCGCATTGCCAACACTGAGCTCAGCGGTAAGTCTGCCCAAATGTAAGGTTATAGTCAGGGCTGGGTTCATCGACACTGGCCGGACTGTCTACCCCTAACCTTCAAAAACGACCAGCAAAAATGAAAGAATGCCCACAGAAGTCCAGTATTCACGGGAGCTTAGATGAGTGCTCAGCTGCAGGTAAGGCTGTGAAGAGATTGCATCAGGGTAATGCATACATCTGTATGTATGTATGTATGTATATTCTTTTTCTCTGAGAATACTTTCGACCATTTATTCATGTTTTTGGAATGATTTGCAATATTGGGTCCTGAGTATACAAAAGAAATGCTAAACTTTATCATGGTACTGAAATGTTGTTGCTTTAGTCCTGCACTTCATGGAGAGGAAGAAAATGCATATGTGGTTTCTTTGAATACCCCAGCAGGAGGTCAACCTGAACAGTAACAAAGTTGCAGTACACAAAAATGAGGACACCATACTATCGCTTCTACATCAGGACTCTTGCCCTCTGCAACAGTTTTTATGGGTTTGAAATGTCATGGCTGTAGGCTTGAATAGTTGAATAGCTTTGAATTGATTAACATTCACAGTAAGGGGAACTTACTGTCTTACTCAATCATGTTAAGTCTCTATGGTTATGCATTAGAATAATATTTTTCTCAGTGCTTATCATCAAGATGGATTCTAGTTGTTAAAAGACTGAGAAAATATAGTTTATTTCTGTATTTGTTTTGGTGAATGTAAAAATTTAATCAGTCTAACTATTCAAGAAAGAAGTGAAGTATGGCCTTTACTCAGTCAGCGGAGCTGTAAAGTCTCTGTCATTGGTGACATGCATCTGTTTTCTGTTCAGCCATAAAAATTGCTTTTTCAAAGTTTTATTGCTCCAATTTTTTTTCCTGGATGTATTTTTTATGAACTAAAGACTATTATACTGCATCTACAATGGAATAATTCAGTGTTTAGGAACACACCGCAGCAGAGGAAGAGGACTCGCATGGTGTATTGGCTATCTAAGGACATCATTTTACCCTGTCCAGTTACTTCCACTTTGCCTGCGAGAGAGAGAGAGAGAGAGCGACTGAGCCCTGGGCCAAGCTAATCTGCCTAAGTGGCACAGTGTCAATTGTTTTGTTTGTCCTTTTTTTCTTCCAGGCTGTGGCTTACAAGAAAGGTTGAAATCACAAATGCATGGGCACTTTGTCTGGGGGGGTTGGCAAAAAAGGAAAACAAAGTTCACTAATTTGGAAAAGACTTGATTAAGATAACTTTCAACTTTTGTTAATTTTTTTTTTCTCTCTCTTTTTGGAACCCCTTTTTTGTTGACTCCCCCATAATGCATGGTGTGTTTGACCTTTCTTGTAGGGTCAGCCGGGCGAAAAGGGACAGAAGAGTCCACACCGAAGGAGGAGACCATGCCCAGCGACCCTTCTTCCTCGCCCCCTCCTCCCCCACCCTCTCTCCCTTCCTCCTCCCAGCTCCCCCTGTCTCGCACTCATACGGACCCCCTCAACACTGCCACCACCACCAGCGGCGAAACGCACCCTTTCACTCCTACGGGCATTGGACAGGACTTCTACTCCCCTGTGTTTCCTCTGGTGGGTGGTAAGATGGCTTTGAACTCCCTGATACAGCGGCAGCTGCTCCAGACCTTCTACTCCAAAGCCTTGCAGGAGTCATCTGGAATCCCCAGTGGGGCTCTACTGTTCACCCCCTTCACCCCAACCCTCAGCTCCATCCCTACCTCCACCCCTGGCTCTGGGTCTGCTGCCATCCCTCTGGCAGCCAGCAGCCCCCAGCCACCTCCAGCCAGCCCAGACATGGCTCCTGTTAATGGGAGCAGCACCGCTGGCAGCGCCCCATCCCCGTCACCCAGCCACTCTGACGCCACCACAGGAAGTATTTTGGACGGGGAGGATATGGACACAGCAGAGATTGCTCGGCAGGTGAAAGAGCAGCTGATCAAGCACAACATTGGCCAACGTGTGTTTGGCCACTATGTGCTGGGACTGTCCCAGGGTTCGGTCAGTGAGATCCTGGCCAGACCAAAGCCGTGGAACAAGCTAACTATACGAGGGAAGGAGCCCTTCCACAAGATGAGGCAGTTCCTCGCCGATGAGCAGAACATCCTTGCCCTGCGCAGCATCCAGGGACGGCAGAGAGGTGAGTCTGTGTATCTTTTAATGTGTCTGTGTGCGTGTGTGTCTTGCGTGTGTGTGTGTGCGCGTGTATACAGCCCTGCACAGAGCCATTGATTAGCTTGTCAATATGGACTAGCTTTTTATTTTTCTTTCTCTTTCTTAACCCCCATCCTGTGCCACACCTGTGTGTTTTGAGTGACTTCCTAGTCACGCACTGATCCCAAGAGCCTCTCCTAGCTATCGTGGTCAATACAGAAACCTTTCACACATCAATAGTATTGATCGGAGGGAACTAGGAGGAAGGCAGGGGTACTGTTAACTACGGGTAGATTCGATTAGCCTGGGCCTGCTTTTGTTAACGCATCAGGACATTTCTGATTGAATTTGGTCTCAGTGGTACAAAAAAATATAGCCACCACCTAGTCACAGTCTGTATTATAAATAAGGCTGCAGTTAGTATGCCCCTGTTTAATACGTACTATTAAATAATTTATCCCTTACTACTCTGTCTTTGTAGTAGCTTAATATTCCTGTTAGAGGTAGAGGTTTGATTCCTACTGGGGCCACAGATGGTGAAGATCAATGCATTTATGGCACTATAATGTGCACTGGATGGTATCCAAACATTCCATATATTTGCAGAGCATTATAGGGCACCATATAGTCTAGCTGTAAAAGACAAAAACACACAAGTGCTGTAACATAGTGTGTGGTATATTGTTTTTAACAGAGGGCTCAGGCCAGCCCCAGCTTAGCCGAGTGTTTCAGGATGTTCCGAAGCGGAGAGCCCTCTCCAATACAGCTTCACACACAGGTCTGTCCCCTTCACACACAGAGATTCTAGCACGTTCTGTCTGTGTGGCATGTTTGTGTTGGGGTGAACTGTATCTATGGTGTGTGTGCGTGTGAGTTGGCGTTTATTAATTTGCGGGCAGGCATACAGATGTACATGTGCCTTGAAGGTAACCGCACAGTTCCAGTGAGTTGCGTCAAAGGAAAAGCCAGCATGTGTATTTAGGGTTTTTATTGGTAGTTGTTATTCTGTGGGGAGTATTTACTGTACGAACATCGTAGAATGTGTGCATGTGTGAGCTCCAAAGGGACCAGAGAAATTATGACGATCCCCCCAGTGTAGTTGCCTTCGAGCTCAGTGGTGGGAATGTTGTTCTTTGTGCTGTGTTATGGTGTAATTATTAGATGTCCTTATAGGCTCCGTTATTGTCCTCTTTACCTGCTCTTTAGTTGGCTCTCTGATTTTTAATCTGACAAGATTTTTCATCTCCTCCCATTCCCACTTCCTCTCCTTCCAGGTAACATTACTGCCCGCGTCCGCACCCCAGAGGCGGGTTCAGATGAGGCTATCAAGTCCATTCTGGAGCAGGCTAAAAGAGAGCTGCAGGTGCAGAAAGCTGGTGAGTCGTAGTTTTTTCTCCACTCCAATGTACTCAAAACATTGAAGATGAGAAGATGATACATTGTGGCTGTGAGTGTTAGTCGGTGTCTCTTATGACAGCCCTTTTCTCCTCCCTCAACAGACTTGTCCCATGCTCAACCCTCGTATGCAGGACTGAAAGGAGGGGGCGGAGGCGGAATAGGAGGTGGAGGTGGCAGCGGATCAGACGAGGCTATCCGCTCTATCCTAGAGCAAGCTCGCAGAGAGATGGAGGCCCAACAGGCTGCACTGGAGCCCATGCTCAAAGCCTCGTCTTCCTCTTCCTCCTCCTCAGCATCACTATCTCAGAGGGACTTCCTGAGCTCCTCGCTCACCGCTCCCCTCCCCCCTTACAACCCCCTGGCACTCTCCCTCAAGAAGCCTCCCAGCTCCCTCTTGTCCTCCCCCTCTTCCCCGTCTCCCATCCTGGACTTCAGCTCCAGCGTGAAGAGAGAAGGCAGGGCCTCTTCAGGGATTGACATGTCTACTGACGGAGCTCTCAGGCTGGGTCGGAGCTCTGAGGGATCGGCCCGCTCTGGAAGTTCTGGAGGAGTGGGCTACTGGAGAGAGCAGTGGTGGAGCAACATGCATACAGACCCCCGCAGGGCCATATCCTGCCAGACAGGAGGGGAGAACCACAACCAGGAGGACTCCAAAGAGGTGAGGGGAGGCAAAAACAAGCTTGTTTGTGTGCTTTTATCTGCCCTTGCTCTGTTTTTATTACTCTGTTTTTACTCTGCAGCGGTTGCATGTCTGAGCCATTCTCGGGTTGTGTGTTTCAGGGAATATTGAGTGACGGTCTGTCTCGACACAAACCATGGAACAAGTTGAACCAGAGGAGCAGAGAGCCATACCTCCGCATGCAGCCCTGGCTCAATGGAGACCAGGGGCAAAACACACACATCCAGCCAGCACAGAACCAAGGTAAACAAATCACATGCACATACACACGCCAGCACATAGAGTATATAGATTCACACAACCAGGCTCCTTTGGCTAGAGCATTACTCTGAAAGCCTGATTAGAGCTAGTGGCTAGTTGTTACTGTCAGTCTGTCACTCACCCCACCCACCCTCCACCTCACTACCACCCTCTCCCTCCCTCCTCCCATCATCCCCCCCATCCTCAGTGCTGTGGCAGTGTCAGCCAGCAAGCTGCTGGTTTGTCATGTCATAGACAAGTTAGTGTTGCAGCGCCAGATGGCAGCTCTGTGTGTGTGTGTGTGCGTGTGCGTGTCTCTCTCTCTCTCTCTGGGGGTGTAAACAGCAGCTAATGTACACTGACAGCTCCTCATGACTGCTCTCTTCCAGCCTGCTGAGCTGCACAGCAGTATTACACAGACAGAGACAGGGAGATGAAGGAATAGGAGGAGGAAGCCAAAAAAGCTTCAAACTGAAAACTTAAGCACCTTTGCTGTTTGTTTAACAGAAATTAAATTAATTGATGTAGTATGACTGAAGTCGCTCCCAAACCCAGCAGGGAGAGGAGATGAAACTCTGTTTTCTCATATAGTAACATGTCTTCTAACCTGTATGGTCTTTCTCGCCCTGTCTGTTCTCAAGCAGAGGGTACTCCCAAGACATCAGCAAGCTGTAGCCCTGCTCCAGAGTCACCTCTCAGTTCAGCTGAGGAGTCTGTCAACGGTCTCGCAGGGGATCCACTTGCTTCACAGTCCTCCAGTCTCAAACCTTTGTCTGAGGAGCCCTCAGGTGGGGAGTCTCAGCCCAGCACCCCGCTGCCTATACCTGGTCATTCGGGTCTCAGCATCCAGGAAATGGTCGCAATGTCTCCTGAGCTTGATACTTACGCCATTACCAAGAAGGTTAAGGAGGTGCTGACTGATAATAACCTTGGTAAGAAACACAGAGGGTGCTGTCTGTGCGGTTTAGTTGCTCTTTCTCTTTCCCATCCCCTCCCTATTGATGAATTATTCAGCTTTTGAATCAGTTACTCTGAAATGACCATTTCATTTCCCCTCTCTCTCTCACCTAACCAGGCCAGCGTCTGTTTGGGGAGACTATCCTGGGTCTGACTCAGGGTTCTGTCTCAGACCTGCTGGCCAGGCCCAAACCCTGGCACAAGCTCAGCCTGAAGGGCAGAGAGCCCTTTGTCCGAATGCAGCTCTGGCTCCAGGACCCACACAGTGTGGAGAAACTCATGGACATGAAACGCCTAGAGAAGAAAGGTGTGTAGAAAAAGCTTAATGATAAGAATTAAGTACATACTCCGTACAGAGTAGCATGCCTTTAGAGATAATAAACAAAAGACTGACAGAAAAACCTTCATGTTAAAATATTATAAAGAGTACGGTTTAGACCTACTCTATATGAAAAGTGCCCTGAGATAACTTCTGTTGTGATTTTGCACTATATTAATAAAATTGAATCTGCTTAAGCATGCATTTATTTTATAAATACATTCGCACAAAAAAACCCACAAGCAGCAGCGTTTGAATTAAACATGCACATCTGCACACAAAATCCTTTGTGCAGGACAGCAGAGCATGTTGTGCAGATCACAGTCATCTTGGTGTGATGTCAGTATCAATCAGGACTGCAGACATCACATACTGTATTAGATGTGACAGCTAGGGGACTGCCGGGGGCCTGCTTACTCAGTCATCAGCACTCCTCTTCATCATCGTCATCATCATAATAATCACCAGTGTCTATAAGATCTTATTTTTATCATTTGTTAGCCCATAGCCCGCTCTATCACTCCATCATTCTTTATTCCCTTCTGTTTGATGATGCATTTTAAGAATGAGCAAAGCCGAGAGGCCTCACCATCCTAGCTGCCTCACAGTGACCCCTGACTGCCCACTTCAAGCTCTCTGTGTAGAGATGAGATACGCATGTTTGAACCTGCCAGTAGGCACAAGCATCCAGGATCAGTTTACCCTCTTGATATCGCAAACTACGCACAAGGGCAAAAAACAAAACTGACATTACACCAGTGTGTTTGGGGGTTGGACGGGTGGGGTTACTCTCCATTCAACTTCGTTTTAGATTATTGACCCCAAAATAATACATCCAAATAGCAATGGGGAATAGTCCTGGCCAAGAGCAGAGCCCAGAGGAAAGACATGGACCTAGTCCAGAGTAACCATATTTGACCTCTCACCCTTGTGGTACAAGCCTGCGAGGCAGCAAACAACTTTCAGAGTGGTCTAACCTTGCTCTGAGGGGTTTTTCCCTGCAACACTAATATATCTGGCAGCGGGTATTGGGGTTGAGAAAATGTCAACCTCATGCAAAGCTGCCATGAGCTGTTCATTTTCAGCTGCTGGTGCCTGGAGTGAATGCTTGTTTGCTATAAAATGGAAGAGATGCTTTTATTGTTAGAATTCCTGAGGAAGACGATGGCACCACCTAGTGGCTGTAGAAGAGGAAGACTGAATAATTTTTTTGAACAGTGTGTAAATAGACCCTGACACAAAACATTTCCTGGTGGCATGCGTTCGTCAAACATGGAACATCCACTGTGACCGACTTCTGATAAACAAGACCGTCTGACCCAAATCTTGAAACAGTTTACTACTTACAGTCTGCTTGGCACTGCTGTTGAGCCCAGGACAGTGTGTTTTATACAATACAGTTGCAAAATATTCCAAAACAGCCTAAACAGTACAGATCAGTCTAGGGCTACAATAATGATCATTTTCATTATCGATTAATCTACTGATTACCTTCTTTTTAATTGGTTAATTGTTTGGTCAATAAAATGTCAGAAAATTGTAAAAAAAAAAAAAAAAAAAAATGTCCATCAGTCCACGCCTTTTTAAATATCTTATTTTGTCTGGCCAACAGTCCCAAACTTAAAAATATTCAATTTACTAACATTGAAGAGAAAGACAACAAGCAAATAAACATATTTGGGAATCTGGAACAAGTGAAGTTTTACCATTTTTGCTTTAAAAATTGCTTAAACAATTAATAGATCATCAACATTGGTGCTGATAAATGTTCTGTTAATTGCCTAATTGTTGCATCTCTAGTCCAATCACCTAATCCATAATAGCTGTATGGATTGGCCTAGTTCAAGTTCACATGACGATTGCTTGTCAAATGTCATGCTCATGGACAAAGATACCATGCCTTCTGTTAACTGCAGCACAAAGTCAAATTTAAGATTTTAGACCACATCACCAATCTGCTGCAGATATGATTGTATTATTGATATTCCCCATATTTGTTTATTACATAAACATTATTTTCTGGGGTACTGACTTCCCCCTCTTGTTTTTGTGTCACTGTTCAGCTTATATGAAGAGGCGGCTGAGCTCCTTGAGTGATGGCCATTCTGTGGACGTGGCCTTAGCGGGGCCAGATTACATCCAGGGTTCCCAGAGCCCGGGACAGCAGCACCTGAAGAAGCCCAGGGTGGTGTTGGGCCCTGAGGAGAAGGAGGCCCTGAAAAAGGCCTACCAGCAGAAGCCCTATCCCTCCCCCAAAACCATTGAGGAGCTGGCCTCCCAGCTCAACCTGAAGACCAGTACTGTCATCAACTGGTTCCATAATTACAGGTCAGCATTTGGAAAAGACGCACTTGAATATTGACCTATTGCCCTCTAGTGTTTGCATCACAGGCTGTTTTTCAAAGGGCATTTGAAATCATTTAAGAAAATCTAATTCCATTTCCATATAGAACAGTATTTTTGTTGCTTGTAATTGTGTTTGTTTTATTGAAATTAGTTTGTAGGTTTGCAGCTCACTGCCTTATCTGTGTATAAGTAAATTTGATTAAGGGTTTTTGCTTCTGACTGTGCATATTAAATCATGTTGTATTGTTAAATAAATGGGCAATGTCTCAGATATTACCACAAGCAGGGATGGCTTTGGTTACCACCCCTGTACATCAGTACCCTCATACAATATTTTGAGATCAGTAAAGTTTAAAATTTGTTGCATCCAACAAATTGATTTGAGTATTTGAGTAGCGTGACTGAAATCGTGTGTCTCTACTAGGTCACGTATCCGGCGAGAGCTCTTCATAGAGGAGATCCAGGCAGCTGGAGGGGTAGGGCCTGGCAGTGAGGGGGGCTCCCCTTCCCTCCGTGGGTCCAAATCAGGAGAAGGGGACAGCTGTGATGGGACAGAATCTGAGGGCACAGTGGAGACACGCCAGGGACTGGGCATTGGCCTGGAGGATCACAGAGGAGCATGCAAAGACCACGACATGGAGGCTGAGTCTGAGGCAGGGGGCTCTAATAACTCCCCTGCCCAGCTAGACTGCACCACCTCAGGCTTAGCCGGGCCAGGGTCCAGCTGTGGTCAGGGTGGACTGGGGCTCTTCAGCCTCACAGAGGCATCCTCCAGTAGTTCTGCCTCTAGTACTAACATCCAAGCCTCTGGCCCTGCCAGAAACCCCAGGGACAACAATCTGCGCAAGAAGAAAGCAGCCAATCTCAATAACATCATCCACAGGCTGGAGAAGGCTGCCAGCAAAGAGGATCCCTCAGAGTGGGAGTTCTAGCTCCCCCTGACCATCCTTCATCCCTCTTGTCTCATAACCTCACGACCTCTAACCTTGGACCCCTCCTGCTCTGTTCCAGATGGAGAGTGGACACAGCCAAAGTCAAGCTCAGCAGCCATTTTTATTACATAGAAGCTTTCCGAAAATGGAAAGAAACAAAGAGTGGTTGGCAAAACCCTTAAAAAGATGATTTACTGAATACGTAGAAGAACAAAATAAGAGAACTTGCGCGTCTCTCCTTTTTTTTAAACTGAGTTTTGTTTTTGTACTGAGAAAAGCACTTAGCCGTCCTGCTGGCCTCTGGCCCTGCTGTACCTCCCCTATCACCAGCCACTGGTGCACCAGACTGGTTAGTCCTGAGCTGGGGTCTGACCCACAGCTGGGGTTGAAACCTGGACTCAGTAACACAGGCAAGGCCTGACACAGCAGCTGTCACAGTGATAGACACTGATAGATGATAGATAGAGACAGGAACTCTCTTACAAGAACTCTCACTTTGTTAAAGGAGATTTTTTCCGCTCTTCTTCTCACCTCCCAAGTGTCCACAAACCTCCCCTCACTCAGTGAGACGCCTCATTTTTCACACTGTAGAGTGACTGTTACAAACCCTTTGCCTTTTTCACTCACTGCGTGTGTGTGTGTGTGTGTTTGTATGTTAGGGGTTGTGTCAGTGTGCACCTGTGTGTGTGTGTGTGTGTGTGTGTGTGTGTGTGTGTGTGTGTGTGTACACACCCAAAAATGGTGTGTGTGTTCTCTTCTCAATGGCAGCATGTTTTCTTTTTTATCTCACGCCTACACTCTTAAGAGGGTAGTGGAAGGCCTGCCGGCTGAGCTGCCATGGTTACTGATGTAAGAAAGATGAACTTTGACCTGTTGTGTCCCATATCCTATCCTGCTGACAGCCATGTGATGGCCAGAAGGATCTCTTAATTCCTCACAAACACACGCACTCATCTGAAGAGGAAGGAAGGAAGGAAGGAACCCTCTTTTTGCCTCCTTAAACCCTTCTTTTAAGGATGAAGGATGATCTCTTTTTTTGATATTGCAATTTGGTTGCCAATAAGAGATTGCACAGTCTATTGACTCTAAAGAGTACAAAATAGGGAATTTTAGGAAGCATTTTAATTAGTACAAAATAAGAACAGAAAATAAGAGAATAACAAGTTACTGTTTAAAAAAAAAAGCGAATTAGAATGGAATAATGTTGCGTTGTTGAAATACGATACAATGAATTCACTTAGTACTGTAGTTGTCTGACATGGTGATACTATACGTGTCTCTTGTTGTTTTAGGTTGTGCACATCACAGCTGTACCCAGCACTGGACCTGCTGGGTGTGTGTGTCTGCACCACCGACAAATTTTCTCTGTTCACAAACACACATCTTTTTATAGGCCAAATCAGGAAGAGTGTGTGTGTGTTTGTCTGTGTGTGTATGTGTGTTTGTGTGTCTAGTGTGCATTTGTATTTGCCTGCATATAAGTCAGGGTCGAGGTCAATTCACTCAGAATTAAATTGAAGAAATAGATTATCAATAATCAAATTCCTGACTGAAAACATGGGTTTTAACGAATAAATTGCAATGTACAGTACTTTATCTGTAGTTTCTGTTGATTGCCGTCAAAGTGAATTCACCCCAACCCTGGTATGAGTAGTTACCACTCTCCTCCAGTCTATCCTGTATCCAGGGATGTAAGTCTTTTGCATTGAATTCTACTGTATACACTACAAATTATAAGGCATATCACCTCCTCCCTGTCCCACACAAGCCCTCAGTGCCTGTCAGCCTACTGCCTCCCCTTTGTGTGTGTGTGTGTTTGTGGGGGTGTGTGTGTGTGTGTGGGTTTGCGTGGGTGCATGTACACACATGCCTGTCAATGCATGCATGTGCACAAGTGTGTGTGATTGAGGAGTGTTCAGTGTTTCCAATGAGTGGGGTCATATTTAGTATCTACTTGCACACACTACTAGTGCACAACTGACACCCTTCTTTAAGCTGTTTGATGCGTTACCATTACATTAATCTTCTCACAAAGTAGTGTAATACTATGATTTACTGTAGCTTGGTTTTATTGCTATTTTGCATTTATAGTTTGGTTTTTATTCTGCTTATTTATAGGTGCTGTATTTTTCATTTAATGTCTTATCATTTGAGTTGTCTATTTTTTAAGGGATTATACTGTTCCTGAGGGCAAGTAACATTTTTATTAGACGTATAGACTGCCGGCAGTATTGGTTAATATTTACAAAGATGTACTAGTTCTCATTTGTTTGTATATTCATGAATCCTAAAGTTTAGTGTCATTTCAATAGCTTTGAAAAATGTGTTTGCTACAGTTCATGCTCCCGTAAGCATAAAGCTTTTACCACAGCAGTTATGCTCTTAAATTGCTAGCTAGAGAATCAAAGGACATATCAAGATCAGTGAATATATGATAGCATATCTCTTTTTCCTGTTTTCTATCTCTCCGATAATGGGGTGGTTTTTTTTTTTTTTTGGCTGTTTCTTGGGCAAGCCCAACACTAACGCTCGGCAGGGCATGCAGCTTTCTTTTAGATAGAGTTCGCCCACTCGTTAATCATATTAACATAAATAACAGGTCCAATTGTATACACTTTGTCAAATAGGTCAAATGAAATTACCTAAACTTGAGAACACAAGTTAACTTGAAAGAGGTCATATCTGCCAAATTGAGATTAGAGAAGTGTACCAGCTAGCAGGTGTGCTCGCCAGATTGAACAGATAGCCAGCCTATGATTATGCAGAATTTATATTGCAGTCTGTAACAAAGCACTTATTAGGATCTCTTCTGAAGACTTACCTAGGACAGGGTCTGTAAACACTACAACAGAGTACAATCCCGGGATCCTGGGAAATGTATGCCTTTTTTTAAAAGTGGTTGTGAACCAAGCACAGACTCTTATCCGCATCCTAACACTAAAATTAAAACATAACATAGCAGTACCCATGTTTTCTATATGCTATATTCTTATACAGCAGCCCCTTATTTCAAACTACAGATTAACTGTGTGACAGAAAGGGCCATTGTCCTGTACAGTTGTAGATATTATGAGTAAACACCTGTTTTGGTTTCTATCCAAAATCTCCTCAGTCCATCTGTAAGCCTCCCCTTTCCCTGAATGTTCATCCAGATATATTGGCAGCCTGTCAAAAGATACTGATAACCTCATTGCACTGCATTAAGATGCATTAGCTAAAATTGGATTTTCTAATGTATCTAATAATTGTAAAATTACACAAACATTGGCTCTTCCTGTGGACGACTGATGTGAAACATCTGTCTTCTGCAGAATACCGAAGGCTTATTGCCTTCTGTTGGACTGCTGGGAATGGACAACCACAGTATGTTTTATGGTGATGAATAGCTACTGTAAAGTATAAGCACTTAACCCATTATCCATTTAATAGTCAGATCCATCAACTCACCTAAACCATGTGAGATCATCAGATTTGTGCCTTTAACTGCCAAGCAGGGCACCAAACTAGTGATGTCATTTGATGTAGACGATTTCACCTGATTTGTTCGTAAATATATCTCACATCTTGATCCAAATTAATTTCTCATACACTTCATAATGATACTTTAAAGACAACTTTTCTCAGCTCTCTGGAGAAGGTTGTATATAATTGTTGGAGTGCGGTGGAGGAGTAAAAGAAGAAAACCAACTCATGTATTCTTAGGACTGACCTGCAGACACATTTCGGGCCCGGTCGTATTTCAGACAGTTGTTTTCCCACAATGCATTTCTTACGTTGTACATAACCTAACTAGCAGCGAAAGGCCAGAGCATTGAATGAAGGAGGAAGCATGCAGAAACAGCGTTACACTGTAATAACACTGAATTTATTCATAGGGCATTTTGTATTTTTCTGTTTGTGTCAGGTTTGCTGTGACATTAATAATGGCACTACAGGTATTGATAATGACTTGTGCCAATTCTAATGGTCATTTGGAAAAGAGACGTGTAAATACAGTCGATCAAGTAGCTATTGATTCACTATTGTCACAGTATGCTTTTGTTTGAAGGCAGGAGGAGAGAAGGGACGATTCAGGACTTTTCCATGATCCACAGATATTTTTCTACAAATTTAAATCAGATGATTCTATACACTGTTGAATAACATTGTAAAGGTGTAACAGATGCTGTATATCATATCATGTTTTCTGAAGTTGTAAAGCTTTACTGTATGATCTGTTGAAGTAGTGGTTATTCATTTGACATATTAGTTGTAATGGAAGCCCGAACAGCAGCACTGGTCACCATATTCAGGAAAAAAAAAAACAAAAAAGAGAGAAAAACCTCAGATGTTTTTTGTAATACTTTTAGAATATATCTTATGAAGTGGGTTTTGTAAGGAAACACTTTCCGAATCAGTGGTGCTGTATGCATAGCACACTCAGTAATACATACACACATAATACAGCACAATACACTCATCCTTTAAACTTCCCCTCCCCTACACTTTACCTGCGTGCTTTTTGTTTTTTCGCTCACCTCTCACATTGGCTCCAGCTAATTTTTAAGTCTTAAAACCATTTCCTCTTATCTCTTCAGTTATTTCATGCTTAACTGTACAAATTTTAACACCCAGAGATCTGAACTCTGGAACAATAAACATTTCAGTGAATGCTTGCAAGACTTAAGAGGAAGCAAAAAGCCAAATAGTGAAGTAGTTCTCCACCTCAGTTGAAAGGTTGCTGACAGTTTTCTGAATGTTGCTACCTTGTGTCGTCGCTTCAGTTCACCCATAGCTTAAACCACAGTGTAGTCTGACAACCAAATGACCTGGGGAGATCTTCACCCCCCCACCCCACCCCCCTTTTTGGAAAGCTTTAAAATGCTTGTTGAGGCTTTAGCGAGTTCAGAGTGTTTTTAGATGATTTTTCCAAACTGTCATCAACAATGTGGAAGTAATAATTCCCATAACTTCTCCCACTGCTTTTTTTGTGAGTGTGTGTGCGCGTACATGTGTGTTGTAGTACAAAAGGCTGCATGACTGTAAAGGGATGGTTAAGATGTTTTTTGAAAGTTGTTACCCTAGCACTTCTGTCACTCCTGAGATGCTTTTTTCTCCTTTGGGGTCTCCCTCCCTTTCGTTTTTCCTCATGTATCATTGTTTCTTTATCTTTCTATTTACTAAACGTATCATGTTGTTTGTTCTCAGCACTGTAAAACAGTCCCTTCTACAACATTGAAAAGCAATATCACTGTATGAAATGTTCACAATGTATTTGTTATGATTGACATTTGATTCATCATCATTATTATTCACATGCACCCTAGGTGTGATAATTGAAGTAAATCTCTTTTATACAAATACTAAAAGTGTGCTGTGGTAGTTTTTTATTTTTTTCTTTGCATAAAAATCTTGTTGGAAATGTACTTTGTTGAACACATGGATGGTAAAATAAGTATTCTCAGAGAAAGAGATCAGATAGAAAGTAGGAATATGTAGCAGTATGGGGAATCTTTCTGGGGTTTCAGTCATGTTGTGGATATTGGACTGCTTCTGCTATTTACAGCTCCCACAGGTGAGTTATTTTAGGAACTATAAACAAAATCTGAAGACAAACTAGAAACCTGAATAAGAAATAATCTACAAATGATCTTCATCTTTCCTCTCTGCTCTCGACAGGTCGTTATGCAGAGCTGCAGGTGGAGTTTTCTTCTGCAGTGCGGACCAGTGCGGAGCAGAAGGAGCTCATCCTGAAGCTGGAGCACGACCTGAGCACCATCCAGGCCATGTCCTCCCTGTCACGCCCCGACGCAGACGGGTCAGAGGTCAGCGAAATGGGGAACATCCCAGAGCCGATGAAAGAGGCCGCTGCAATGTTTTCCGGTACGTCCCTGGATTTAAAAAGTTGTCTTGGTTTCAAATCTTAAGGGACTATACTGTTATTGGGGTGGGGAGGAGGGCTGAACATTGTGTTTCCCTGTATGCCTCCCCGGTGTTTCGTTGGACCCGCCCCTTGACTAAGAGAAAAATTGTCACAGCCTCACCGCACTATCTCAAAATGATATAACACTTTTGAATTGGTACAGTTAAGTGTACACAGAATTTTAACATGAAGTACTTCTTTATTTACATTTAAACTTTTAATTTAAACCTTAAAGGTTCAGACAGAAAGCAAAGTGAATTTTCACCTTATGTCTTTCACTTGAATTTGACCACTGTTAATTTACCGCAAACAGCCAATGTACTTTATCGACTGTTCAGATGTTAGCTGTAAGCTAGCTAGCAGCAGACGCACAGACTGTCAGTTGGAGTGAACCTGTGTGTTTGACTCTCTCTGACTTAACTCTCTCGTCTTTGTACGTTTATCAAGCAGATTCATAAAGTGCCGGGATAAGCGAATTTCCCGCTCAAGCTAAAATATTGTCAACTTGCGTTCAGTTTGTGTCTAATCGCGTTTTTACGTTGACTTTGTATGCAGTCTCTCCGCTGCTAAAATTCGCTTCGCGTTCTGTCTGAACACACAGTACTGTGTTAGTGGAATAATCATTTTCACATAGCCACCACCATTGCACAATAGAAGTGGAATTAGCGGTTGCCAAAATTATGGCAAACATAACAAAATGATGCATCCTGTTTACCAAATATTCCAGCTTTATTCTTTATTTTTGAACAAGTAGCTCTCTAATTTATTTCTGACGCATTTTACTTAACTGTACGTCTGCTTTCCGTTAAGATGCAGAGTAAAGTGACGTTGGGAGCTCCTGTGAGATAGTGACAAATGACCCTCCCCTGCTCTCCCAAAACATTTAGACTGTTTTCTGATGACTAACTAAGCAACAATCAAAGTTAAAGTTTAGGGAAAAAAACAACCTCAGTTATTATTATCAAGAGTTTAACACTCAAATCTAATCTGCTTCATTAGGACTGTGTGGCAACATCAGCTAACAACCCCAAGACTGTCATCAGTATTGATTCAAAATATTGCTAAAATTCTGATTGGTGCACAGAAGTGCGTGACATCACCTTTTTCCCACGGTGCCCTGCCCACCACTTCAAACCAGTGAGAAGAGCACAAAAATGGAAATCTGTCATGTGAAATAACCAAAACTGTTAGAACTTAAACAGAAGATTTTGTGTAAATGTAGAAACCCATCCCTCATAATAAGAAGCTGATTGAGAAAACAAGTCTTCAGGGCCTTTAACAGGAAATGTACATGTCTCAGTAGCGTTATGTTACTGTTCTACATGTCAAAAAAGATAAAATATCATCACAAGCTAGATGATAAACATTTTGTCTTGAACCGGATGATGTGAATTTGGGTGCTTTTCTTTTAAAAACGTAAATATTCAGGTTAAACATTTGATAAATCTGTCATATTAGTTGCATTTAGATTTTTTTTATTTTTATCATTGTATCATAACTCTTAAACTAAGGCACACTCTCTCCCAGCTTTGACGCTTGTGTGTTTCCACTTTGAAAAGTCTTAGTTCTTAAAGAGGTGAGAGCACATGAATGTAGCGCAAGTCCTCACAGACAAAACAGCGAAGATACGGAAGTCTGACTTGCCGACAGCACAACTTGTCTGATTGAAATGAGGTAAACCTGCTGAGCTGAGGCTCTGCAGGGGGGTTGTCTGTTTAATACAGCAAACTAGCCTGATTAGAGCGATTTAAGTTCCTCGCATGTGAGTCAAAACACAGTCCAGCTTTGAGGTGTTCACTAGAGTTAGACTGACACAGCCTGTCTGCAAATAAAACCGGTAATAGCATCAATTTTAACCACAAAATATAGTTATATTTACCTGTTATCAAAATATCGTTGATCATACAACATCTATGACCATATATGCATGTTAACAGAGGAAGTGAATTATGCCATTTAAATGTTGTTTTATCTGTACTGTCTGTGTTATTTCCAGGTTCAGGCGTGAGCCCCCATCCCGAGCTGCCTCAGGACCAGATGGACTCTCTGCTCTCCATCATCTCCAGCCAAAGGGAGAGGTTTCGCTCCCGCAATCAGGAGCTGGAAACTGTGAGTCACGACCTCTCACACGTTCCGTATTCCTGCGTCTTTTTCTGGGGGAACTAATTTCTCATCTATTCGTTTTCTATCTGTCCCCCCTGCAGGAGAATCGCTCCATGCAGCAGACCATGCAGGCCCTGCAGAGTGAACTGGACAGCCTGAGAGCAGACAACATCAAACTCTACGAGAAAATCAAATTCCTGCAGAGCTACCCTGGCAGAGTACGTGTGCGTGTGTGTGTGTGTGTGTGTGTGCGCGCTTGTTTCTGATATTGTTGATTTGGTGGAATCTGAGCCCTAAAATATTTTGGAAAAAAATGTATGTCTGTATTCTCTGCGCTGTAGGCTGGAGGTAGTGACGACACTGTGATGCGCTACTCCTCCCAGTACGAGGAGAGACTGGATCCGTTTGCTTCCTTCAGCAAGAAGGTACAAGACACACAGCTTCAATACGCACACAAATGAAAATCTTGTCTTAAACGCTCTGAAACCACCTGCCATTTCTTGGTTCTTTTTGTTGTTTGCTGTCATAGTTTCTTACTCTTGACCAAATATGGGTGACAGGGCGCCATGTTTCCAGCACAGCTACAAATTGAGCTTGATCTAGTGTCAGTCCTAAAGAATCAAAGGCCAAGTTCTTATTAGTAGATTCTCTATTTTGCACAGACATTCATCCAGAAATAATTTATGATTGTTGAGAATAAGAGTTTAGCCGCCTTAGACCAGAGTGCACACAACATGTGTTTTGAGTAAGGGGATGACTCACAATAATGATGATGATGGCATATAAGTAACAAGTCCTGTCTAATTTTTTGGGCTTTGTTGAAAGTAATTCTGGGAAATGTAGGAGGTTGATAAAAATTCTCTTCTACGGAGGGAAATTACACCTCATTACTCAAAATAACTCACTGAAGCAAATGCACTGATCATCACAGACTGGCAGTTTGTAAAATGTAAAAACCTCTGAAAGTGTACTATATTATTATATTACTATATATTATACCAACTATATTACTTGTCCCCTATGAGCCTGTACGTAACTTGTCAGTTCCTAAGTCCTGCCTCGTCACAAAAGGTCCTCATTTATGGAGCTCCCTACCTGAAGATATCAGGCTTTTAAATCTCATCTGAAAACCTATTTTTATATAAAAATAGTGAACATTCAATTTATTTTATTTCTACTTTATTTTATCTTATTGCACTATTCCACTAGTCTACATAATTGCATTGTGTAACCCTGCTTTCTTTTAATGTTTTAACTGTATGCCCATTTTATAAAGCACTTTGTAACTATGTTTTTGAACGGTGCTATATACATAATTATTATTAATATCATCATTATTATTATTATTATTATTATTATTATTGGCGTGTATCCACACTTTCCAAAGACAGTGTATTTTTTGTCCTGTTTGCAGGAGCGTCAGCGCCGATACCTGAGCCTCAGCCCCTGGGATAAAGCAACTCTGAGCCTGGTAATCCTAAAACACACACATACACACACGTTTGGTGCAACTTCTTGACTAATCCTCCTGTTTTTGTGTCTCTCAGGGTCGCGTGATTCTCTCCAACAAGGTGGCCAGGACTGTTGCTTTCTTCTACACCCTGTTCCTGCATTGCTTGGTCTTCTTGGTAGGTCTCCTTTCAACCCCTGATGCACCATTAATGGTTCTGTGTCGTCTGCTTCAGTGAAACAGGTCTAAACTGTTAACTGTGATTTATTTTCCAGGTGCTGTACAAGACTGCTTGGAGCGAGAGTATCGGCAGAGACTGCACTGCTTTCTGCGCTAAAAAGTGAGTTTGTGCATCCCACAGCTGAATGGACTGAATATGCCATTTTGATCATATTAGCGAGCACCTGATGCAAGTTTTTAATTTTCTTAATTTCTCTGTTACTCCCAGGTTCTCTGACCACCTCCACCGTTTCCATGAGAATGACCAAAACCTTTAAGCTGCCCCACAGTAATGTCACCTCATCCCAGTGAGATGAGGCTGGTTCACCATTGAGCAGCATGCATGTCCTACATAACAGTTTACCTAATTATGCTCCTCATGAAAACAGTGCTTTACTTTTCTTCTTCTTCTTGCAATAGCTAACATCTCCACTAGGAGGCGGTTTAGGGCTGTAAACTGTAAATCAGAGGGTTGATTGATTCCAAAATAGGTTCCTCTTGTGTTCATTTACAGATTGTTATAATATCGGCCGTACAGATGTCTGCTTTTCTATCGGTAGAAAGAAAATAGTTCCTACATGAAACTACTCACAACGTCTGTGGATTATCTTGAGTAACCGAGTCATGATTTCTAGAAAGAGACATTGCTGTTAAATTTTTCAGATGTTGGTTTTTTTTGTGCTTTAAGCACCACAAGCTGAGTGCCATATAGTCCCATTATATTTAAAAACTGTAGACATCTCTACGGCCGATATCTCCAAAACTCAGCAACTCACACCAAAACAGTCTAGATGGATAAACAGCACTACGGGTAAGAGGAAAAATATGTATTTTTGATTTTGGGGTGAACTGTCCCTTTTTAAGGTTCCCTCTTATACGCTTAGATTAACATAATACTGAAAGCCAGTCCTTAATAGTATATAAAGTTTTATCTTTTCATACCAAAGGGACCACAATAGTCGGCTCTTGTTGTGTATTTTTCTGGGTTTAACTGGAGGAATTAGAGAATTTAATCAATAAACACAAGTTGATATATGATTACAGGTAATATGGTCAACATTATAATTTATGTGTACTGTGAAGGTGGGTGATTAAGGAAAAGGTGGTTGTTTTAAGTGGTGGTGGAACAATATATACAGTATTTATAAGTTTACTTTTCATTCCTCAAGTAGGAGTTTGACTAATATGATTAATTGGTAAGTACAGTTTTGAATGACTTGTCTTTGGTGTAGAAATCACCTTGTTACTTGCAATTAAGACAACATTTGCACCTGAAAGATGAGGGTTTGCAGCAGTAATACACTAATGGTTACTGAGTCCATGATCCTAATATTATTCTCCAAGACAAATTACTGTGCATGTTAACCTGCTTACTTCTTCCTTTTCTGACTGATATATTCCAAATAAAGACTATGCAGTAATTGTTCTGGTATTATTTCATTTAAAACTTTGTCATTCAGAGATATGTGTAATAGTGAAGATAGCAATGTATGGATAGGTTAGGTATATGTTGGGTTCATGGTTTGTGCACAATCCTCAAACAGAGTCTATTAATAAGAATAGGTTTGCAATTTGCAGCAAAGTTATTTCATTTTATTTGCTGTTTGAGGATGAGTCTCATGATATTCTATATTTTTCAACCAATCTCATAAAAAGACCAAAACCAAGAATGAATTCATCCTACTGACACGTGTTGTCTGTGTAGCCACAGCATGATATGGCTGATTCCTCTGTGCCATAGAGCGGGGACTCAGCCTTTTTGGATGTGTAAGGAAGTTAAAACTGGTCTTGCGAACCGGTGGGGGCAACTATTTATTCTGAATTGACAACTAATTTGACTCCCATTAAGCCTGTTCTTTTTGTGGTTGACTGCAGAGAAACACTTGATGCAAGTTTGTGGTCCAGGGGAGCAGTGAGGTGTTCGCTGCTGATAGACAGGAAGTGGGATACTCCTCTTCGATGTTCGAGCAAAAATTATGAGAGAGAGGACGCTGAACTGAATGCGCATTTAAGCGCACCGTCATTCCTAAAATCTGTCTTTGTGTTAATGATGGCGCAGGCAGGATGATGCTGACGGTGTGGATTGGAGTGGATTTATCATATCTGTTCTTGACAGATAATATCTTTTGCAACCCAGCAGCCAACACTGCATGGACCGGTACCGGGTCCCTGCCTGTTCATTGAAAATCACCACCATGCAGCTCCAATGTCATTTAACTATTTAAAACACATAAATTATCCACATTGCTGGATCCAAATCCAAATGCACCATCCCACTGCTTTAAATACTTATTAGACCACGAAATGTGTATCAAGACACATCTAAAAAAATGTCCCCAGCAAATGCACTATTTACTCCTGTTTGAGTAACGTTTGCTAAAAACCACAGTGCCCAGGTTTTGCATGAAATTACTGAGCGTTTAAAAAACCCATTTTTAAAGTTTTGTGTCTTCAGTAGGAATGAATGGGCACAAAGCCACAGATAGGCTGGGGAAGTCATAGAGCACTGTGTCACAGTTAATGCATGATTTCTGTTTTTTCATGGGATTTTTTTTTTGACAGTAAGAAAAATATAGAATTACACCAGCCTTACCATTTAAACGTTACAACAGTAATATTACAATAATCTTTTTTACATAAGTCCTGATGGCAAAGAGACAAATGTGGGCTGATAGTGAGCACTCTGTGGAAATGTCTGTTTAACAGCTGACCCAAGAGGAAGAAGGGGGAAGTGCCTGACTAATGTCTGCACTGAAACACACACAGAGGGACTGAATGTGCTGAGCGGTGATGGGGCCTCAGCAGTCCCACTGATAGCTGCCTGCATTTGAGTATGACTGAATCAGACTGCATTATTCATGAGAGGCCTCCTCTTAAAGAGCACCACAGCTCGCAGCCATTAAAGACTAACGAGACCACACACACACTTCCTCCTCCTTCTCTATCTTAAGCCCCTTTTTGCTTATCAATCAGAGCAGACTCTGAGCTATCTCAGCACAATTACAGCCTCATTCTGCCCTCCAGAGCGCCATTCACCTTTAACCCCAAACTTAGATACACACACCTTTTACCTCCCCTGGTTTCCATCTCTCCTTCCTCCACATCCCTGTCTCAGCTTCTCCAGCTGCCCATCAACTGCTCCATAAATATTAACAACCTCCATCTGCGGAATAACAAGTCTTAAGTAAGCCTAATAGCCTGTGGTTATTTTTTACTGCAGCAGACAGCGGGTCATTTCACGTGGACTGACCTTGGTCAGAGAGCTTTCTTTAATGACAGCACACTGATGGGTCAGCATTTTATTTGCACTGTCATATTTATTTATTTTGAGACTGTTCCAAGGAGCAAATGTAATCCTGCAGTGAATGAAAATAACTTCTGTAGAAGAAAAAAGAAGAGAATATAGGATTATTCCATCTTTCTTTAGATTTTTCATTTCCATCATGGGTTCAGCAGAGGGCAGTAAAGTTGTGCTTTATTATGAATATGAATTATTTAGCTGACTCGTCTGACTGTAGTCCCTCTTGTCTGTGTCTGCTGCTGCTTCTTCCTGCATCACCATATCCATTTTTCCTACTGTTGTTTTTACAACATAGTCCTATAGCATTTAACATATCCTGCTAGTCCTTTTAACAATGATGGCTTTGTATGGAAGAAAGGAACTTTTTAGGGCAGCAACTAACGAGTTAGTTTTTTTCTATCTATAAAATGTCCCAAGTTCACATCGTCCAAGGTGACATCCTCAAATTCCTTGTTTTGTCTGAGAAAAAACAGGTAGCTCCCACTGAGGACACTATATCATGTCTTCTATAATACATAATATATAATAGTATATAAAAATTTTTTAGACTAAGGACAATTTTAGGCAGAAACTAAGTAAATTCAATGAATATAAACAGGTTCAGTGTTCTCCACCAGAATTACATACATGGCTTTAAACCAGGTTTGCCTACAAAAAAAATAAGACCGGGGGGGCAGTAGGTTTTCATAAGCAATATAACCCTCAATATTCTCAGTAGCAGGTTGGCAAAGGACTGTTTAGCAAACGGGACGTTTGCTAACGCAAAAGAAAAACACAAAACCACCACGGCAATTGTATTTTGTTCAGCTATTATCTATAATAAGATATAAAAGCATGAACATTTTTTATCATCCTTAGAGGGAGGGCAAACCTGTCTGGACCCCCCGTGGTGCTGACACTGCTTTACACTTTATTTAGACTATAATGTAGGAAAAACTGATTACAGAAGATTTAACTGATCAGTTGACTCAATAACCAAAATGTGAAATCCTGTAGTTTTCTTTAAATACTTAAACAATTGAACAGAGTTTGGTTTTAGGTATTATGTAAACACTCCAGAACACTCCTGCTTTAGCTTGTCAGGTAAGATTTTCTTCATCCCATTCAGGGGCATCCTCTTCATTCATTTCTCTGTGGCTGTGAAAATCTCATTCAGTGCATTCACTGAACTAACACACCATTCAGGATTTTTCTCCTTTGTGTCACTAAGTAGCTCAGACCATAAACTGCCGAGGACTGTTGCATGGATACAAAGAGTGTGTGGGAGTGTGTGTGTTTGGGTGTCATTCATTTTATTATAGATAAATCATTCAGTAACATTTTGGCTTCTCATAATCCCCTTTGGAAATATCTCTGTTCCCCTTTTTCTCTTTCTTCTTTTCCTCTGTCTGCATGCAGTCAGTTTACCCCCTCTATATCACCCTCACCCCCTCTCCCCATGGGTGTTGCTATGGAAACAGGCCTCCTCTGTCAGGTGGCTCCATGCTGAATGCTCCCCTGCGCTCTGATTTGCTCTGACATCGTCTGGCTGAATCACTCGGCCACGTGATCCCGGATCAGCTAGTCCAGATGCTGAATATAGAACTGGTCTCTCTCTCTCTCTCTCATGACCCCCCTTTGCCCCCCACCTCTAAAGTCTCCTTTGCACCCTGCCTTCCTCTCACCTCATCTGGAGGAGGTGATAGGAAGTGACAGGTGGATTTAGATCATGTTAATTCACAGACAAAAGATGTGATTGTACAGTCATTACAAAGAAGAAATAACATGATTAACATATTCAATTCAGCCTCAGTTCTAAATGAAATAACCCTGATGTTCTGTTTGGGCTCCTGGAGACCCCGGGCCCTCTTTAACAGCTCAAAAAGCAGCTGTTTTATCAAATTGATACTTAAGGACTTTTCCTAATTTTAGGAGAATTGCTTATAAACGACACATTACTTTTGTTTGGGGCCTCAGAGAGAGAGAGTAAAACATCATTAAATACAATGGATTTTCAAACCCCAGGGCCCTCTGCCAGAAAGCCTTACTTGGTTAGGTTTAGGCACCAAAACTACTTGGATAGGTTTAGGAAAAAAGAAAGGCTGAAAGCCGTGAAGGCAAAATTCTCCCATGTGCCTATATATGTGGTTGGAGTTGACCGTACATTTTATGGAGCACTATTTCTCCCAAATCCCAAATAAGTCAATTTTCTATTTCATTTCTATTGTTCATTAGAGATCTGACTGGGAGTTAGAGCCCTCTGGGGTCTAATTATCCCCAAACATATGCTTATACATATACTTTACATTTCTTTGTATATTAATGACTTTTTGGGAAACAAAAGGAGTATGTATTTGTCCATGCATGACTTCTAAAACATGCACTATTTCCTTATTTAGTGTAATAACAATGCTTTATGGACATTTTGTCACATTCGTCAAATGTGCAAGACCAGTTTATGGCAAAGAGAAGGGTTACCCCTTAATGCTTCTCTACGTATTGGGTTTTAATAACGTCAGAAGAAAATAAAGAAAATATTTGAAGGAAGAGTCTGAGAGATCCCAAACAATGACGAAGTGAAGCCAATGTCAGCTAAACACAACAGTTAACAGTATTTCCAATTATGTGAAATTTGTGTGGCTTTTTGCTGCCATATTACATGTTTCTCAAAGCCCCCCTCCTTTTAAAAAATGTGTTTTGCTTATTGGTCCTTCACTTGGATGTTTGAGTTTCACTGCAACACGATGTTTGTGAGTTTTTCATATTCAGCTGCTTTTCTCTCTGCTCACCTTAAATCGGCGCTTAGCAAGTGTACGTACGATTTTGTGACATCACAACTAGTTTTGAAGCCAGTCGTGGTCCAATATGCATTTTACACAAGTATATACAATATATATATATATATATATATATATAACTAGTAACTAGTAATTATAGCTGTGAAATAAATGTAGGCTGTTGAGGTAAAAACAACAATATTTCCCTCTGAAATGTAGAGGAGTGGAAGTATAAAAATAGAAAATACTCAAGTAAAGGACAAATACCTGAAAACTATATTTAACACCACTGTCCGTTTTGTTTCCTGATTCACTATAAAGTTTATCCAAATTGCTTCATGACTAACTAATGTGCTTTCCTTCCTGTTATTGTTTCCTTGTGTTGTTTACAGAGTCAATGAAAGTGTGGTTTACTGTGCTATTTTGGGCTCCAGAGTGGCTCAGATTACATCATTGCACACATCATGCATCGCCTCCTGCCAGCAACCTCAGGTACAGGGTGACACAGAAAACACACACACACCAACGTTTCACCAGCAGGTCACCTGAGGATCAGCGCTGCTAATTTCCTGTCATCTCTGTGAAGCCGTTTGAAGGTAAAAGTTGGTGCGACTCAGCTGGCAGTGACACTTCTGACCCTGTGTGATGAGCTCTAACTGGGGCTGAAACCAGTTAGTACCCCAAAACATCCATACAGGAAAGACATGACGTGGTTGTTCATCAGCGATACTCCAGCTTGTGCACTGGTGGAGTACACATAGTTGGATGGACTTCTAAAGCAAGGCTGGAATACCAACCAGGCAAAGCGGGCTGCTGTCCCCGGGCCCCAGACACTCCAGGGTGCCAAAAGCCCCACGTTCACTACATGCAATAAGTTGTTCATAATTTGATTAGTTGCATATTTTATGCAAATCTGATTTTGTGTCTAATTCTGTCATCTGGGTATATAACTAAAATTATTGGTTATTGTGTGCGCTTAACTTAATAAGAGCTTGTAGGTGACATGGTACACACACAATGCATAAATGGTAGGAGGCGTATGGGAGATATGTAGAGGCCCCCTATCAGGTTAATCCTAAGGTAAGTGTTCAAAACAGTTATAGCTAGTAATTCTGAAAGCATATTACAATAGATGTCACTCTAGTGATTTAGTAGATTACTTTGTAATGTGAATGGAGTATTTCTACTGTTTACTGTCGATCGTCGTGGCAGAAGATAAAATAGTTGCCACCATGATAACTTTCCAGAGTTGTAAAATCCTGTCTGTGAGTATTACAAACAACTGTTCAGTGTTTTCGCGCCTGCTAAGCCTTTAAACGCATGAATCTGTTACTCCAACTGGACTTCCTGGATCGTGTTTCATTGACTCACCGGTATCTTAAGCAGCACGCCTGCATGCAGGGCTGATTTTGGTCTGAATCCCTGCTTAGCCCTCAGCCTAGGGCCCAATTTTCATAGATTAAAAAATCAAAAAGGTTTGCTGGTAGTGGTGAGGGAGTGGGGGCCTTCATCAATAAGGGCATAGGCATCCCCTATGCATCATAGAAACTGTACCTCCTGTCATTTACATTTTGTTTTGTTTCCCATTTCACATCATTTCATCTTTAGAATAATTTCGTTTTATTGGCATGAGTGTAACAAAGACAATATTGCAAGCGTCAAGTAATAATGAGATTTAAAAATTCTTCCTTTTTATGTCTCTGTTCCTTCTCTGGCAGATAAGTCATCGTGTTTTCCATGAAGCTTCAGGTTACAGCACTCAAACGCCTCCCATCAGTAATTCATTTCTACAAATGCAGGGTGCAGCAATGGCATGGAGTCTATCCCATGTTGACTACAATGGCGTCCCCAAAGCCCGCAAGCAGGGTTGTTCTGTGTACTTAATTTGTGAGTTTTCCTAGTCAGGAAACAGTGAGGGGCAGTTTCTTATTAAAGCCTGCGGACACATTGATCCTCAAACAGCCTCAGGAGGCCGATCTCCATCTCACCCAATTTAAATGCTTTCACAGGAAATTAGCTCAAACGATCTCTTCTTTTTTTCTCTTTTGTCTTTCAGCCCCCACCCACCTCCTCTGTCTCACCTCTCTGAAGTCTAAATGAGGTATATATTTGAACTTACGGTCGATGATGGGTTCCTGCTCTGCCATCGAACTGTACTGTATGTCTGCACAGAGGAAAAAAATGAAAAAGTCTCTCTAAAGGACTGAAAGCAGTGACCTTTGGGGGTGAGATGGGAGGAATTAAGAAGGAACTAGGACTAAAACAGAGGTGATGTGGGAGAGACAGTGACGGGTCTGTGGATGACCAGGAGGTTAAAACCGGCCCCTGTCCCCCCTCCCGTTGATTCATCCTTCCGGCAGGAAGTGTGTGAAGATCAATAAGAAGCGAGGGTCTCTGGAGAGAGACGCAGAGAGAGAGAGAGAGAGAGAGCTTGCCCAGCCCAGGTCTCTGTTTGTTTCATTAAGCAGCTCCTCGTTCAGGTCTGGGTTTGAAGGGAGAACAAAGATTTTAAACGTTTCTGTCGTCATCATCACAGTCATCACTGATAATAAAAACAACAACGATGGCTCCTCCTCACTTGATCAAACTCTCAAAATGGATTTTACTGTCTTAATCTCTAATTTTAATTTGAAACATTGCAACCACACAGTTTTTTTTAGTTGAAAAGTACATAATTTACTCACTCAGAAATGTATATGTTTTTCGTATCAAAGGCTTGCTTGTGCTAGTTTAAGTCTTCCTCCGATCAAAAATGTTTTTTGCATTTTGTTGCTTCACTTGTATGTTTGTGCTTTACTGTGCAGAATTATGTTTGTGCAGTTGACACTAGAAGTTTGTTTTCACACATGTTTAATACGTGTAAGTACGAACAGGATTTTGTGACATTACAACTACTTTAGAAGCCAATCCTGGTCCAATATGCAGCTGAAACTTGAAGCCTCCAGTGTACAAACACTGAGACTTTTCAGTAAAATAGGAGATATCATGTGTCTAGCACTTAAACTTTTGCAACAAAACATATTTGCATATTCATAAATTCTGGATTTTTCATTGAGGGAGAAGGAGTTGATGCAATTTTAAGAGTTTTTAAAGAGGTAATATACCTTTTTTGTGAAAAACCATATCAGATACAAATTATTATTCAAAGCAGACTCTTTTTATGTCTTAAAATGTGTCTGGAGTGGATCTTTAAATTGTTTTTAATCTCACTTTGTCTGCAACAAACATTCCATTATCAGTGGAAATATTCAACTAAAAGTACTTTTTACTTTAGTAAGAGTAGCAATACCACAATGTAAAGATACTCCTTTACGAGTTTAAGTCATGCTATAAAGTTAGTTAGTTAGTCAGTTATAAATTTACTTCAGTAAAAGTACAGAGGCATTGACAACAAAATGTGATTAGATGTAATTCTAAGATATTTTAAAGATTTTAAATTGAATTTTTAATATTGTAAAAAATGTTAATTTAACTTTTTCATGGAAAACATGTCTTTAAACAAGCGATGTTTAAACATGCTCTGTCCATGGACTGTAGCATACAATGTCTATATACAGGACAAAACTGTTTCTGTACACCATAATAAATATTGACTGGATAATGTAATAAGTTACTTTATATACTTTATGGTTATGTACTGTATAAGCATGTATATGTCTAAGTGAAATATATGCACAGTGGTTCCTAATGTGACACCATGAGTTGTTAATAGTTAGTTATTGTAAATGATTTATCAATATTTTACTAGACCGTGGTATAATCTCCTTCTGTTAACTCTCTACTAGAGTGTAGACAGTTACACAAAACAACAAAAAGCAGGACCTCTGGTCTGACGATGATCTGTTTTAACGTCCTAACATTAGAAGATCTGGGAACCCCTGAGCTGCCTTCTTGAAGACACTTTACCATATAGGGCATAAAACTGGCAACATGTCAATCACATGCTTTCCTTTAATCATTTGTCTTCTGCTAATCATTACGTGGATTGGTTAGAGCTGCTTAACAGCTGAGAAAAGAGTTTGCAAAACAAGATCACAGTCCACCAGCTCTGACTAAAAGCAGATGTAGAGCATTTTAAGAGGAAACACTCAGATTAGATGCGAAAAGTCTCATTAGGCCAAACAACATGTATGTAATGGTGTCAGTCTGAGCGCTCATGCATGGACACAACAGCAGTTTTAGAGTTGAAGCTGCTGTGCATCTTGTTATTGACTAAACTTGACTATCCTTAGTGAGGTAATATTGGTAATAATAACAAAAAAGAAAGAAAAAATAACGGTCTATCATTACCAAAATCTTAATAATTGTTAAATTATTAAAAATGGCAGTGTAGTAGTAATAACAAATCTCACTCAGTTCAGCTGAGTGACGGAAGAAGGAAATGAGTGTGTGAGTCTCCTGTAACCTGCTTCTGCACAGCAGAGTCTGACTCCTGGACGACAGAGTATATGTCACGTCAGTTCAGTCAGGTGTGAACCGAATCCCTGACGTCCACATATGGATTTAATCTGGATTCAATCTGGATTATCTTTGTCACTGTGGAAAAGGAGAAGTATAACACATAATGTCCTAAAGAAATGCAGGACAAGAAGTGCATTTTATAGTCAATTGTTTTGGGGATAGTGGCTGTTATTTTCTATCATGTAACTGTAGGTGTCACTTTTTGCCCGTTATTTGTTGTCTGTGTTTTCAGAGCAGCAGTGGTTGGGGGGGGAAGTGGGGTTTCAGTCAGTCAGTCAAGATAGAAATCAATGTGTGTGTGAGTGTGTGTCAAATGTTTTCTTTCATACATTCATTAATTTATTAATACAAACTCTCTCGCTCTCTCTCTCTCTCTCTCACACACACACACACACACACACACACACACACACACACACACTCATTTTTAGGGACATTACATAGACTTACATTCATTTCCTAGAGACTTACCCTAATCTTAACCACTGACCCCAAAATCCTCCTTTTCCCTATTGGGGACACTGCTTTTGTCCTCAACTGGACAAGCCGTCTTTATTCTGAAATGTGTCCCCGAAGGTAGCCTAAGTCAGGCACACACACACACACACACACACACACACACACACACACACACACACACAGGAGCTCTTGTATTGTGTCAGTGGCGAGTTATGGCAACAATAAAAGGGCGTGGCTCCTTTAAGGGCAGTCATCGGTGGCTGTTAAATAGATCAGTGAAACACAAACACACACACACCCGGGCCCCCCACTGAAGGGAGCTACGGCCAGTTCAGTCAAAGACACACAGGATATGCCAGTATTTAAGTGTACCTTCAAAATAAAAGCCATCAGAGTCACGTTAAAAGTGACTCATGTTTTATGAAATACTGTTGTTTAAAAATTTGTGCAATGAAGGGATTTTTTCTGGTTGCTTAATCAGGCTGAATGAAGTTCCGGTAAGTTCTCTTTAAAATGCCAACTTTTCAGAAACGAAGAATAGAAGCGTTTCTATCTGGACTATTTTCAGTTCACTAAATCCATGTGAACTTGAGTAAGTTTCAATAGCCCAGGAACTGTGTCATTTTCTGAACGGTAGGCCTATTTGTCAGTCGTGTAGTCCCTGAAATGAAAACATGAAATTCTCCTACATTAGAGGTTTCACAAGCAGCATATGACATACAGAGCACGACCAGAGGCAAAAATCTGCTGTTTGACCCTCCACCCACACTTACTGCCTCCTGTGCATTTAGGATGTATCTCCATGTAAGTACAGTGCATAGCCAACTACATGGCAGCTTCAGAGCCCCAGAAATCAACCAGTACTCTGCTTCTGAAGTAACGTTTAGTTGGCTGCTTCCACTCCTCCGAATCGTTTCCAATTTGTTCAGTAATTCAGGCAAAATGAAACAGAAACAGTAACTTCTTAGGAAGGTTAATGGAAATGATGTAATTTGGTACTAATCATGGGGAAAATGCTAGTGTTGGTGAGTCTTTAAATCAGTGCACAGCCAGTAAGCTGACATGCAAAACTGTAACATTTGTTTACAGAGAAGTCTAAAAATCAACAAATGTGGAGTATAACATTTCCTATATCGTAGAAAAGGTTTCAGTCGTAGTCATCTGGACACTGTTTTCAGAATCAAGACGTTTCGGCTCCCATCCGGAAGTCATTCTCAATTGTGAAAAATGGACCGGGAACTCAGAAATTTAAGCTACTCTGTGTTACATAAGCCCTGCCATCAGGGAGGAGTCTACCTGCATGAGTCTAACATGCAATGAACATGGGACTTTTGGGCGCCCTGGGTGTCTGGGGTGCTACTAGAAATTCCGATGCCCCCGTGATAGTAATATACCTGCATGGGCTTCTCATTTGTTCAGCAACTTGGGGCTTTATTCTGAAAGTATTTGCCGGAAGTAGCCTTTTATTCCTGAATGTGTGTGACTTGTCAGTGGTCTGTGGACAGCAGAGCCAAAGGTACAGCAGCACAGTGCGTCGAGCGGAGATATGGAGGGAGAGCTGGCCGGCTGTGAGCGCGTATAAACCGGAGAGGAGAACATCACATGAAGAGGGAATAACCATGTTTGATCCTGAATAAACAACAACATCTTCACAGCGAAGCCAGGATCGCCTCAGAGACACCAGCGTCATGAAACCAGTCCTGCATTGAGGTGAGAGCCGCCGCTGCTGCTGCGTTTTATTTCTTATTTAGCGCGTCTGGACCATCCTGACGTTTATGATTAGACATCTTGCAGAGCCTTTTTAATGTGCTGCTGGTGTCAAGATAAAGAGGCAATTTCTAGCATCCGGAGGACAACAACAAACCTGCAGGTGCTGGAGAAGAGGAGGAGGAGAGGAGGAGAGGCTGGTGTGTTTTGGTGTTAAACACCGATTCATCCCGACAGTCCGTGATGAATCCTGCGTTAACAATCGGCTTTTTGATGGCAGAGAACAAGTGCGATCAGCTGGTGATAGCGGCTCGGTTTTAGGTGTTAGAGACTGGGGATGAGGCTTCCTGGACTTTGAGGAGGGTCGCGGCGTAAAAAGGGGCTTTTCTGATAATCCATTTAATTGCCTTAAGGGAGTAAAGTCTGGCCAGTCACAGGACGGCTCAGGGGCCTGATGTGATCTGATGTGATGTGATGTGTAGGCCCGCACGAGATAATCCAGAATCGGTGTACCGACTCGTCACTCTGCACGCGGGCTCCCATTCATCTCCTGCTTTTTGGACCTGGAGCTGTCAGCCATTCAGCAGGAGGCTGCAGCCAAGTCCCATTCATGAAGTCCATTACGCAGCCTGCACAACGATCCACTGTTGGCTTTAAATAGGCTCTCTGGGCCTGCAGTAGGCCTGTTATAGGCCTGCTATTGACTTTCTCTCATGTATCTTTTTACAGTCAGTTAATATGAAGCCTAATAAGCCTGATTTTAACCGGATACTGATATAGAGGCCTTTACATCACTGTAATATCTTCATGATACTCCTATGAGGCTATACTGCATCTCTGGCACTATGTTGTGATTTTATAGTGATCTGATCAAATAAAATGGCTCATTATTTTCCTTATTCTATAACTAAATGATATTCTATTAGAGATGTTGTTTGTTGTAATATTTAAGGAGCATCCCTCTAAAATCTAATTTTTACAAAGATGCAATAAATCCCTCACTAAAAGTTAAGCTTTTCACAGGTGACCCGAGCTAATACAGTATGCCAAGTCCATCCAGGCTGATATACTCAGCAGGGGTGGACAGAATAACAAGAACACCTTATACCACAGTATAATGCAATCCAATACATCACCACAAAATGTGTTAGGCCTTTACATCACGGTGATATTCTGATAATACTCCTATACGGCCACATTATGTCTCTGACATTGGGGTTTCATAGTGGCCCAATCAGGGGCAAGGACTTATTATATTTTCCTTATTCTATAACTTAACACCTATAATATTCTAATAGGGAAGTTGTTTTGTTGTGATATTCAAGCAGAATCCCTCTAAAGTCAGATTCATTCACTAAAATGTAAGCTTTTCACAGCTGACCTAAGCCAAGCGATGCTACACCACTCAGGCCAGACTATATATTCTGCAGGGGGTGGACAAAATAATGGGAACACTTTATAATATCATGCAATCCAATGAAACATCATCATGAAAAGGCTTCTCCCACAGTTGAATCAACACCTGTGTCTCAACAAATACTGAACAACATTATCTTCACAAAATTAGGATTTATATTAGTATATTACAGGGGTATTGGACTGCAATACACCCTAGAGGTAGTGCTGAAACAATAAGTCAATTAATCTATTAGTCATTGAACAGAAAATTAGTCGACAATGGCTTTCGTTATTGATTCATTTTAAACTCTCAAATGCGAGGCTTTGTTGCTTTCCCGTTTTATATCTAATAATGCAAATATCAGATATGTTTGGGTTTGGGGTTGAAGACACCTTTGTGATGGGCATTTTCACTGTTTTCTGACATTTTACACTCTTAACAATTACTCATCAGGAAAACAATTGACAGATTAATCGACAATTAAATGTATTTTTCGTTGCAGCCCTACATATTTCAGTTCAATTTACTTAAGTATTTAATTTTACTTTATTCATCTCTCAAGGGGCAGTTTGAGGCACAAATACACACAAACAATTTATTCACACATGAAAACATCTTAAAAGTACAAAATATGATAATGTAAGAAAATAGTTGAAAAACACAAGTGTTAATGGCAATGACAAATCTATAGCTTGCCAACAAAATCCAACACTACGAAGGCGTATTGTGTCAAAAAGCCATGTTACATAGAGCCATACATGTTATTGTATCCACCCTCTGCAGGTATACGATTATCAGGCTGTTTTTAACATCAGTTTCACTCTGCGACACCAATTTTAAAACCCATCTATTCCAGTAACTGACAGAACTCAACGCTCACATGGTGTTTCTCAGAGGGCTGTGGTCATCTGTGAAATTAGTTAGACCTGGTGGGTGAGAGACAGGAAATGAAACTCAGTGGCAGAATGTGCGTCTCCCACGCGCTCTGTCCTTTATCACTGGATGCCATATGGATGCTTGAGCTCACTCAATATTTACATTGTCACTACTTGCCAGAGAAACCAAGAGAGAGAGAGAGAGAGTGAGGACACGCTAATATCTGTGTGATGAGGCTCTGCTACCTACATAATTAGAAGTGGTGAAAAATCCACAGGCAGACTGACAAGAACTGGTCAGTTTGTTTTTTTCAGTTACAGTTTGGTGATGTAAGTACATTTACTCAAGTTCTGCATGAGTAATAATAATCTAATGATATCATCTATAATGGTATAACAGTCACAGGGGACATTTTTCTTCAAGTACATTTTCCTGATTATACTTACATACTTCTACTTAAGTAATATTTTCAATGCAGGACTTTTACTTATAAAAGAGTATTTTTTACAGCATGGTTTTAGTACTTTTACTTAAGGAAAGGATCTGAATACTTCATCTACCACTGCTCAGGAATGCCTGTTCTTCATCTTCTCACGTCTGGTTTCGTATCACTGGTTGCATCTGTCTGCGTCTACACACACACACACACACACACACACACACACACACACTCATGCTCACACACAGATAGCTTCATGCAGCTGGGTGCATCAGTGTCTGCATCAGGACTGTATACCTTTCATAATGTCTGTCTGTGTGCACATCACAGTAAAGGTAGACACTCTCCTCTCTCTTGTGTTGCGTTGATACAAACTCTCCAGACAACATTCAGTCGCTTCAGGGAGGGACAAGGTTATCAGTGGTCAGGTCAAAGGTCACTGACCGGCTGCTCTAAAGTGGACAGATCTAAAAGTCGGTAAAGAACGGGGTCTATTACTGCTGACCCCGACTTCTGCTCTTCCTCCTACCACAATGTCTGATCCCCCTCCCTCATCCTACCTCTCTATCTGCGATTTCTCCCTCTTGGCATTTTTATCTTGTGTCTGCATCTCCTCTGCTTTTCCTTCCACTTCCACCATCCTTTCTCTTTGTTCAGTATTGAAGCTGGTTTACATAGTTTCCATCTTTCTTTCTTGCTGTCACCCCCACCCCCCCACGCACACACCTGGATGTCTACTGTAATAATCTGTCTTTTGACTTCTGAGTCACTTTTTGTCAGTGTGACTTCCCTCCTGTGTCAGAGTCTGCTGTTCTTTCTGTCCTCCTTCAGCATCCCTACAGAGCAGCAAATCCAAACAGAACATCATCTTTATACTCATATCTGCATCTCTGTCAACTACTTTTGTGTTATGAATGGAGTCTTAATTTTTTTTGGTTTTAGTGTTTGTCATAATGTGGATATTTCTTGCAGCCCTGGTTGTTTATGCCACATATTAAATGTCAATATAGCACTGACGTAATACTGGGTTAACAATAATATGACACACCCACACATATTAAGTCACTATAATAATTGCAAATTAATATACATACCAAGACATACATCTAGACATACATACATATGTATGTACATACATACACCCACAACCTGCCCTTAACATATACTCATACATACTTACCTAAACACATACATACATAAATATCTGCAGTAAAGCACGTAAAGTGAAAACCAATAATGTAAATGGTACTGACATAAGTAAGCAGCTTGCTGCAACCCTCATAAATTGAGCCAGTATTATAACACTGAAAGATGAGATGAGAGAACAGTTAGTAAAAGAAACAGATTATGAAGCCCAAAGAGGGAGCAATGAGTTTTTTTTATATTTATAATACTGTTGAGTTATTTACCCAAAGTAAAATATGATAATTTTGACCCAGAACGAGCTCTGTTCATCGTGCATTTGTAAAACTGTCACAAATGTATCGTTAGTTGTATAAAATGATGTGCATATGACAAAGGATACACATATTATTAATAATCAGAAACAAATAGTGACATATACATTTAAAAAGAGCTAGAGTAGCTTATAAAAGTTCATAGCCATAACATATTTTAGTTTGGGTTAATAAACCATCAGTAATCTAAAAAATATAACTAACACTGGGTGAAAACAACCCCTTGTAATAGTAATTAGCTGCATTTATATATAGCTTTTATCCAAAGTGCTTTACAGTTTTGCCTCTCATTCACACACACACACACACACACACAAACCGATGGCAGCGAGCTACAAGGTGCTGGGTAGGTGCTATATTGACCCAGTTATTTTCATTAACGATTCATCTGCTGATTATTTTCTTGATTAATCGATTATTAATTTGTTCTATAAAATGTGAAAGAATTGTGACTGATATCCACCACAATTTCCTAAAGCCCAAAGTGACGTCTTCAAAATGTCTTGTTTTGTCTAACGGTCTAAAATCCAAAGATATAAAGACAAAGAAAAGCAGCAATTCTTCACAATTGAGAAGCTGGAAGGGGAAGTGTTTGGCATTAATCGATTTAAAGCTGAAACAATTAGTCCACTAATTGATTAGTCGATTGACACAAAATTAAACGGTAACAGTTTTGATAAATGATGAATCGTTTCAGTTATTTGATCAGGCAAAAATGCCAAACATTCACTGGTTCTGTCCTCTCAAATGTGAAGATTTGCTGCTTTCTCAGTTTAACGCTGTTTTTATATCCTTTTAAAGTGAATATATTTGGTTGGTTGGCTCTCAGAGCTTGTGGTGGCCATTTTTCACTTTCTTTTGACATTTCAAACGATCTATAATCATTAGACCAATCGATAATGAAAATAATCATTAGTTGCAGCCCTAAATCGATAACATAAATACAATAGCGTTGTTTTGCTGTTCAGCGAGTATGACAAACATGACATATTTTATGTCCTTAAATGTCCTCATCTAACTGCTGCAGTATTTACATCTTATATAAGAACATGTGATTAATGGATTCACATAGCGATGAAGATGTTGTGTATGTACAGTGCTGTACTGTAGTGAGCATGCTGCTAGCTATGTGCTGTGCTGTGGAGCAGGCTAATCTTAGAAAACACGGCTGGGACCAAACTCCCTGGGGTGGGAGCACAACATCACCAATCATCTTCATCAGCCAATCGCTGAGGGTGCGCTGCTGCCATGAAACTGCTGTGTTTGGATATAGGAGTCTGTTAAACTCCATATACAGTGTTTATCTCTGTAAGTACACGGAGGTATGTGTACACACAGCTTTAAAAACACAAATCCTTGTACATCCGTTATGCTTGGCTACAGTATCATTTCCTCAGTAGCTCTGTATTACTACCCACAACACCACAGTATTAATCAAGCATATGTAATTCTTGGCGCTGCACAGTTCAGTCCTGTGAGGGCTCCACAAAGTACACGAAGTGAACGTATCTTGTACGATGTGTTTTGCAGGCTGCAGTTGATAGCTTCTCCCTGCACAGTAATGTCTCTTTCCTCTCCGCACCAGTCAGTTTACTGTTACAGACAGAACTCCCAACCATCTGACAGAGATATCAGCCCCGCTCCCCGGGGTAAAGAAGCAGCAGGAGGAGGAGGAGGAGGAGGAGGAGGAGGAGGGGGCACAGTAGTGGTAGATTTTTACAACAGATAGGGAAGCGGTACAGGACGAGGAAAGGCTTCTGAGGCCTGAAGGATGGAGGTGAACACTTTTAGATTCCCCTCGACTCCTCTCAATCTCAGAAAGAAAGAAAAAAGAAAGAAAGAAAAAAAGACTGAGGGTAGTCGTGGGGATGTGAGACTCTACATGGTGCCTCTGCTCCCCCTTGTCCTGCAGTGTGTCTCCCTTTCTTTATGCTCCCCTTGTCTCCTCCACCTCCACACACTCACTGATTGTTTTAGCAGCTGGCCTATGGAGTAAAAACAACCCCCCTCCAGTGGCGGAAAAAGTACTCAGATCCTTTACTACTAAGTAAAAGTACCAATACAATAATGTAAAATACTTTATTACAAGTAAGTCCTTCATTCAAAATCTTACTTAAGTAAAAGTGCAGAAGTATTAAGAGCAAAACGTACTTAAAGTAGCTATAATAGATATTTTTATTACAATGTATAAAATGACAATGTGAAAGGGGTCACTCGTAGTGATGAACCTACAGCGAATTATTACCTGAATCTGCAGCTCCCCTCGGCTTTACGGAGCTTTATAGTGAGTTTCAGCTCATTGTTTACTGTTTTGGTTCACTCACCGCTCTCAGAGCGGCTTTTTCGGCTGAAGCAGGCAGTTGTTGTCAGTGAAAATGCTCTAAAAACCCACTGTACACTACCTGCTCAGCACCAAACAGCAGACAGACACAGGTAGCGACTAGCTGGTGAACAATGTGGAGCATTTAGCAGCTAAAGAGCTAGATATTTCCCTCAGGAGTTTGGTAGAGACCAAAAACAGAGCTAAAAGAGAGTGAATATTGGACTTTCATTCGTCAGGTGGACACAAACACGACTCCCAATGAATGATCATGTTGCTCCGTAACTGCTGGATGTGTAAATAAGCAGCTGTTTGCTAACACGTTCGCCAACTCAAAGAGTAACTTAACACCAGCCTGAAAAGCAGCCCTCTGCTGCCCTCTCCGGTTTAAACTTTCAAGCCTGTTTTACCTCTGACCACGCCCGGCATCACTGATAGGTGATCCAGTCCAGTGGTTCCCAACCCGGGGGGTCAGGCTCCCTCTAAAGGGTCAAAAGATAAATCTGAGGGGTCATGATATGATTAATGGGGTTGGACTTTTCTCTAATCTTTGCTTTTTTGCGTGTGTGAAATATTGAATAATTTTACTTCATTTGGCCTGAAATCTATTATTTGATAATATACAATCTGAGAAGTTTAGAGGGGACAAGAGGTGGAACTGCTAACAACTCATAGATGTCTGAAACATGACAAAGGGCCCCAACAAGACACAGTTTTTTTATGAGGGGTCACAAGATAGAAAGGTTGGAAACCACTGGTTTAATAAATTGTCAAATAAATGTAGTGGAGTGAAAAGTACAATATTTCCCTCTAAAATGTAATGGAGTAAAAGTATAAAGTAGCATAAAATGGAAATACTCAAGTGCCTTCAACTTGTAGTTAAGTCCAGTACTTGAGTAAATGTACTTAGTTACTTACCACTGCCCCCCTCTCTAGTCTCAGCCAGTCATGTTTGCTTTATCCCCTGTGTGCTTTGCAGTATGTTGTCTGCTTCAGTCTGCTGAGCCTCAGAAAATCCTAATGCTGTCCACTTCCTCCAGCGTCTCATGGCTTGAGTTTCATGCTGACTCGATGAGTGAATGTGTGTGTGTGTGTGTGTGTGGTGGTGGGGAGTGGGGGGTGGGGTGGGGTAGGTTAGGTTGGTATCCTTGAGAGAGGCACATCCTCATCTTTGCGGAAGGGCAGGAGTTTTAGAAATGCACCTCACTGTGTGTTGTTGTTTTTCTGCTGAACGAGTGGAAAGTTGGCCCAGTGCAGATTTTTAAATAGCTGAATGGGTATTGACTTCCTCACAGCCAGCAGCAGCACACACACACTCTCTCTCACACATACACAAACACACACTCACAAGGGGAGTGAGATAAGTATTACAACAACACTTTTAGCAGTTTAGCTTACAAATCTCGTGCGGCTTGAAGGAATGAATGGATGGATATTTAGATGAATGAAGTGATGGATTCATGAATGAAAATGGAAAGTGACTTAACCTTTAGTTCCATACATTTATCAACTCTGTACCACTTTCTAATAAGGCACTCTTTAAACGGTTTTACAGCTTGGCAACACAAAAGTTGCTCTGAATGGCTTACAACTGACTACTGACTACTAGTAAATGATTTATTAACAATTAATAAAGCTGTTATTAACAGCTCATATACCCTTTGTAATATACATATACGTTTCACTTTTATTTCTTCTCGCTCTGAGTTTGTCATCAGTTTGTGGATAAGATCACTGTCACAAAATCAAACGTCTTGCCTCGTCTTTTTGTTCTGAAACCTGTCAAGATGTACTTCTGTCACCTGACGACAGGTTATGAAAGCGCTCCCATCTCTGGACCTTTGGATGTGATTCAGCCCGGGGGGGCAGGACATGGGAGAAAACAACAACAACACAGTGTTCAGCCAACCCAAGTGCTGCATGAATCTTAGAAATGTTGTGTGTCCAATCAAAACAACTTAAGTTGAGACCCCTGACCTCCCATATCTGCACACCAGGGGAAGTAAAATTAAGCTAAATGGCCACAGTATTGGCACTTTAGATTCCTCTGGGACATCCATGCAGATAAGGAAGACATTTCTTTAGCTGTTTTTTAAATTATTATTCTCTAATCCCCCCTTTCCTTTACTTTCTAATGTCTCAATCCATCACAGCATTCCAATTCTGACACCGGGTCTCAGCATCCAAGAGTTTCTCTCTCTACGCGATGAGCTAAGAGATGGTCTTTCAAAGAGCTTGTGTACTTCCCCTTATCATATCCCGTCTCTGATCTGGCATATTGTTTGTTTCAGATCTGTGGGAGAGGGAATGAAGAGTGAATGAGATAGAGATTGGCTTGTAGTTGAATGTGTATGTCAGACTTAATTTCAGTGGAGAGTTGGGGTTTTTTTGCGCTAATCCTTTATGAAAAGACAACCCGCACTGATGCTTTTGAAAATGACAATAAAGCTGCTTGCAGGAGAAATTCCAGCAAACTCTGCAGTGCAAATGTGTGCATATATGTGTGATTTAGTTTAAGAGTGCAATTTCAGAAGGCAAACATTTGAGCACATATTGCGAGTGAACTGCCAAGAGAAGTCCAGCAGCTCTGAGAATAAGCTTTCACAGCTTGGGGAGTGTTGGCCATACCCGTGCATATGTCACCCAGCCTGCCCACTCAGATGATTTCCTTTTATCTGTGTGATTTACCAACAACAATAATCAAACCAACATGTGTTTGATTGTGCGACGCCATTTACTGATGCTGTATTATTCACTGATGTGCTAAGGCAAAGAAAGAGAGAGAAGGAGGGCGGTGAAAACAGGCCTTTGATGTTGCTACTGACACAATAGTGGTATGACTCTGTGTTAGATCCCCACTGCAGACCAGAGAGAGAAGAGTTTTATCAGTGATGTGATGTGGTTTGGCACAGGGATGGAGGCAGTGCAGAGGACTGAGTCATACAAACACACACACACATGCTGGGGAGCAGAGGAATGTAAGGATGAGTGGATGAGAGCGACTGCGGTCTTAAGAAAATACCCAGTATGTAGAAAAACAACAGTGAGTGAGATTGATGGGGTATAAAGGGGAGCTGTACGACCAGTCTGTATAATTATTCAGATTATCTGAGTGCTTGTCAGAAACCATTAATTGGTAACTGATGGAGACCCCAGCTTTCTGCATGGCTTCTGTTTGATCTGTTGTCACATTGAATCTGTCGTTTTCAAACCTTCACAGCCAATCCTGTGCATAATCTTGAGCTGTCACAGATTCTGGGCTCTTCCTGGCTGCAGTCCTGGTTATCACTTTGAAAGATGCACATTTTATATATGATATTTATATGATGGGATGTGGGAATAGTGAAGATTGGAGGGAATTTTGATATGAAACAAATTTTGACATAAAAATACGAGAAAAAGTAACACTCACAATTTTTTATTGATAAACACGTCACAGAAAATCTGCATTCAAGGACTTAATTTTTCATATCATCAAGATATAAATATTATAATGACAGACACAAGCTGGTTCAGCAGTTTGCTTCATCCACACATCATTTATTCTTTGCACCATCACACATGCAGGCCGTTCCACATCTGTTGTACGTCTGATCCAAAGCCCGGGGTTACACAAATACATGCTGCAATCTTTTGCTTGCATCCACACTAACACTCTGCTCCTCTTCCTCCTCTCCAGCCTCTCCTCGGTGGGTTGGCATGGCCCAGTGATGAACGGAGTGGTGGTGCCCGGTAGCCCGGAGCTCTCCTCCTCGTGTCCACTGCCTGACTGGCGAGAGTTCTGTGAGCTCCATGCTCGAGCCTCTGCTGCAGACTTTGCTGACAAGTTCCAGCGCTTCCTGTCAGAGAACCCGTGTTACGACTCGCCTGGCGCTGATGTGAGCTTCTCACAGCACTTTGCCCACCACTTCCTGGAGTGCTTCTCTGCAGCGCTGACCCAGGCCCGGGAGAACCAGGCATCCTCTCTGGGGGAGGACGGCTCCAACGCAGCGCCCAAGTACAGTATCGTTCCTTTCCTGGGAATCCAGGGCTGCCCGCTGTCCTACGGTCACGACCTTTACCAGAGACGCAAGGACGCCGGAGCTTCAAGTGAATCTCTGGACAGTATGGACAGTGGAGGGGGAGGGATAGATGGGGGAGGCAGTGGCACCACTGCCTCCCGGGGCCCCCAGCCGGCCCACAAGGTGTCTGCTCTGGGACAGTCCCGCAGCTCAGAGGACGTGTCGGTCAGTCACCCAAAGGCTCGCTTCAAGAAGGGCTTCTCCCTGAGGAACATGAGCCTGTGTGTGGTGGACGGGGTGAAGGAGATGTGGCACAGACGGGCCTCCCCTGAACCTGACGGTCCCTCTGCTGGAGCCAGGAAGGCTAATGGTGGTGGAGGAGGAGGAGGAGGAGGAGGAGGAGGAGGAGGAGGGGAGGCTGCAGGTGGAGAGAAGTGGTCCCAAAAGCTGCGGCTTCCCAGGGGTTCCCAGAGCCACAAGGCTGAGATGCTGGAAATCCAGAGGGAGGGAGCGCTGAGGTTCATGGTGGCTGATGACACAAACTGTATGGGCGCTGCACAGTGGCAGAAGTGCCGCCTGCTGCTGAGGAAGACGAAGAGGGAGGAAGGAGGTGAGAGGTTCCTGCTGGAGTTCTACGTACCACCCAAGGTAAACAAACAGACATGGAGGACAATTAGGCAGAAAACATGGATCTAGTGCTGAAATGATTGGATGGTTAATGGATGATTTGATCAACAAAATTTTTTTTACAGCAAAGTTGATTTTGCTAGCTTCTAAAATGTGAGAATGTGTTGCTTTTCTCTGTTTTATATTATTGCAAATTGAATATCTTTTGGTTTTTGGACCAAAACAATCAATTAAGAAGACCTCACATTGCTCCCTGGAAAAGTGAGAGGTGCATTTTCCCCCGTTTTGTCACCATTTATCTCTTTTTTTTAGCAGTTTTATTTAAGGTCTTGAAAGTATTTACATCCCCTGCATCAAATGCTAGATCTTTCCACCCCTGTCTGGCAAAAACAAAAATAGATAAATAAACAAATTATTAACATAGGCGTCTATGGCATCCACAATCATTACAGAAAACATGGTAAGATGCATTCTTTCACAGTCCTTATTAGGGTTTAGAGTCCATGTCTTTATCCAGACCACTTAAAAATATTGTTAAAATATTGTTCACTGAAATACTTTTCAACAGAGCCACTTCTATCATAGCAAAGTTTTTCCAGGTACAGTGAGGAAGTTATTTTGTGCAGACACTGTTTAAAAGCAGGAGGACGAGCGCATTTCCAATTCTTCAAGACAAGTCTAATTGAACATTAGACTTAAAGATTGATTGGAAAAAACACATTAATTAATAATTCATGAAAATAATCATTAGTTGCAGCCCTTCATGAAGCCCAGATATAAATAATCCAGCCAGATAATCCAACCCCTCTGACCCTGAGTGACACAGCCTAAAGTTGAACCGCACACACACTCACATGCATGCATGCACACTTAACATTTCCAGATCATTGCCCCGGACCTTAAGAAGGCCATGAGGCTGTGCAGCTGTGTGCAGAGTGTGTGTAAATCTGCCAGTGTCCTTTGATCATGGCTGGGGGGAATGTGGAGATAAGGCTGCGGAGAGGGGGAGAGGGGTAAGGACAGGTGGGAGGCAGGCGTGGGGGAGGTGAAGGAGCTGGTAGAGGGAACCGGAGACTATCTGAGAGATAGCGAGTGAGGAAGCTGTTACATTGATTTATGTAAGCGGGAGCAGATTACAAAGATTCCCTTTCGTGTGCAAAAAATAAATATTGATCGGTTCTTTGTCTTTGGCAAACTGTCTGCTGTGACAAACTGAAAATAGGAACCACAATAGTTTTGTGAGTCACTCAGAAACTCAGTGAGAGCCACAAACATATGAAATGAAACTTAATAATTGTGCTTCAGCAGTAACACGTGTTATGTTCTATTAACATCCACACGTAGGGAAATTATCATCAGCCGCAGACTAGGTGGAGATTAAGAGAAACTTCACAGCTGCTCTGAAGTGACATATTAATTAAACACACACATCTCGACAGGCCTGCCCTGCAGACACTCTGAGTTGTTTTATCACTGCCGTCCTATTCAGGTCTTACAAATCATAACAGTGCAGAGTCACTAGTGTCGGAAAGATAAACTGACTCATAGAATCTCACTCCTGCCTGCTCCTGGCTGACTCGCAGTGGCTCCGTCCCTGTCAGGGCCATCAATTTCCCGGCTGCTCTGTGTGGGAGAGGCGGCACACTAACTGCCTGCATTATGACACAGCAGCAGGCCCTGAGACGACCCACTCTCTGGTTCACACCTTCCAAAGTAACATGCAATAACTAAAGAGTAAGAGTAGCTGTAACACATCACAGGAATTGTTTGTTATCATAATAAAAAAGATGCAGCTTTAAGTAAATAGTTGGCTATATTTGTTTAAAGGGTCAGTTCGGACAAATACCAATGAAAAACATATTTTTTGTCGCTTACTTTTAGTGGTATTTAACCATGCTGATAGTTTTGGTTTTGCTTGTCCATGTTTTGAGATATCCATCTCTGAGATTTCCACCTTGGTTGAACTGAACATTTTAATTTAAAACTGCACTAATCAATGTTTTTATATTAACAATAGATAAAATAATATGTGTAATGTGAGAGGGATCGCTTGTAGTGACAAACTCACAGACAATTATCACCCAACTCTGGAGTTTCCCTCAGCTCTGAGCTTTATTGTGTCTTTCAGCTCATTGTTTTGGTTTTATGCCCCCCAACTTGAGTGTTTTGGTTCACGCTCACTGCTCTCATCAGCGTTGTTTCTAGACACAGCAGGCGGCTGTTTTCAGCTCATAAAAAAACTAATAAAACTGTACATTATTTGCTCAGCACCAAACAGCAGACAGACAAAGTTAGCGACCAGCTGGTGAACATGGTGGAGCATTCAGCAGCTAAAGAGCCAGATATCTCAAAACATGGACAAAAGAAAACAAAACAATCTGTATGGCTACTATTAGAGGTAAGAGAGAAAATATACACCAGTGCCATGTGCACTGGTTAACACTGGTTTGCACCAACTACACATATCAACAGACAGTGAACACTGGGCTTGTGTTGTCCACAGTACAGAGGGACAAGAAATGGTCAGGAAATAGTCAAATGGTTTAATACAGGAAGTGGTTTTTGACATTTGATCCAGAGAAAGGAATTGTGGGCGTGGATGGCAGCCAGCTGCACAGGCAGATCAAGATGAGAACAGTGTTGCTCAAGACAGATCAGCTGATAAGCCTCTGCCAGACCATCAGTCAGCCTTCTTGTCGCTCTGCCTCTCTAGACACACACAGGAATAAACACACACACACAGCTCACCGCCTCAAACACACTCATTGGATCTGTTAAGATTATCGTCTGGATCCAACTCTCTCCAGAGGGCAAACTGAGGCCAGGATGTTTTCTGTGTTCACCCTCTTATAAACTCTTCCTGTTTTATGTTTGTTACAGTCAGTCAGCAGGAATAATCGCAGAGAAACGCAGTGAGAAATAAGAGACTGCATAAAAACTGAGCTTTTTTGTGCAATCTTTTGTAACCTCTTCCCTACTCTTTTAATGTTGGCCTTATTTTATTTGAATTAATTAATTAATCTCAGGAGAAAGGGGGTGCAGTTCATTGCTGCTGTACCAATGCTTCAGACTGCATGTTGCCCCTTAATTATCGTGTGTAGGATAAGTTTTAGGGTTGGGAGAAGTTGGGTGTATTTCATACTAAAGACATACAGTGAAGTGGCACTATTTAAATCTGTACCACTAATTTAAAGTTCTATTTAGAGCTTTTGTGTAGTAAAATATAAAGTTTCTACTTTTCCAAGTGTTGCAGTAGCCTCCTACAGGATGTAATGAAGGATTTAATTTAACTTTGGTCCTTTCATAATTGCTCATTCTGGTTTTTGGTGACATTACACTGGTGCAAAATTATAGTACCACCCAGAGAGTAATGCACTTTTTGTTTTCTAGAGCAGAAAAAAAAAAATAATTAAAAAATAATGTTGTTACCACATTACATGTGTTTCTTGATCCACTGCGAAATGCAAGCACAGGCAGCTTATTGTCTAACATCACCTAAAGCAGTGGCTCCCAACCTTTTTTTTGCTTGTGAACCTTTAAAACCTTTTTTCTTGATAACATTAAATATTCATGACTGAAAAAGCAACAATCAAAAATAAAGTGAATAAACTTGTGACCCCTCCGCACATGTTGCATGTTTGTATCTGTTGTGAGCAGCCCGAACCAAGCAGATTTTTAGGATTGTTTTTTGGTGTCATTTCAATAATTCTTAGAGGCATGTCAAGGTAAACCTATACAGTGAAAAAAAGACTAGAGAAAAGTCTCAAAAATAAACATACATTTTAATTTTTTTTGCAACCCCATAGATTGATCTTGACCCTCAGTTGTGAATACTGACCTTATGGCTGGGTTGCCACCACTGTGCCAAGTTACCTCACACCACTACACATTTTTTACAGTTTAGTTAAATGTGACCTTTTATTCTGTGTCTGCATGCATGTTCACTTCAGTCCTCAAAGCCCAAAGTGAGCATCCCTCTTTCAGCCATTGTGGAGGTGAGGACCACCATGCCGCTGGAGATGCCTGACAAGGACAACACTTTTGTTCTTAAGGTAGGAGCTGCACCCATTTTACAACCACATTAACACAACTGCACTTTCCTCAGTTTCAGATATAACTGCTATACAATGAGCTAGCCCATGCCCTTGCTGAGTTAACATTGGATTTTCCCTGTTCTATACCCTGATGTGGGCCTTTGAATAGAGCTAAGTGTGTAATCACAGTGTTTGGCTGCTTCCACAGGTGGAAAACGGGGGAGAGTACATCCTAGAAACCATCGACTCGCTGCAGAAAAACTCCTGGGTTGCTGACATCCAGGACTGCATAGACCCTGGGTAAACCACCACATAAATATTTGCTGTTGGCTGAAGATGGAGAGAGGAGAGGGATGGAGAGATGGAGAGAGGGGGGAAGGGTGAATGGGAAGGGGGAAGGAGGGGTAACACACACAGTCATTAATCATCAAATTAGTGGAGTTTTTGACAGGTTGCTTTAGCACAAACATGGGCGAGCTTGCACCACTGACATTCCTCCTCAGTTTCCTGGGTTAGTGGACATTTGTCGGTGCAGCTCAGGACGTAAACAGAAAGATTATTTGTGTCCGTGTTTGTTGGATGTAGATGTGTGTAGACTTGTGTGTTAGGACTTAGTTATATTTGTTTGCACATGTGTGTGCATGTGTATACGTTCTTGCGGTTCTCCTGACCTGCCTGCTTGTGTACAGTGACAGCGGCGATGACATTGAGCTGGCGTCGTGTCCTCATGGTCAGGCCTCCAAAGACTGCTCCATGGTGGCCTCTTGCAGCTGTGAGCTGCTGTCTGAGGGTGAGCAAAGACCCATTGTTACATAACATTCAAATCTTTTGATCCACATGAATGTGTTAAAATACAAAAATGTGTTTAGGTGTGTATCGCGCTCCAGAGAGGTCGTGTCCAACAGCAGCAGAGCATTACAGCGCCCCCTCAGTCCGATGCAGGGAACCCCCCTTCACCCAGCACCCATCCCACGTGCTTTTAGAGCGCTTCCTCCAGTCCCCAGAGGCCCAGGGCTCCAACTCTTCTGCAGGTTATAACACATACATTTCCTTTTCTCTCCAGACACTCAATATCAAAGCATATGAATACTACAGATAGAGAAAAAACACTGATTTATTTTGACTCTGCTCAGGTGGCAGCGAAGGAGCGAAAGAGTCAGATGGCGATGCCAGCCTGGCGGGTTACCCATGGTTCCATGGTACACTGTCCCGCGTGCGTGCGGCTCAGTTGGTGCTTGCAGGTGGGGCCAGGAGCCACGGGCTCTTCGTGATTCGTCAGAGCGAGACACGGCCGGGCGAGTACGTCCTCACCTTCAACTTTCAAGGCAAAGCCAAGGTGAGACGATAAGAGAAAGGAGAAGTAGTGTCATGTTTTGAGTCTTACACTCCCTGTAAATGAACTCAGAGAGAGGGGGGTTGTGTGTTGTATATGTGTAGATTAGGGGTTCGACTATTATTTTTATTATTTGTTAATGTATTGATAGTTTTGTTTAATTTATATATTCAGTTTAGTTTATAAAATGTCAAAAATGATGAAGAAATGCCCATCAGAAGTTACGAGAGTCAAACGTTGTGTCTTCAATTTGCTTATTTTGCTCAACCAACAGTAAAAACAAAAATGTATTGAATTTAAAGTGATATGAAATGAAAAAAGGAGGAAATTGTCACATTTGAGAAGCTGGAACCAGAACATTTTGTTTTAGTTTTGCTTGATAAAAGACTTAAAACAATTAATAAGTTATCAAAAGTGTCATTGATGGATTTTGTGTTCTTTAAATAATGAATTAACTTGTTGTTTCTATACTAGAATACATTAATCTCTCATCCCAGCGTTAAATTCACTCAAACTTGTTCTCATGACATTCTGGTATGCAGCCACTGCAGCTCACAGCAGACCAAGTTGTTCAGGTCCTGGAAAAGATGCAGTAATGTCAACGTTTTGTGTTCTCTTATGTAACCTGATCCCTGCACATCACATCCTGCCAGCCGGCAGTGTTGAGGAAGTGTCAGCTGCCGCCTCTTCCTCTAGTGTCAGCCTTAAAATTCTGTCGCTCTGCTCCCACAACGAGACGCCTCTCAGATAACGTCCTGACCTCTGTCGTGGTCTTCCTGTTTCAGACGTTCACTATGTCTCACACTACAATTCTCTTCTCTCAAAGGTCTTTCTGTGTTGTGTCTTTTTCCCCTACCCTCTCTTTTATCATCTATCTCTCCCTCTTCATCCCTTTGAATCACAAACCTTTCTCTCCCTTGATAATGTCCTGTCTCCCCCTCTTTCCCTTCCTCCTCCCTCCCAGCATTTGCGTTTGTCGGTGAATGATAACGGCCAGTGCCACGTCCACCACTTGTGGTTCCACACCGTGTCGGACATGTTGAGACACTTCCACGCCCACCCCATCCCCCTCGAATCTGGAGGCTCTGCTGACATCACATTACGCTCCTATGTACAAGTGCAGCGAAGCGCCACCACAGGTACACAACACATGAACACAAACTGCTCACACACACTTATCACGCATAAGCTTAAAACCAGTCATAACTGTAGATTTAACTGGAGAGGCCATATATGTTGATCTCTCTAATTAGGCACCTGCACCAGACAACACACATATTTAAATTTAACAGTTGATGTCAAGACACTGTCAAGGTTTTTTTTTTAACATGACTTTTCTTGCCTAATATTTGTACTACATGGCAGTTTCTCATATCCTAATTAGATGCTTAATTAGTGAAAAGTCAAAACATTCAGACTAAGTTAAGGGCCCTGTACACCCAACAGCTACAGTTACATAATTACAGAGATCATGTTCTAGCAAAAAAGATATTTTGACATGTCACAGTAGGAAAAGCACAGGTGTAAATAATAAAATGAATGATGGCTGAATTCCATTTAGCTGCTTGGTTTTAGGGCCCTGGTATTGTCCATGCAGGCTCAATGTCACAGCTTTTACTACTATTACGAGTCAAAAAGTCCCAAAAGTAACAAAAGTTTAAAAAGTTCCTATAAAAATTAGTCAAGTTGCTTATACCTATTCATTATTTAAATTTTTTAATTTTATGATATTTCCAATTAGTTTCTGATTATTATACCGATACTGGATTTTGGTGCCAATATTGATATTTGAGAGTTTAAAAAATATGATAATTATATGCTCGATAGTTATATTTTACATAAACACATAACACAAACTTTTTTTTCTTTTAAAAAAATTATGTCCCCGATATGTACTGAGTGGGACATTTCTGTTCTGTAATTTCTTGTTACTTATCTGCTGACATATACACTGACCCAAAATATCTGCAATAAGCTAAAATCGTCCAATATATCGGTCTGCCGCTACTCATTACATTGTTTGAGATTTAAATAACTTTGTAACATTTGAAAGAAGGATTAACACCTTCACATCCTTCCTCCTACAAATGAGAAGTTGAATTCATAAGAAATAAAACATACCCTTTCTCAATTCAGTACACTCTGGGGTTTTGCTGCTACAGCCTGACTTGGTCGGGTATGACCAGTAGCTAACCTAAACTAAACTTTAGCTGGATATTGCTGTGTAATTGATATTACTGAGTCAGTTCACTGACGTTATTTCTCTTCAATACATGTGCTACTGCTACACTAGGTTTTAGCATTTACCGTTATCGTGTAACTGCCTCCATATCCAGGTGCTTAAACCCCCCCCAAAAAGCCTAAATTTTAAGGTCTTCAAGCTTTTGACTTGCAGAGTTTGGAAACAATTTGTAGGTGGTTTCAAAAAAGAAGTGTCTCCGCTGGACAGTCGCTCCTCATGTCTCCAAAGGATAACGGAGGGCGATTAGACGGAGGGTGATTAGAAACTTCCAGAAAGCTGGATGTGTTGATGGATAGCAGAGGTTTGTCCTTATAGACGGAGGAAGCAGAGCTAAAACTCGCTGACCCCCCCCCCCCACTAACACTGCTCCTGCCCTCCGCTCTCCTGGCATGTGATGAATGCCCTCCTGTACAGGAGAGTGAGGGGGCGATTATACCGCAGGAGTTTTGCATGCAGGCCGAGACTCCGGCCCCAAACCATCCTGGTGGTCACAAAGAGGCCCTCTGTTTCCCCGAATGCTGGACCTACGCACACTCATGCATTCACTCCCATACACACACTTACATAGTGAGGGTTTGATTCAGGGCGTAAAAGGCTTTATACACTGGTCAGGCGTGTCTTTGGCACCAGTGTTGTCTGTGTTATTGCCCACCAAGAGAAAGGATAATAAAGGACATGCTGCCTGTGTTTACATGCTGCTCTATGAAGGAGCCTTTTGCCAGCAGCTCTCCAGTGTAAAGCAACAAACAATTATCAGCAGCACAGAGTAATCTATAATATTAATCTTCTATTAAAAGGATTTCTTTCTACTTTCCACAATCTGCTACAGATGTGACTGTGCCTCCAGTACTCACCCCACCAAGGGATGGAGGCTGCCGGACAGATTCAGCCCAACCAGCTCTCCACCCTCCTGGGATCACAGCTCCTGCAGGGCCCCCTCCTGATACACCGATCTCCTCGAGCACCTCCTCCTCACCCACCGCCCTTCCCTCCCTCTCCCGCAGTGACCCAGGTACTGGAGGAGGAGTAGGAGGAGGGTTACAGAGCCGGAGCAACAGCTCTGAACGCCTGCTGGAGGCCTCTAGTGGTGCATCTGAGGACTACCACGACGCTGACGGGACTCGCAGGGCCCGAGCAGTGGAGAACCAGTACTCTTTCTACTAAACGGCACAGGGCAGGGCTTAAGTCACAAGTTTTCTGGATTTGATGAGATGCAGAAAGTTGGAGGTGACATGGGATGCTCTGCTGATGATGAAAACGGTCCAAATCACCCGTCGTTTTGTTTGTTTGTTTTTGTTTCAAGGCAATTTCCTGTTTCCCTGATTTGAGAAGGGAGGTGAGATCATGCCGAGCAGTGTGTCCACGCTGATAAATCCCTCAGGGCCCGCGGCTTTCGTTTAAAATGCAGTTGTCAAGAATGTCAGTGAACAGAGAAACAGAGGTTGGAGAGATGGAGCGGGAGATGAGACCTAAATGTAGAAAATGAGCGTAGGCGGAGAAAGCAAGAGGAAGTCATCCAGTGGAGTCATATGGCTTCGATTCACCTCCTCTGACCACTTCCTGTTCACCCTCACCCAAAGTTCCCTGGGAGCAGAGCCTGTCACCACCCCGCTGAAGGGTTGAGAGTTTGAAATGACCCTGAAGAAACAGCCCCTCCCCTCAGAGCTCCTACAAGTATCCCGTTAATGTTTGTAAAGCTGCTTTGAGTCTGTTCCGGATATCCTCACTGTCCCTGCAGGGTTCCCCTTCAAAGTCCTGCTCTGGGTCTCTGCTCTACACTAACATCAGTACAACAATCATGGGTGTGTTAGTGTTAGCTCGGAGATGTTTTTCTTAAACGTGTACAGCCTAAAGGGTCTTAGTGCCTGACAATTACCTTGGACTTGAATGGACTGTTGCCCATAGCGACGAGGAGGATGGTGTTGACATCTTGCATTATCATAAAAGCCCAAAAACTAAGTGCAGGTCATTACTTTACCGTCAGTTTCTGCTAAAAACATACTGAATACACACACACATATGTTGTGTTACATATCAGTTTAAAAACGTCAAAATGGAAGTTGAACAACACAAGTTCAGCCTGTACGAATATGGCAGGGTGGCTCCCATTTTGCTGTCATACTGGGTTATTTCTATGAGTGTGTGGTGGTGTATTAGAGTCCAAATATTTTTCAATGATCGTGTGCTACAGTAGTGTTTCTAAAACATAGTTTTCGAGGTCCCTCCGTCTGGTGCTGGTTCTGTATTCAAGCTTATCATATAAATAACCTGTAGATTAGATATGCTGTTAATATGAGTTCACTTTGAAGTAACGCCTTTAAGATATTATTATACCAAATCCAGCATTTATCGGAGGGACTGGGGGACTTGTTTTTTAGAAAGGTGGCAGTATTGCGTACTGTTTGTGCATCCTGGTGTGGACTGGAATGGTACAGGCAGTAAGGTGAAGGGTACTAGATGGCCATGCTGGAATAGAAAGATGTGACATTGCTGCTTTACTTCATGCTGATAGAGTACTGAGCTTAAGCTTTTTAAGTTTCAAATTTCACACTACAAAATATTAATGTTACTGTAAGAACATTTATTACAATACAAAATATCAGTTATAATATCCTCTTAAAGAAAAAGTTCAACATTTTGGGAACTTATTCGCGTGCTTGCCAAGAGTTAAATGAGAAAATTGATACTACTTTAATGTCTAGAAAATATGAAGCTATACTGCTAGCAGACGGTTAGCTTATCTTAGCATAAAGACTGGAAACAGGGGGAAACAGTAGCCCTTTTTGGGACTGTCTCATCCACGGCGTGGGAGACGGTCCCGGAAGGTCCCATTGAAAAGCTCAGGGAAGCATCTGTGCGCTGCTCTTTAATGGAGGCGGTGCAGTTAACTAGACGTACATTTGCCAAACCAACCTGTTGCAGTTGCAGTTTCAGTGGATGAAACAGTCCCGAATGGGGCTGGGGGAAACAGCAGAACTGGCTTTGTCAAAAAGCTAAACAAAAAAAAAAATCAGCCTACTTGCACCTCTAGAGCTCACTAATTAACACGTATCTCGCCTGTTTGATCTGTACAAAAACAAAGTGCAAAAACGAGAATTTTCCGTTTTATGGAGTTTTGTGTGCCCGACTGTTTCTTGGTTGCCAGGCAACCAGCGGACACTCCAGGAAGTTACTGATCCCGATTACCGACTCCAGTCCGACCAAGAATTAGTACAGCACATAACTCCCCGTAAAATGGCGATTTGTCATTTTTACACTTAGATTTTTGTACGGATTAAACAAACAAGACATACCGTGCTTATTAGTGAACTTTAGAGATGCTAGTAGGCGGATTTTGTTACTTTTGGACAGAGCCAGGCTAGCTGTTTCCCCTGTTTCCTGTCTTTGTGCTAAGCTAAATTAGCTGCTAGTGGTAGCTTCATATTTACCATACAATTATTTGAGTTGTATCAATCTTCTCATCCATCTCTCGGCAAAACAGCGAATAAGTGCACTTCCCAAAATGTCAAACTTTTCTTTTAAAGTGTGTTAGACACACCTGATAACATGAACATAAAAGCAGACACCTTTCATATCACTGCAAACAGGCAGCAAACAGTTACTGTATTTCAAACATATTATATGCAACACTTTTGTTCACTTGGAACATATCAAGAGTCGACATCTGTCTTTTCAAGCATGCTCATTTAGCTTCAAAGGTGAAATTTCACTTTCAGTCGGGGAGTGGAGGGAGCAGTTCATGTGCCAATCTGAATCCTATTTTTGAAACCTATTTATTCCTCAGCCATTGTAAATTACATTTTTCCTATCGAGTCTTATTTATGTACAATTGATTGATTCTTCTCGATGAAACATCCTCAGTGAAACGTGTCTGTTGCAAGAGCCCATCTCACAGATTGCTTAGTCTCCCTTTTTATTTTCTTAACACTTCTTAAAGCTAAATTTTCTGTTGTCTGACTGAGTTTTGAAGAGTCTGTGCGATTTTGTACAAAGTGATGTACTTGACATACTACTTTATATTTCTGTGAATAAAATGTGAACAAACTATTGCACATTTTCTGCTGTTATTCACTCATAAATGTCACAGTCAGATTGAAAATATGTTGGAGATTAAAGGCTCAGAAAAGTCAAGAGCTTAAGTGTTACAAAACATAATCTGATAAAGTATTTAAAGTGATGGGGCATCGGTCTGTTGAGATCAAATTGTCTCACCGCTATTGATTCATCTGTATTAACGGATGTGTGAAAAGTTTCGTGTGGTTTTCTCAGTTTACATTAAACAAAACAGAGTCAGCCTACGCAATAACGCAAACACATTTTGAATTGTTATACATTCAGTGTTAGTTGATATATTTGACAGCTAGTGAACCAGATTCAAAGGTCATAGTTGAAAGTGTTTGACTAGTATTGACCACTTTCAGTCAGTTTAAAGACAGATAACATAATCCCAGACATTTACCAGGTTTTATGTTTCTCATATTTAGCATATTCAATGGGAGATTGGACAAAATACACAGACATACTGTCAACAACAACAGCAGCAGATCTCAGCAGGCTGAGACCCCCATAACATGCATTAATATCATCCAACACAGAGTTTCAGAGGTGGAAGAAGTACTCGAATTGTTTATTGAAGTAAAAGTAATGACACCACAATGTAAAAATACAAGTAAAAGTCCTGAATTTAAAATATTACTTGAGTAAAAGTACAGCTATCAGCTAAATGTACTTAAAGTACTGTAGAATGGCCCATTTCATACAGTAGTGTTATACAGTATGTAGATTATATTATTAGATTGTTAATACTGATGCATCATTTTACTGTTGAGCCTGAACATAAAGTAGTTCAAACAGTATAAAAGCCTCAATTTTATGAAGACAATTCTGGCTAGAATCTGCTCCCAAAGACCTTATTTTCTTAAAACAAGTGAAAAAAGTTAGTGTTAGTGCACTAAGAGAGTATTTCAACCTGTCTAAAAACAGACTGTATCTGGAGACAAGAAGTATGAGGCGTGTCGTGGCTCTGGAATTAATAAACCTGAATAAAAAACCAGCTGCAATATTCGTACCGCACTGATGCATCTTTGCACATGTTTTGAGAAAATAAAAGGGTTAGGACTCAATTATAGACTAAAATGACTTGATAAAAGGAGATTTTTGCAGGAAACAAATGTGTCATAATTTTAAACGTGATCATATGTTTTGCATGTAAAATCTGTAAAGTAACTGCAACTTTTAAATAAATTTAGCAAAAAGTCGAATATTTCCCTCTGAAATGTAGTGAAGTAAAACGTAGCAGAAAATTAACATATTCAAGTAAGTACAAGTACCTCAAAATTATACTTAAGTACAGTACTTGAGTAAATGTACTTGTAACCAGCTGTAACACAGATCTTTTTGATGTATTCAGATGCCCTCTAGAGGTCAGATGTTATAACATTGCAGCAAGAAAATAAAGAAAATACAAATGCTTGCTAATTGCAACTACATATTTACTATGATCACTGATAAATAAAACTAAATTAAAACAAAGAAATATAAATCTAATAGAGTTTCCCTTACACAAAATAAACAAATTTAACATAATGTGGCATCTTGTTTGTACAGTACATACACACATACACGCTTAAACACCTGGAAGAAGGCGTCAAAATGTGCATTAATTTCCTAATAAATCATCTTAAAACTGTACAGTTCAGAGTTATGTTCTACATTACAGACCCAGTGTGTAGGGAAAGGAAGAGGAATTATGTTGTTCAGCATGATCCATTTAATTTTTCCATTCTTGTGCAATATTTAGATAAACAGAACTGAGTTTAAGCTGCCAAAATAAAATAGTTATTTGGCTTCACACTTGTCACTACTAATAGAAAGTAAATAAATTAAGGTTTACAATGAAACTTCACAACTGGTGGAACAATTGTTGATGGTACAAAGACTAAACCTGCAATGACACGTCTACATCAGGTTCTCAGGTCCTGCAAAGGTTGCAACTCAACATGAACTTTTACAAGATTGTGATGATGTGACTCTGAAACCGATTTTGTAATAAATAAAATGTTATAAAACCATGAAATGTGAATCTATATCTTATCACCCACACACTGGGTGCCTTTGAGATTCTTGAAAGAGCTACAAGCTCGAACCATTGCAGGAATAAATAATCCCACAATGCTGCAATGTGGTTTGCAGATTTCCAGTTTCTAATTAAAGTTATTGTTTTTTGATCCAGCGCCTCTTTCTAGGTTTGTTCATGCCTTTTAGATCCTATACGTGAAGAAATTAAGTGTGTACTAATACCATCAGCTTGTGAGGAGACATAGTAACATAACAAGACTATCTATGGCTTCTAACAAATAAGACACAGTGGTCCGGCTTTTGTTTGTTCCTGCAACACACTAAAAAATAAATATCTTCAACTGTCAGAAACTGTGCAACACTTACAAGTTTAGCACCCCCCCTCCCCCCCTCCATGAGAGTCCTAACATGCAACCCCATAGGGACACGCTGCTGCTTCTATTTCAGGGCCTGCTGAGATTGACAAAAAGTAGGCCTGCCATGGCCAGCAGCATCGCAACAGTCATCTCCATAATTTTCTGCTGCCTCCACCTGCTAAGATTCTCCTTCTGCTTCTCCTGCATGCGCTGCTTCCTGGCTCTCATGTCCCTCTCCCTCCGCAGCTGCTCCCCGTAGTGAGCCTGATAAAAGGCGTCAAAATCAAACATGGTCTTCCCTCCAGATTGGGAGAACCGCCTGGTTTTGTGTTGATGCTGCTGCTGCTGCAGCGGGGAGTCTGTGGATCTGCTGGTGGTCTCTTTGGAGGATGGTCTCCCTGCACTGTGAACGTCTGACTGGCTCAGAATACCACGGTCATACTTCCTTCTCAGGCTGATGTTGCCCAGCACTGTGTAGGCCTCGCTGATCTCAGAGAAGCGCTGGGTGGCCTCCTTGTTCCCAGGGTTCTTGTCTGGGTGGTAGATGAAGGACTGCTTATAGTAGGCCGTCTTTATCTGGGACTGTGTGGCAATGGGGGACACTTTGAGGATGTCGTAATAGGCCGTCCTGCTTCTGTAGAGCACAGGAACATCTTTTGAGCTGCTGTCACTCCTCCAGCTGTAGCTTCTACTAGTTGTAGATGCTTGCAGGGTATCAGGATGCAGTTTCAGACGCCTCAGTCTCATCCCATAACCTGGCCTCTCTGACCCCTGCCCTGCCAGAATGAAGATAACAGTGCAGAAAGCTCGGAGCTGCTGAGGGGACCTGAAGGTGTCAGGGCAGATGGAAACAGCTCCTCTGCTCCAGGATGTCATCCTGCCCGGCTGCAGCTTCTCCTGGAGGAGAGGCTGCAGCCTTGCTGAGAGGTACAGGGCTGTTTTATGAGCTTGTAAACTCTCTCTGGTTTGAACAAACCCGATAAAACGGGATGAATCCAGCTCCAAAGATGGGGCACAACGCAAAATCCCATTTTCCTGTTGACTTTCACTTGTTCTCACTCTGGAAAGTTTCCCTGATTTGCGTTGTGTTGTTCTGCTTTTTGACACTAGCTTAACTTCACATTGATCCCGGGCTGATTCCTGTTTTATCCGACCGTCACTGAAAGTGCAGTTTACCAGCAAAGATCCGGGACTTTCTCCGCTGCACACCGGTCGACCCTGGCTGTTTCTGAGGGCGGACAGCCGGTAAGCTCCGCTCCCCAGCCTCTGACCGACCTCTGCCATTTTACCGAGCGGAGCGGTGAGCGTGCCGGAAAACAGCTGCAGCATCCGGCTACGTCACACAACGAGGAACCAATACGAGTCAATGTTTACAGGAAGTACTCATCATACCTGACCAATCATTTTGCAGAAAAGGGGGAACTCAAGAGTTATATATTTCTTGGATAACATAGTGGTATGTAATAACAAACTTTAAAGATCGTTTTTATAGTAAAAGTACATTTATCGTTTAAACAACAATTGGTATCCCCTTTACTTCTAAAAATGAAAGAGTTAGATTTTAAAAATTTTATACGTTTTTGAGAATTAGGTTTAACTCAAGGACACCTTCTTCTTCTTCTTTTTTTAGTTGCACTTTCTCTTAATTTGATGTCATCCAGGCTTTCTAGGAAAGAAAAACATCTTCTCTTTGAAGGGAACGTTTTCACCTTTTGAAAATTATTTGCAACCTTACTTAAAATCTTAAACAGTTGGCTATAGCTATTTACTGTATAATATGCCCTGTTTGTATTTTATGAGCATATTTTGTTTTATGTAATTTGGTAATTTATTGATGAATTTATTTTTCTTGTATGTATTTTATAGATTACTACTGCTGCTGAGTTTTATAAACAGATGCAGTGCCTGTATGTTGTTTTAAAAAATGTTATTGGTTGATAAAAATAAAATACAATCTAAAAAGGAGTTTATGTAAGAACAATATGCTTTTTCACATTAATATAATACATTTTAATGATGTATTTAGGTCTCAAAGAATGTTGCAGTGAAAAATATCTACTTAGTGCACAGTAGGTGGCGATATACGCGTCTGTTTCCGCTGGGTTGCCTTTATTTAACTCGACGAAGAAGTGCTTCTTACGTCGCTTACGTGTGGCGTCATTGTTCTTCGCATGTGGACCGTCTGCTATCACAACATTTAGCTTGTTTATGAACTGATTTTACAAGTTAACTCTTCGTCCTCTCATACCGACACACATACAAGGACAACCATGACCTCCAGCTGTCGACGGCCTGAACACACAGCTCCTCCAGATGTGGTCAGTGACGCGGTTTATTGTAGTTTTCAGCTGCTAGGCTAACGGTAGTCCTGCCTGTTGCAGCAGGAGCATTTAGGGTCTTTAAAGGTCCTTCGACGCCCCTTAGATATAGTATATTAACAGGGAATTGAATATATGTTGACTAGAAGATATGCTAACTACTTAATTGTTTCTTTTTGAATACTGGAATTAGCTCTAGTATGCTAGTCTGTGTCTCATGTATTGAAGTGGGATGTTAAAGAGTTTCCCCTCGGGGATCAATAAAGTACTTCTGATTCTGATCTAATGATTAATACATTAGAGGCACAAACTGGGGCTACAGTGGAGTCAGCCGACAGCCAATGCCGTGAACTGTTTTATTGATGTGTTAATCTGATGTGATCTCATTCCCGCAGTTCTACAATGAAGACGAGGCAAAGAAATACTCTCAGAAGTGAGTCCGAGTGTCATTCGTGCATAATTTCCTGACTTGTCACTGTGATCGTAATACATCTATCTTAGCATATCTGTCAACAAATACGTTTTTTTTTCTCTAATAACGAGCAGCTTAGGTCTTTGGGAATTTAAATAACTAATAAAGACACACACTGTAGTCTCGGCTACAAATAAATCACAATAGATGCTTCTTAGACAGAATAAGAATAATGAAGCATCATGGTTTCAGTCTCCTCCGAACACTTGAATCGTGATGATTTTACTGGGATATGGGACACTATTTCATTCACTGCTGAAAGTCCCACACTCACATAAAACTCATTTGGATGAAACATGAAATCAAAGCCCACAGAGTCATTAAATCACTAATTCAAATATATCACATCATCAACTCCAATTTCCAAGTTAAGGAGACAGTTGTCTGTGGTTGTAGTGTATAAATTGACTTTCCTCTTCAAAGTAATTTTTGCAACAATTTTAAAATTCAGTTTTAGGTTGAATTTACCTTTTTAGATTAAAAAAAAGTATGCACAATTCCCTGTCTGGTTCTGCAGACTAGCTATATAGAGCGATCATTGAAGAGCGATTGCTTCAGTTGTGTTTGTTTGTTTAAGAATGCCTTTTCATTACCAGAAGTCACACATTAAACTGTAACTGAAATAACTCTGTGTTTTGTTGCTTCACAGCTCTCGAATGATTGAGATCCAGACCCAGATGTCAGAGAGAGCTGTAGAGCTTTTAAACCTGCCAGAGGGACAGCCATGCTTCCTGCTAGATGTGGGGTTAGTGAGTGACACTGACTATGTTTACATGCAGTATTACACTATTAACCTGATTAAAGCAACACTTTGAGTAAGAAATAATACAATCATTTTTTCTGTTAACCTTAACATGAATAAAGTCATAGTTTGATTAAGCATTGTCTCAATAGAATGTGTATTGAGATTATTGTTGCATCACTGAAAACATGTTTAGATATGTTTACACATCAAACTTCAACTTCTGCTGCATTTTGCTACATTAGTAATCCATCTTCTTTTATGATATGTACTCTACTATTGTGAATGTACTCTAATTTGTTGATGAAAAAATCACTTCTTTAGGTACAGTAGTTTTGCAAAAACCACAGCAGCAACATGGCATAAACATGAAGTTTGATGCTTCATACAAACTCAATGTTGCATCAATGAAAGAGTGGAAGTGTTGAAAGTATTGTAATATTCTGGCAGTGTTTGAAAATAACTCGTCACCAGTGTGGCAAATAAGACACACTTTTTATTCTCGCTTAGTTTTAACATAACCCATTGTAATATCCAGAATAATACAGTGATCTTGTGTGTTTGTGATGTGAAGGACTTAGGTGACTGTCTGTCTCTCAGGTGTGGCTCTGGTCTCAGCGGAGACTACCTGTCAGAGGAGGGACACTACTGGGTTGGAGTCGACATCAGCACTGCAATGCTGGGTTAGTTTGACACAGTTGCATTTAAACAAGAAGCTAAAGCTATATGATATACCAATATGATATCATTATTGTGAAATTATACTAAATATCATCTGGGATTTTGGTTCTTAATAATGTGATGTATTTTAAAGGGGCAGTGTGTAAGATTTGGCCAGAATTTTATTTTAAAACATTAAAAAAATTACCTAACCTTATCAACAGAAGGTGAAGGCACAACAGTTCTGACGTTATGTCAAAGACGTCTATGTATTGTGTTGCAGAGATATCTACTGAAATTAGCATGCTAACCTGCTAGCCCCGTCCAGTGTTGTAACACCACCTGTGCCTCGAGAGGCGATAACTAGTCCGATAGGATAGCTCAGGTAGTTCCAGCGAGTTTGCTACGTTACACAAGCTTTCTTAGCTTTTTTAGTCTAATAAATAAATAAATAAATAAAATAAACTCACATGTCAAGAAAGGAAATATATACACCTATTTTCCTTTATAAAACAGCAAAATACAACCGTACACCTTCTGAATTCATGTTTCTCTCTTTAACCGAACTAATTGCCTTGTTAACTCATAAAACACACTTTATTCAAACTCAACAGAAACAAAATAAAACTCACCAAAACCGTTTTGGTTAGTCTTTAAACTGTTACAACAATCACTAACTCTGGATTGGTCGAAATAAATCCTTAATCCACCGCGTTAGATGTGAAAAATATTCTGGCTCTACACGCTGTCGCTGTCTCTCTGATGCCCAGCCTCCCTCTCGCTGTTCTCCCGCTTGACGCCTCTCCTGTCCCCGCCTGAACCCGCCATGTCTTCCTCGTCCCCGGAGTCAGAGTCCTGGTCGGAGCCGCTGTATTCCCTGTCGTCAAACTGGCCGTTGTCAGTCCCCCTATTTTTTTCGAGTATGAATTCGACAGGTGGAGAGTAGTCTCAATTCTTACACATTGCCCCTTTTTAAATGTCATCTTTTCCTGGTCTTTAAATTTAAATTAGAGTAAAATGATATAACTTTCTGAAATGGTTAGACTCAAAAAAACTTAGCTGAAGGAAATGAACCGTTACTACTTCTACCTGCTCTGTTGTCATATTTATATCAGAGATGTGGATAAATTGCTGAAACACTGATCAAATAAACATCTTCCCTGTGACAGATGTTGCACTGGACAGAGAAGTAGAGGGAGACCTTTTAGTGGGGGACATGGGCCAGGGGATGCCTTTTCGACCCGGCACCTTTGACGGTTGCATCAGGTGAAGAACAAAGCATGCTTATGTTTAAAAAAAAAAAAGCGAGGATTTTCTCTGGATTAATTTCGAGTAATTTCTGACTCGGTTTTTCATTCCCCTTTTGCCTTATTCCCTGTCAGTATCTCTGCCCTGCAGTGGCTCTGTAATGCCGACAAGAGGACACATAGTCCTCCAAAGAGACTCTACACCTTCTTTAGTACTCTGTACTCCTCTCTGGTAAGGTTTTATCACTCTTGTTCACTTCTTCAACAAAAATTCAAGCATGCAGATACCACATTTTATGGTGAAGACCTTTACTAACTCCTCCTTGCTCTTTGTCTTTCAGTCAAGAGGCTCACGTGCAGTTTTTCAGCTTTATCCAGAGAACTCAGAGCAGGTGAAACAGCATTATGGATGGTGGATGTAAAATCTGAAGTTTTCTCCAGATTCCCTTACTCACCTTTAGTCTTCTTCTTTTCTCTAAAGCTTGAGCTGATCACGACACAGGCCATGAAGGCAGGCTTCAGTGGAGGCATGGTGGTGGATTACCCCAACAGCAGCAAGGCTAAAAAGTCAGTACCTTTCAGAAACTGTGCTTTTATTTTGACATGTTCAGCTGCAGCCATTTGCAATTGATTCCTTCTTAATAGCCTGTCAAATTAGTAGCAGTGTACTTGCAACACAAGGCTAATTAGAACAGGATGACATTCATATTGACTGTCTGTCACATTAGCCTTGGGATGAATTATCACACATTAAAAGTGTTCACCCTTTCACACACACACACATCTTTTTGTTTCCAGGTTCTTCCTGTGTCTGTTTGCTGGAGCAACAGGAGTCCTTCCCAAAGTAAGAAACCAAGGAGTTAGCGTTAGTGGATATTGTGGATGTCTGCATTTCATTTTAGCTACATTATGATCACTGTGATCTCTTTTTGTTCATTTCAGGGATTGGGATCAGAAACTTCAGACAGAGCGGTTCCAAACCAGGTCCAGTTTTCAGGACAACGGTAAAAATATTCATGGCAGACAGACACTGCCTACTCTGAGTAATCAGATTATTGTGATAGTTTGATGAATCTGTTTATATGGTTGCCATATAAGTAGCCGAGTTTGTTTCAGTCATCAGAGTTTATCTGTATTTATTTGTTTGTTGGTGCATTTTATTCAGAAAGATGTGATGAGATGCAGCCGGAGGCCATCTGAGCGTCAGATGAAAATTGTTTAAATATTTTTGTTTCTTAATGTGCTTACTGCTGAAAATTTGCATATAAATCATATTGTAGATACCTCAAATTTATGGGATTTTAACACATACATTTTAATTAATTATTTGTACATTTCTTTTTAGTTAATTGTTTGGTTCCTTTTTTTAAATGCCTAACATTTGCTGGTTTCAGCTTCTTAAATGTAAGGATTTGCTGCTTTTATCTTTTCTGATAAAAGTAGTTTATTCATTCATAGTTTTACTGAATATCTTTTGGGTTTTGGACTGATAGCTGGACAACATTAGTAATTTGAGAATTGGGCTTTATGAAACATTGGGCTCTGGGAAATTGTGATCATCGTATTTCACTATTTTTATTAACATGTTACAGACAAAACGATTAATCAATAATGAAAATAGTTGTTGGTTGCAGCCATACTTTACTCTGATTAGGATAATCCCTATTTTGTTATTGATTTGTATTTAAACAGCCTTTTACATTCCAACTTATTACTTGCCATTAGAATAGGAAGCAGGTCTTGGCCATAATAAGTGCAGGTTCAATCATACCTGCTTTGATGAAGCCAAAAGACCGAGAGAAATCTAAAAGGGTCGTTGTCCTGCCTGACTTAAACCCCTGTCTGGCAGCTTTTCCTTCCTTTTACATAGTAATGTTCATCTTGCTCCTCCTGGTTCCACAAAGAGACCGGACGTGTGAAACATTTTGCATCAGAGGCAGAGTTTTGGATGCAGTTTGTCACAAAGAACAAGGTGCATTTTAAACAAGCTAATCAGCCACATTTGTCTTTGTGAAGATGCCGGTTCAAAAACATGAAGGGGAAATCGGTGAAGAAGGGACGAGATTGGATCTTTGAGAAGAAGGAGAGGAGGAGAAGACAGGGACGGTATGTGCATGACGGTGTTTTAAACTCTTTCAGGACAAATAACTGGATGTATCTTGTGCTGAAATTATTGATGTTATAAGTAATGTAATATACATAAATCACATCTGATTAGCTGTATTCTGTAACACTTGCTGACTTCTCTCTGCTGTGTGTATGTTGGCCTGCAGGGAGGTTCGAGCCGACACAAAATACACTGGACGTCAGAGAAGACCTCATTTCTAGCTCTGACTCATGCAGCTGTGGCTTCATTAGCTCTCGTCTGTACCACCCTGCTTACAATCACCTCTGGAACTGCAGAGTGTTTGTACTTAATTTTTCAACTCTTGAATTCTAGGGATGAGATGCAAGAGTAAAATGCTATTACGGCCAATCGTTTTTATATTCGGTTGAGTGTTTGGCAATTTGTTTCTCACAAATGGTGGTAAGATTTTACTCTCCGTGTTCATGTTGGCTGGAAGATACATGGACAGACAGTGGAGACAGTTGACAGCACCATCAATGTCATAGAATTAAAACATTTTTGATAAATTATCAAATGTCACATCTTTAATCTCTGATCAGCTGTTGTATTATCTGCAGTGTTTTCTCAATTTTTATTATATTTACTGTTTATTTTCCAGAATATAGGAGAAATTGAACAGGCAACCTCCATGTATTTGTGAAAACTGTTTCACAGTCCTGAATGTTACAAACACCATCCTATAAAAGAGATATGCAAAATGATACATGCAGTACATATTCAGATTTGTGTGATGGTCCTGAACAAACTGGCAGTTCATTAAGTTAATGAAGATTACAAAAAGGGGAGAGTCGGTATGAAGAAAAAGGCGCTCACTCATAAGGGGAAAATTAAACTAAATGAACTTTGAAATAAAACAAATAAAACAGATTGCTGCAGCTACTATCACAAAGTTATTAAATTATAAACGTTTGGAATATTACTTTTTGTATATTTGATGGTTTATGTAGACCATTCTTATAAGTAGAATAGCACTCAAAAGACCTGCTGTATAATATAATAAAGATATGCAGAAAAGACTATTGATAAGGTAATTAAAATGGGTGTTGAGTCTTTATTTGCACAGATAATAAAACACTACATGAATGGATAATGAAAGTGTAAGACATGTCTAAGACGCACATAATTTTTTTTTAAACTCCTAATTACTTGCGAGGTCTTTTGCTGCTTCCATACAGTTTCCAGCGCGTGTGGCCAACAGAGGTCGCTGTGCGCTTTGGCACAATGGAAACCACCTGGGCGTCATCGCTGAACCTGCTCAATCGATCACCAAATCCAACAAAAACTCACCACTCTCACCGCCACTGTGAGGTGGTCATTCTTCTCACTCCAGCCTTCAATCTGTTAGACTGAGGTTCATAAAAAAATAAGGTGAATTAGTGCGTGTTGAGGAGGAAGTTGAGGGTGTGTAATGGGTTAACTGCGGAAGGCCTCGCCTCACCTTTTAGTGCGCGTCACCCGGCTCTGTAAAGTGGTCCCACCATCCCAGCATCCAAACCAAAGGGGGAAATCACTGCCTCTCGCCGCCGTCAGACGCGCATCCTCGCCCCGCTCGGTCTCGCATCATCCTGTCGGTCTCCGCCCCGCCACTTCATCATCTCACACATCCAGAAGACAGCGGGAACTGAAAGGAATAAGAGTGATATACCGGAACCATGAAGGACCGCATACAAGAACTTAAACATGTAAGTTAATGTTTGATTCTTTTAAACGGTCAGCCTCCACCTGTTCTGTGAATAGAGGCTTGTTGAACGCGCTTTTAGATGATATGAAAGCGCGTTGAGAAAGCACAGATCCACAGAGCTGGGCGCGCTGATTGAGCAACAGTTGTGACTCGGGGTCTGATGGAGGCTGAACTGTTCTTTATTATAGCCAACATACGCATATTGCTTCCAAGCTTTGTGTGTGTGTGTAAAGCAGGATAAAGCCCTGCTGAGATGATTGTTTCAGGTGTGTAATCAAAGTAAAAGTAATTTTCTCCTCATTCTCCAAACGAAAAATCACTTTGATCTTCCTGTTTATATTCTTTAAGCAATTTATCAGCTATTAGAGGATGTCTCTGGGACTCTAGAGGGAGTTTATAGGATAGACACTTTATGGTATTTAATCTTGATGTGCTCATTTATTTAATATTTATTGTTACATTTTATCATTATTTTGTAATATATTTAGAATATAATACTTATCCAGAAAGCGTTAGATTGCAAATTGTGTAGCCTATGTGGAAATATGTTGCCAATTTATTTGTGTGTGTGTGTGTGTGTGTGTGTGTGTGTTTCATGTTCTCATATCCCGGTGGGGACTTTAACCTGAATGCACACTAACCCATGGGGACTTGTGTCACCGTGGGGACAAAAATTTAGGTCCCTATGGGTAGAAACTGCCTTGAGGGTTAAGACTTAGTTTTAGGGTACAGGTTACAGTTAGGTTAAGCTTAGGGTAAGGGTTAAGGCTAGGCATTTAGTTGTGAGGGTTAAGGTTGTGGTAAGGGGCTACGGAAAGCATTATGTCAATGACTGTCCCCCATGGGGATAGTGAAACAAACGTGTGTGTGTGTATGTGTGTGACTTGTACTTGCTACATAGTGAGGACTGAAACACGTTTTTTTTTACCTACAGAGTGAGGACATTTTTGGAAAGTGAGGACATTTTGGCCGGTCCTCACAATTTTAAAGGGCTGCTTGAAGGTTTTAAGAATTAGGTTATGGTTATGGTTATGGTTGGGGTAAGGGTTAGGTATATAGTTGTGATGATTAGGGTTAGGGGCTAGGGAATGCATTATGTCAATGACGGTCCTCACAAAGATAGAAGTATAAGGATGTCTGTGTGTTGGTGGTAAAGTGGCCATTGTCAGATCTGGTAATTGGCAGTTGCTGCATCATTTGCACTCCAGTACTATGTACTGAATACTGCAATAACTCATCTACTGCACTGTTAACTATTTCCATAAATTGCACTACTTTATATTCATTGCACTACTGTTCTGTCCAGTCCAATTCATTATTGTACATATCCATCAGTATACTTCTGTTTATAGTAATGCCATCTGTATATAATGTCCATAGTACCACTTGTAAAATATTTTCATTATACTGCTCTATCCTGCATTTATGCACATACTTTATATCCTGCACTTGCTTATTGTACTTCTGGTTAGACCTAAACTGCATTTCGCTGACAATAAATGACAATAAAGTTGAATCTAAAAAAAAAGAAATTAAGCTGAGGAGAGAGAGGAAACAGTTTATGGCTCCTCAGTTTTCAGTGAAGGTCCAGCCTTATATGAATTGTCCACAAGGAGAGACAACCCAGCCCTGCCAACTCTGTGTGTGTGTGTGTGTGTGTGTGTGTGTGTGTGTGTGTGTGTGTGTGTGTGTGTGTGTGTGTGTGTGTGTGTGTGTGTGTGTTTGTGTTTGAGAGAGGCATGTCTCCAGCCTGCCTTGCTGCCTCCTCACAGTGCTGGAAGGATTCATTTGTACAATAGAGAGAGACAGAGAAATTGCCTAAATCTTCTTCACCAGCTTCATTCAGTCAACCCATTCAGGGTCGACAGAAATTGTCCGTCAGCTGCTGATTCTATTTTCTTTTATTATTTTTGATCATATCTTTCATGTCTGAGAAATGACTGCTGGACCGGCTCCAGCCAGACCTATTTCAGCCAATTCGGACCAAATTAAAAAGAAATACAAGTCACAGACTATTATTTCCCATCAGCACTAGATTAATATTGTTTTCCATTTACAGCCTCAAGTTAATGCAGCTTCTTGAATTTCGTGTAGATGTCTTAGTGGGTCTGGACAGCACTTTACCACAGCACAGTGTCGGATACATGTGTGATTGTATAAAAGCTCTGAACTAGTGTTCAATGGACCACGGCTGCAACTAATTATTATTTTCAATTTTGATTAATCTGTCGTTTTGTAAAATTTATTGTATCAGAAAACAGTGAAAAATGCACATACGAAGTTTCCAGGAATCAAGATTTCAAACATGTTTTTTTGTCCCACCAATAGTACAAATTCAAAGATATTTAATTTACAGTGATATAAAGCAAAGAAAAGTAGTAAATGCTCACATTTGAGAAGATGGAACAAGCCAATACTGTCGCTTAATTTACTAATTGTACTATTTTGGTCTACAAGGGACCAAAACCCTTTAAGCTCAAACTTCACTTAGAAAAATGTTGTAACTTGTGCCACTGACCCTGCTGAGATTTGGTGGTGAGAGCTCAATGGATTAGTACCAACACTTTAGATCAATTTGTGACATTGAGTGTCATTAAAGGTGTATTCAGTGATTTGGTTATAGCATCCAACACCTGAATCTAGCCTGGCAAAGTCACACCTCACTTCACATTTGTCATTAAATTAAACATTTTTGCACAAACATTTAGTTTTCGAATACATTTACTTGTGAGGGGCCAAACTAAAAGCAGCCCTGTCTCCACAATAATATGTAGCCATTTTATCTTTCTGAAAACCACCGATACATTGAATATCTACATTTTAATACGTATAATACTATATACTATATATGTGTAATCATATCAACATTTCTACAATACCTATCAAATGGAAAGTGACATAGTTTAGGGACTTCCATACATGGAGGTGGAGGGGCAGTCGCTGGTGCGATTGGTAGTCAAATGGCTGGAGTTTGCAAAAGCAGCTGAGACAGGTGTTTGAGACCACTGTTAGTTTAGCTTCTCATTTCAACTGACAAAACTGGAGATTTGTAGCCATTTTTGTGGCGACAACAGCGGTAATTTATAGCGAGGCATCAGGGACATTTTCTAGCCGGAAACCAGGTATTTATTAGTGAGCTGTCGAGACATTTTTAGCTGTATTTGTGGCGACAAAAGCAGGTATTTTAATCCAAATCATGATCTCTTCCTGAAATGTCCACTGTCTACTGTATCTATGTAGTATCTGACTTGGCTGCACACATTCAAGATAGTTAGAAAACTGATCCCTGCAGGATGGATTCTGGTTGAGCAAGACTACGTAATGGCGTCCCCAAATATCTCCCAGCTTGCTGTTGATGTTCACAGTTGAGCAGCAAATCATCAAAAGTTAATTGGAAAGAGAAATTGACTCCAAAAATTGTAACAGGTGGATAATGTGGACTGGGGTCAGACTTTTCACATTGTATTGTATTATTTTATGTAAGGGCTAGTTGAAATTTACATGACATTATTGATGAGAGCATCTGCCGAGTACCAATCTGATTCCAGTGCTCTTTTTTCCCCAAAATTTAAAATCTGTATTCCTCACTGTGTGGAACTCACTGGGGTCATTTTTATGTAAGATAACATGAACCCACGGATTGTTGTGGCACTAAAAACTGAGCCTTCAGGGGCGCCCTGGTAGCTCACCTGGTAGCGCATACCATGTATCAAGGCTGAGTCCTTCAAATCCAGCCCGGGCCCTTTGCTGCATGTCATCACTTCTCTCTCTGCTATCACTATCACATAAAATGCCAAAAAAAATCATCTTTAAAAAAACAACAAAAAAGAAAAACGGACTCTTCAGCCCGCTGTGACTTAATGAATGTAACTGATAGTGACTGATAATGACATTGACAAAAAAACTGTATTTATTGTGGATCATGATATCTGGCCAATATCGGTGCTGATACTGAACAGCGTATCGGATTGTTGCATCCCTATTTTTTTTTTCATATTTGCATTTGGATTTGCTAGTAGTTCTCATTTAGGGAAGACTTGTTCTCTCAGTTAAATGTTGTCATTATTTTTTTGGACTTCTAGTGTGAAAATATTTGTTTTGTGCTACATTTGCCAATTGCTTAAATGGGAGAAATAATTAGCTTCAAATAACATATTACAAAGATATTACATAAGCGTTAATTTTCACATACAAACAAAGCAGGGGAGCAGCAAATAGAAGAGAACTGAGCTTCACAGATTTGGTTGCTTCTGTGTCTTTGTGTGTGTTTTTGTACAGTCACACTGCAAGTTTACTCACCCATGTGCGTGTGTGTCATTTTGGCAGGAAATTGAGTTTTGCTCATATTTGCGTGAGGGTGCAGGTTCTGCTCCAACATTGCCAATATGCACATAAAGCTACTTTATGAGCTCAACACCTGCCTACAACTCTGCTCTTCCAGCAGCTCATTAGCTTGCTGCCTAAACTGACTGACAGTCTCAATAACCAAAATGGTCATACGGCCTCTCCCCTCCCCTCACCTCGTCCCATCACTCCCAGTTGGCCAAGCCGCACAGATAAGATGTGTTTGTCAGCCTTCCTCAAGCTCTGAAACCTAAGGGGACACACGCTGATGAGGTTATTACGGATTTCACACACCACAGGAACTGTTATCAATATGATTGTTTATCTCCTCATTTTTTCCTGACGTTTTATCAGCCCTGTCTTTTTTCCCTTCTGTCTTGTTGTTTGATTGACCATATCTGCCTCTTTCCCCATCTCGATCTCTTTTTAAAAATAACCCTCTCTCTTCTTTCATCCTCTCAGTAATGGGGAGTTCCACTATTAGTTCTCTTTGCTCTTTTCCTATCAGTGATTTATCAGATGACTTCCTGTCCTCCCCTACATTTTTTTCCCTTTCCTTTCTCCCTTCTGTCTTCTCTGTGCAGTTAGTCAGTGTTAGTATTGGCTCAGGCAGCTCTTTGTGAGTGTGTATGGCGGGGGTACTCACTGTCGCTGCCTGTTTGGCGTTAGAGTGACACATTAACTAGGATGGATGTGGAGCACCAACTCAGCGGCTTGTGTGTGTCTTTGACTCGCTTGTTTCTTTTCATTTTCCCTTCCCTTTTTTCTCTGTTCGAATCCATCCATCTCCCCTTTATCCACTTTATTTCATGTCCTCACCTCTTGTTCTTCTGTCCTTGACGTGATCTTGGCTGTTGACACTTCTTCAGTGACACAAACAACAGTGGGGAAAAAAGCCACTTTGGTTGCTGTTGAACTGAACACTGATCCTAGAGGGTCAGAGGTTTTATTTGTCCTTGCTCAAAGCTTTGAGCCTCTGTAAACGCTCAGATCTGTGGTGGTGAAACCAGCAGCTTTCTGGCTGAGCTCCACAGATGAGCCTTTATCCTTAAAATCAATGTTGGGGGGGAATATAGTGGTCGCAAAATGCATTGTCATCGTCCTAAATTGTCACTAACCATGAGAAAGGCATACTCACTCACAAACACATTATTCATCAACACATAGAGGCTGCATAATTGCATTAATGAGCCATGAAATGAGTGTGACCGATCTGGCATTTCACCAGGGACTTGTCTGTCTTTGCAAATGAGGTGACAGTTGCAATGATATTCGTTATCTGTTGGCTGCTAATAGATATTTTTGAAATGTGTGAATGGATGGTCCATTGAATCGTTGTGCACTACACCATCCTTATCCATACCAGTAAAGCATGAAATAAGGGTTTGTATTTATGATAGAGTTACTTGAGCTGTCTTCTACCTGTGAGATTTCCTCGAAATCAATGTGATATCAGTGTCTGCTGATGGGTTTTGTGGTCTCGACTGTGGTAAAATCTTGTTGCTTGTTCTCTTGCTTCTCATAAAGAGTAGCAGATCTCAAGGCGTCAGCTAATGGAGATCCTAAAAATAAATAAAGATGATTCTGTAATCAAACCGTCCACATCTGCTGTGGGAGAATTAGCTTTGGGTCATCTTTGTTACCGCTGCTAAAATTGAATTTGTAATGTTCCGACCTTCCCTTTCACATAATCTTATAATAGCACAGTGGTTCTTTAGCAGCACAGATAATGCCTTTTATCACAGATACTTTTTGGAGATTAAGGCTGTGTCATTATGCCCTAAGTAGCTAAAACAATCAGCTGATTAATTGATTAGTCGTTCAACAGACGATTAATCGGCAGCAACTTTGATAAGTGAATCATTGTTTATGGCATTTTTCAAGCAAAAATGCAAATCATGTCCCTACAGCTTCTCAAATACAAGGAGTTTCTGCTTTTATTTTTCTTATGTCATAGAAAACTGAATATCTTTGAGTTTTGGACTGTTGGTCAGACAAAACCAGCATTTTTTTACTATTTTTTGACATTTTAAAGACCAAAAATGAATCAACTGATCGAGAAAATACAGATTACTCAATAAAGAAAATAATGTAGTTTAAAAACATTGTTTTTTCTCTGCCCTTTTTGTCATACAGCTCTTTCATCTCTCCCTCTTGCTGCCATGATTCTTTTTTCTACACATCCTGCCATTCCTTGACATCTCTCTCTCACTCTCTGCTACATTTCCTCCATATCTACAATATAATTGTGTTAGTGGCGCATTGGTGCTGTCATAATCCTTCATAGTCGAGTTACGGAGTGAGGCGCTCTGAATATATCCCACAGGGGAATAATGATAAGGGACTGGGGTGGGAAAGGCCATGGCATAAGTGGTGACAGCAGGGCTCTTTTCTCTGCCTGTGATCTGTCATTAAAGTTCAATTGAAGCTTTACGACATTTTCTCACCCACTCCTGCAACACTGAACACTGGCCGACCACCCGCAGCTGCCTACACGCATGCAGGGCAGACAAGTTTGTGTATGAACATCCTCAACAGCATGTTATTTATGCCTTCATACCCTTACCCATCGGCCAATTTCATGCTAACAAAGGTCAGCCATCTCATCAATCCATGTGGCAGAAAGAGTTATCTCTGTAAGAATTGGCAGCTGCAGACATTTGAATTCTGGCCTGAAATTGATTAACATTGATTTGTGGAAAGACCCGCTATTATCGCATTATAAGTAATTATTTAGGCTTTTATAGTGTGGCAGTTTGTAAATTTGTATTTAGGCGTGTTTAAATGGCATAACTTTGATGATTACACTTTTAAAGGTCAGAAAGAGGGAGGCAGAGGGTGGAGAGGGATGAAGGACAGAGAGAGGAAAATGGGAGGAAGAGAGGGATAAAATCGGGGATTAACTGAGGAGGAAGATATTGCATGCGGAAGATCAAGAAGTTTAAATTAAGCAGAATAAGCTGTTTCTCTCAGGACCTGGTAATAAAACGGACACAAGATACTAACATCTAGTGTAACATAAGTGTAAGTTTAGTTAGATAAATGACTGTTGACGTGGTCTTGAGGAAGGATAATGGGACGGTAAAGAAGAAAAGACTAAATGAAGGCGTGAGGAGGGAGAGCGAGACAAAGGTAACTGAGTCCATGTTGTGTGGGCAAGCTGCTGTAATGATTCCGTAGTGAAGCTGAAGTCTGGAGGAAGGAGAGCGAGAGAGAAGTAGGCGAGAGAATGATGGACAGGGAGAATGAGAAAGAATAAGGAAGATGATTAAAGGGGGAGGACACTGAGGAGGATTGTTAGGAAAAGGAAATTGTTGCACATGCACACACTTTGATTCTGGTCTGCTGCGGTGGCAGTGCTTCATTTCTTCTCCCACCCACATTATTCTTCTTCGTGTATCTGCTGAACCCTGCTTGCTGCAGGCAGGGCTGATAAAATCCTCTTGTTAACCTCGGCCAGATCTGTTTTTCACTGGAATGCAAAACATCTGTGCTTGAGAAACTAGAAGTACGTTTATTTGAACAAAATAAAATAGAAAATCCCATATAAAAAGTCACAGTAACAGGTAAAAATACAAGGAAAGAATCAAACAGTCACAACAGATGTGCTGGCAGAGCCAAAACAGCCAGGAGGCCCATCTGTATCCATTATCAATGGAGATTCACAAGAAGATGATAATAGCAGTTAGCAATGAGAAACTTCTTAAAATACTTTTTAAAGATCGTTGGTAATCAGTTGTGAGTGACTGACATCATTTTCAGTCAACATGGAAGCTGCGGTAGAAATTATTAGGAGCTGTTAGTTAGTTAGTTAGTAGCTGTCAATTGAAGAAATATGCCAAGTTAAGCAGCCCAGTATCACGCGAAAGTGTGTAAGACACCCGCCGATCCACTAGAGGATACCATGTCAATGGTACATTTTGCCTCGCCTAGGCGTGAAAAGTACATTTTTCTGTAGTTTCGGTGCCTAAACCTAACCAAACTGCGGCCGTCACCTGAAATGTTTCTCAGCAAGCTTTATTTTAAGACTAGCCAGACGTTGCATATTTGCTATTGCTAACTTGACCGCAGAATGAGAACGTGTTGAAAGCGTGATGCTGCCACACCTAGGCAAGGCAAAACATGACACTGCTACGGTGGGCCACAGTGGATTGGCCTGTAAATTACACACTTTGGCGTGATACTGGATTGATTTAAGAGTAGTTATTTCTTAAAGTCAATTTACAACAACCTGTACAGCTGCCTTGATCTCATCCACATTCTGACTCTAACACAGGAAGATGACGTCCCTTTCTTAATCTCTCCTGCAAAGATCTGAAGGGTTTGAATGTTTTTGCAACTTGGAAATAGTCGTCAATGAGCACGACACCAGATCTATTTAAATTGCTGGTAAATTTGAATTTGCTGGTTCTAAATTTGGAGACGTGAAAACAGGCTAAGATATTCTAAATTGGGTAGTTGAAGCTGCTCTTCATTGTTTTGGTTCAGTCTCACCACTCTCATGAACCTCATTTCCAATATCTCTAAAAACCTAAAAACCCATTGTGCATTACCTGCTCAGCACCAAACAGCCAGCAGACACAGTTAGCGACTAGCTGGTGAACATAGTGGAACATTTAGCAGTTAAAGAGCCAGCTATTTCCCTCAGGAGTTGGTGGAGACCAAAAACAGAGATAAAAAGAGAGGTATTATTGGACCAGAAATGCAACACCAGACGAATGATTATTTCACTCTGTGTCTGCTGAATGAGCAAATAAGCAATTATTTAGTAACAAAAATGCACAAGACAAATTTATTAGGTTATTGTGTTTACAAGTTACCCAAAAATCAATTAAGGCAGGCTGAAACTGATGTATGTTTCTGGCTTGGTAGTTGTGAATAGTGCCAAGTCTGCTGAAATAATCATTAAAGACAGAAGGCAGAGTTTAGATCTGTAGTTGTACTAGATTCAATCTCAAAACAGAAGAATAGATTTTCTGATTTTGTTGTGCTGTTATCCAGGGCATAAATGTGTACAGACAACAGTGGAGCTTCTTTGGAAAGTACTGCAGCATATACATATCTTCAAGTTATAAGCAGGAGTGCATTGATTGGCTATAGTGCACATGGAGAAATGCACCACATTTTTTTATTTTATTTCCAGCTGACTACACCTGAATCAAAGATGGACATTTGTTGATTTGCTTCAAAGGTTGCTCCTGGTGGTGTTGTCAGTGAGGAGACAGCACAGTAATGTGATAGGAACTGAATGAGTTTTACATTTGGCTGGCTCGATCTATCACTTCCTGTGTCCTCTCGTCACCCACGCTGCTCCCTGGTTGTGCAATTATCCTGTCTCGATAGCCCTACATTGTGTCCTCCTCCTCCATCAGCTGGTCATTTACTCTGACAGTCATTCAGTCAGCTGACCAGCAGGGCAATCAGTCAGTTAGACCGGCTTGTTGATTTGTGGTTTTGCTGTGTCAGCATCAGCTCTGTGCCACACATTTTTTAATTCATATATATTTTTGCTAAAAAATTACATGATCATTGGTTGGTTTTTCTGGTGACCCATAAATTCAATTTAACCACTGCACAAGCCACTGCTCATATACGAGCATCTGCATCTTGCTTAAAGTGAAAATACATTTTCCTGTGTGATTTTAAAGCCAGCTGCTCCTGCATATCGACTGTAGATCTCTCAGCCTGTAGGTGGTGAATGTCCTGAGGGCTTGAGCGCATGGGAGCAGGTGAAGGCATGGCCATGGATATTTTTATAAGTGGGGTTATGTGTGTATATGTACTCTTGAATGCCTATCTTTGTGAGGACCAGTTTGAGTTTTAACCATGAGGTTATGGACATTTTTTAAAAGTGAGGACATTGGCCAGTCTTCACTTCTTCAAAAGGCTGTTTGAGATTAAGACTTGGTTTTAGAGTAAAGGGCCTGTTCACCCAAATAACAAAAAATATATATATATTGTCACTTACTTCTAGTGGTATCTCACCATACAGGTTTGGTTTTATTTGCCCAGGTTTAGATATGTCTTCTACTCTGGATAATTCATAGACCTTGCTGTCTATGATATTGTCTATGAAACCTGTTCACTGCGAGGTCTGATAACACAACATAGGCAAAGGTTAGGGGCGAGGGAATGTTGTGTTATGTGTTACACAACTATACAGTAGGAGAATAAATGTGTGTGTGTGTGTGTGTGTGTACTGAGCCTATGACCTGAGCTTGAAACATCACTTGTCCTCTTCATGTCTCGTCTGAACTATTAACAGACTTTGCAACAAGGCTTTGCAAATGGAGCCTACGATTCACTTTTTATTATATAATTATATCTTTGTATTAGTCTACTGTGGGAAACATGAATAAATAATCAAATGTTCAAGTGTGTGTGTGTGTGTGTGTGTGTGTGTGTGTATGAGTGCACACATCCATAATGAATGTTACCTAGCTGTATTATGATAATAAATCTGGTTATGCTCTCAGTATTCCTCTGTGCAGCTGACACAGATTTCTATGAGTCATTTCTAATGGGACTACAGGAAGCTGCTTGAATTGGCTGTAATACAAAGATGCAGGAAACATGTCTGCTTTAATATGGAAACATAAAAGGACAATAAAGTGCTGCCCACATGGGTTTCCATCTCTACTTGAACTGTCTCTCACTGCTCTTCTCTCTCTTATTCTCAGTTATAACCAGGAAAAGGCGTCTGAATGCATACGCTCTCACATGATCACTCACTTTATTCCCTTACTTACACATTAACACACACACACTCAATGTCTATATGTCCTCTTATTGCACATAAAATTACACTTTCACAGCTTTCAATAATTGTTGTGTCACCCTGTGATTCTTGCCACCTGCTCACTAGATGTCTGTTTTATCTCTCGCTCCCTCACTCATGGACTATATTTCCTCCTCCTCCTGTTTACACTGGATTTGCAGGCACTGCCTTTTGTCTTTATGGAGCAACTTCCTGCTGGCATGGTGCCTAGAACAACTCTCTAATCTAATAAACAGCATAATCAGGCCACTGCTCCTGCCGGGGTGTTTCACCCGAGTGTGAGCCCCAGAGGCAGAGTGAATTGAAGGGTTTTGGCCTAATGGGAACCGGCTTGCATTGGCCTTGTTCTCTCTGTGTGTGTTAACCGTCTGTTGTATATTGTCAGTGTGTCAGCTGTGGTGTGCATGTATGTTTGCGTGTCTGGCTCAGAGCATCTGCTGTGTGTGGACGGTCAAATCCAAGTCTGTAGGCTGAGTCAAGAGTGAAGCATTGAAGTCTTCTCCCAGCCTCTTTGTGGCTCAGCAAGAGCTTCAGATCTGGGTGGGAGGTGGAGGTTTGGGGTGCACCACTCGATCTTCTCCTCTCATGACCGCTCACAGTAAAACCTCCTCTCTCTGCAGGAGATACAGCATCTCTCTGTGGAGGCAGAACACACTACGTGTGCTCTCGGAGCTTATTCTGATTCCCTGCTTGTCCCCTCCTCCTCCTCCTCCTCCTCCAATGCCTCCTGCTGCGGCCTGTTTCTCTCTGCTTCTAATACTCAGCAGTTCCTCAAATTCCTCATTGCCATACCAACACAAAAATTTTATTTATTAATACCATGTGAAGAGTTTTGTTCCAAAATGAGACCCACTATATGGACTGTTGTCATGACAGTTAAGCACATTAAAGTTAATTTCTGTGGACAGAATTGTTTATTGTTTTGGATAGAATTATTTTATTTTACAAATGTTGTCTTGTGTTTTTGGATAAAATTTGCTGGATTAAATATAGTTTGAGTGGGTTTAGATAAAGTTAGCGTGATCACAGTGGCTCTGCATTCCTCTCACTTAGTTTTGCACCAATCGCCATCTCTCGCTAAAGTCTGTCCCCTCAGATGTTTTTCTCAAGAACTGGATCCTCTTTCACTGTTTTTCTCCCCATTACCCTACAGTTCTTCCCTGCACAAATCCATTTTCATTCCATTTTCCATTTTGTGGAGAGTTAAAATGTGTTGTTCTGACATAAAATGTGATGTTCTGATGTCAGAATATCACATTTTAACTCTCCACAAAATGGAAAATGGAATGAAAAAGGATTTGTGTTATATCAGAAACAAGAAAGTCTGCTAAGAACCTATCTATAATTACTTATAAGTAAACACCAGGCATATGCCAATACAGTTTAAAGTTATTCACAGGTTCAATTACTCAAAAGTCATGTTACACAAACTTTATCCTTCAGCATCTCAATTTTGTGATGTGTGCAAAACTGACGAAGGAACTCTATTACATTTATTTTGGGATTGTCTTATGTTACATTCAATTTGGTCAAATATCTTGATCTGCTCTAATGGATATAGAAAACTATACTTCCTCACAGAGACTTGGTTATTTTCGGATATTCATGTCATCATAAACAAAGATGGTGTCATTCTTGCCTTGCTCTTTTTTTCTTTTAGCTTCTCTTTTATTTTTTTAATTAAACACTTTTGTAGTGTGGTTTTGGAATTATTTATACACTAAAAAAACTTCCTAATAAAAACAATATTGAAACTCTCCACAGAGCCTCAGCAGAACCAGTGCCCTGTGTTTACCGTACAGTCATGTTACAAGCACAAACTGTAGATTGGCATACCACTGATGTATAATACTGGATGTATTAAACAGTTAAAGAGGAATCAGCTGTTTAATACATCCATGGCAGCCAGTTCCTTCTATTGAAAATTGCTCCCCCAACTTATATGATGAAAAAGTTTCTCCTGCTTCCTGCCTATATTGCATTCACATTAGTGTCTTTGTCTGGATGAATCTGGCCGACTGCCCGCACACAATAATATCTTGATACGACTCTTTGTGGTTTTTAAATATTTATTGGACTGAATGGTTTAAAGACTTGTTTTAAAATGTAGGGGTGGGGGCACTCAGGAAATTGTTTTCTTAGTTTTACAGCAGTTCCTTTTTAAAAAAGCTAATTTATGGCAAAAAGTCCTCTGACTTCTATTCCAATATCATACCACAACCAAACGTTGTTCCTGCGATCCACAGCGCACTATATAGTAATCCCTGTGTTTTAAACAAACAAGACTTGAGGGATTTTTGCCTTTGGGTCAGTGAGGATTTTTAAAAGAACATTTAGAGTTGGGAGGGTTGGGGGAGGCTGGAGGTTGGAGCTGCCTATTGTTGAGAAGGAGAAATAAATTAAATCATAATTTTGATACACACAACTAGGAAAGTGTCTGTTATATGCATAATATGAGATTCTGTATTTACAACATCTACGTTCAGTAGTCTAGGGCTGCAATGATTATTTTCACTATTTTCTCAATTAATAAAAAAATTGTTTTTGTCTATATAATGTCTATGAAATTAATTGTTTTGTCTATGAAATGTAGAGATTATAACAAAAAATGCCCATTATAAATCCCCAGAGCCCAAGGTGACATATTCAAATTATATTCAACCATCCAATCCAATGATATTCAGTTTACTATCATATACTGTAAAAAAATAAAATAAAATCCGCACATTTCAGAAAGTGGAACCATTGAAAGTATAGTAAAGTAGTAGTAAAGTAACTGTGTGTGTGTGTGTGCAGTAAAAAACATGACCAGTATCCAAGATTATTTCCCTGCTTTGGGAAATAAGGAGTCTTTTCAGTCAGAAGAAGATGAAAACTATACTCTCTCCCCACAGCGTTAATAAGCAAATGGATCTCATAGGCTGCTAATGGGGAATTGAATTATTTTGACAGAGGCTAGATGAATGAGGCCACATGAGATCACTACTAATGTAGTGTAATGGCTGATATTTGATTAGAAATGAGCATTTCAGAATGAATCATTGGTTAGACGCCAGAATGTTGGAGAAGTTGTAACTTTTTTGAACTGTAAAGTTACATTTTTGGATGTTGGAAGCTCTCTTTTGGCACCAGACAGGCTTTAAAAACCTAATTAGTTATTTTTGTGACCATGTAAATCTGTTTTGTTTTGTTAAAGTTTGAGTTAAAAAATGGAAAAGTACATATTTTTGTTTTCAACCTTTTAGAACTGGCAATACATCCCTTATTCGCTGAACAATTTCAGACCTTGCTAATCTAAATATACCGTTTTGCAGCAGCAGAAAACACTGCAAACTTCTTTTTTTTAATTGTCGTCTAGTGGTACTCCTAGTATTCAAAGACCTGTAGTCATTTTGATAGTGAAAGCAGGTTCCGCTCTTGTGTTTTATCTTTGATACTGAGCTATCCTCTTGCTTATATTTGCTTCCCATATTGTACATTTAAAGGAATAGTTGGACATACGCTTTCTTGCAGAGAGTTACTGTATGTGTTTTTACACATTTGTTTTTGTTCAGAATACATATGTGAACTACATGTTAATTAGTGAGCTTTAGAGGTGCTGGTAGGTGGATTTTGGACAGAGGCCAGCTAGCTGTTTCCCCCTGTCTTTATGCTAAGCTAAGCATCTCTTAACTGTAGCTTCATTTTTAACGAGCACATATGAGAGTGATATTGATCATCTCATATAACTCTCAGGAAGAAAGCAAATAAGCATATTTTGCAAAATATTGAACTATTCCTTCAAGCTGAAGTGTTTGTATGTATTTGTTACATGCTGGTGTATGAAGTGTGTAAAAGTCAAGGTTTTCTCTGCCCCTAGGTCCTAATTCAATAGTAGCTTGCTAATCACTCGACCTGTGGTTCTAATTACAAGTGTCGTTAGTGCTCCTTGTTTCTAATCAGTTGATGGGTGGAGAGGTGGGAAGAGTGTTAATACTGTTCTATTTAACCTTGAATTATGCATTACATGGTCCAGTCGAGTCGTGCCCAGTGTTATTGTAGAACAAATATGTCTTACATTTTACATTTAAGTATTTTTTCAGTGAACATTATTTTATTTGATCTAATTGTATGTGTGGTTTGTCCAGGGGAAGGAGACGACAGAGGAGGAGGATGAAGTCGCTGTGGGGATGGAGAAAGGCTTTATGGATGAATTCTTTGAACAGGTTTGTTTTCTGTCACAGTCCTGATCTTTCCTTCTTCTCTGTCTCTGTCAGTCACTATTATTCCCATTCACACATGTAACAGGTTGATAGTAGGCTAATAACTTGCCATCTTAAATTAAAGTCCAGGTCATTTTCTACACTACAATCTGCCTGGGTATCTCTCTTCTCTGCATATTGAATCTAATCATGTTGGTTTTTCAGAGCTCTATAATCAATCTCATGCCATTTCTCTTCTTGGGGGAGGGGAGGATTGATATGATTTATAGCTACTGACCTTACTGGTGTGGCATGGATCGTTTTTATTTCATTTCAAATGGCCTTTATTGATTCAACAACACAACAATGCTCTTCTTGTCCAGCTCTGAATAACATAACATTGGTGATTTCACTTATTTCTCTCCAATCTCTCCCTCTTGTGCATGAACCTGTGTAAAACTGCATCCATGCATGCATTTGGGAGTGTATTTTCCTATACATGCTGTGCACATGTGCTGGGAACACAAACTGAACATCATCATGGCTCTTAGAAGGGGGTCCCATTTTTAATGGGCATGCTACATCTCCTACAGCGAGTGGTTCAGAAGTAAAAAGTAGGATAATTCAGCTCAAATAAGAAGGCTGAAGGAGACTTTATATCTTCTATATAATCCATTTTTATCATCATTTATCATTTCTTTCACTTCTGTCACCGCTGTATTTCTTATATTTTATTAGGCAGTCCTTCTAGTTTTTAAAACACTTGTGTATGTAAACGTATGTACATGGGGGCTTTCACTTTGAAGTATTTAAATCACTATTGCAAATGCTGCTACAAAGGTAGGTCGTGTGAGGTTGAATGCCATTCATCAGCATTTGTGAGTTATAAAAGAGGACTGACAAACAACACTTGAAAGCAACATGAAACAACAAACACATCACCAAAGAGGCTAAATCATCTGTGAGTGAGCTGCAGGTGCATCAATCAAAAACCCTGCATAGATATTTAATAAGGGGAACAGTGTCAAAAAACCATGACGGAAAATACAGACAAACAACATCTACAATAAGAATCAGCCTTCACATTGTAACTAACCAACAGGCATATGATGGATGTACTGTATATAACATAGTTTGACAATTGCTAAATGGTAGTTCAGACAGCCATAGAAGTCATTTTAAATTCACATTTCCATACATCTCCAACTTTATATGACCACCTCAACGCTGCTTCCATGCAGCTGCAACCACCACCTGCTTCTCAGCACTTTAACTCCCTCTTCCTCCCCTGTTTCCTCCTGCATTAGCATTTAGATTTCTCCATTCAGAATGAGTTCATGTAGATTTAAGTGTTGTGTATCTCACACTCTGCCCGGTGTTTGTGAGCTTAGAGACAAGTCTGTGTCACACTTGTGCAGATTTGTTTTGCAGCAGAGCCACACCGCTAAACCAAAATGTGTCATATTCTTGTAATAAATAGCAGCATAGTGCTCACCCAGCTAATATGAGTATTGTGCACCATAATATGACCCATGTTTATAGAAAGGTTTACAATGGGGCCTCATTGATTCTTCCATTTCCAAGTTACTTATCCTGGTCATGTTTGTGGTGAAAACAGGACAAACAGAGCAGCCCAAATGATAACCCTAACTCCCTAACCCTTAATCCCTCTAATGTGTGCTTAATCTACCTGTGAGTTTCCTCCCAGTTCATCATGACTTCAAAGCCTCCAAAGGGAGGTGACCAGGAAGCATCCTTACTAGGTGCCCAAACTACCTGAACTGGCTCCTCTCAGTGTAAAGGAGCTGTGGCTTGATTTTGAGGTCTTCTTGAACCACTTAGCAGACCAGCCTCATCTCGCCTGCTTGTGTCCACATTCTTATTCTTTCAGTCACAACCCAAAGCTTGTAACCATAGCTGAGGTTTGGAATGAAGACTGACAACCACGAAATCTACTTGAGCGTTTATAGCGGCAAGATGAGGCAGTTGAGGTAATATAAGGTTCCCTCATCAGTTCTAACTTCTCTTTGGAACCGCTACTTGGACGGTATTTTGACCGTTGTCCAATTCAGAGCTCATGTCTTCTGAGCTATCTTCATCATTCTCATGCTCCAGTTCTGCTTTTAAATGATTCATAAATGGCACAAAAACTAATTCTTAATCATTAGTAACTTCAGGTATATCTTCTCTCCCAGAGCTGCTGTCTTTAAAACTCTCCAATATCAAATAAAATGCTGCCCTGCACTAAACCTGACACCCAGGTGCTGCACCATTATGTTACTGTGACAGTAAGCTAATATCAACAAACTTTTTCATCATTGTTTCTGTATTTATTTATAGTGTGCCTTCATATCCTGTCTATTAATATTGGAAAAGAGGAGATGACAAAGTACATACGTCTCGTCTGTCAAGTTCTATGCCCACATTACACGTACCCAACTTCATGCTGAAAACGCAAACAAATGTCTCACTTCGCTTCCCCTGCTCCCCATAATCTAGCAACACAAGTCCAGATCTATAAAACACTTTTTTTCTTTATTTTTTTGGAGTGTAATAGGTTTTTAGGTCTGCCCAGAAGTAAATTTCCCGAGTTTGAGATTTGACAATCATTACAGGGATACATGGCATAACTTCAAAAAGACACCTAAATCATTGTCATTACGTGATATTTTAGCTCTGAGGGAACACTGCAATCTGCAGTCATTTCTCTCACATTTGTCGCCTCTCATTTCTGTTCTGCTGCTGCTTCTCGCCTCTGACAGACTGTCTGTATCCCTCCTAGATATTGCACCGTACGTCTCTTTATCTGTCTGGGTATTTCAGTCTGCTACATCTGTCTCAAGTGAGAAAGTGAAGTAAGAGGAGTTTGAGTGAAAAATGGAGACATGGGGGGTCAACGTAGAACAGTTTAAGACCAAGCTAGAGGCCGGAGGGATGGTGAGAGAGAGACGTTGAAATGAGAGTGAAGTTAGACAGCAAGACCAGAGAGGAGGAACGGGTAGTAACATGTGACAGAGATTGCAGGGAGGGAGATGTAGTTAGTTAAGGGAGCAGATTAAGGGAGCAGAGGGAGAGAAGGAGTAATCAGGCTCTCACCCTGACATTAATTAAGCTTTCAGTGGTGGTGTGGAGGGATAGCAGACAGTGGAGAGATCGCTGCCGCTCTCTGTCCTCCTCTCACACCATAAACATGACCCTCAGAGTGTGTATATTGATTTCATAATGTGTTTGTGGCTTTTGTTTGTGCAAGCGTGCATGTGGCTATGTCACTTTCTGGTTTTGTGCCATAATGCATTAAAGTATCATGTGCTCCACTGTGCAGCACATATATCTCTCTGTGTGTGAGTGTGTTTGTGTGGATGTAATGGCCTATATGGCAATTAAAAGATAAGGCTGCATTTTATCTTTGTCAAAAAATCCCCTTAAGAAACCAAAGCCAACAATAAATGTATCCTTTTAAAAAGACATAAACTTTATCAGGCCGTCTCTGCCTGACATATATAATGCCTCCATGCCATAGAATTACATTGTCATCCAAAACCTCCCAGATCCCAAGTGGAAAGTGAGTCTAAGATGAGAGAGGAAAGTGTAGATTTTTCATGAGATTGCTCAACAATGTCCTGAAATGTTCTGATATACACAGTACATGAACAAAATGGGAATGGTTGTTTAATTTTGATTTCTTCTTTAAGTTAGCTAACGTCATCTAAAAATCTTGGAAAATAAGGCAGGATGGACGATTTAATTAGTCTTTACTTTGATCTCACTTGTAGGTTACAATTACATATGCTTTAAAAGTAATTTCAAAATATTGTTGTAGACATAAAGGTCTGAAAATCTGATTATGTAAGTTATGTGAATCGGTCTTTATTATTTTTGTACTTTTCATAGAGTAAAATTTATACAGTTTATATATATATTCTATTCTATTCTATTTGTTTTGTCTTGTAAGCCCTTTCATTTTGGGCATATTTGTATGCTTGACACAAAGATTTAAAAATAAAAAAAACCTTGATCATCACTATTAAGACACATGGAAGAGCTTTACTGTTGCATATGGGTGACATATTTCCTCATTGTTTCTGTTCCTCTCAGCTCGTCAAACTAGCAAAGCAGTTTACAAACACAACCTCGTCAGTGATTGAGTTCATGTTGAGCTGAAGATAAGTTTTCTGGAGTGACTCACTGCAGATGGTAGCTGTAATGAAGTCTTTACCGTTTGCTATGTCGTTCAACAGCAGGTACGACATCTGACGTTGGCTGTTTACCTCCACACTTTCTGGCCTTCAGTGTGTATGTGTAAGAGAGAATCTGTTGTATGCTGACTTCACACCTTTGATAGCAGTGTGTAAATGACTGTGTCTGCAAGATGTGTTGCTTAGTTGAGACTTTAACCTTATGCGGTCATGAACTGTAGCAAGCTGTAGCATTGAGAAAACATGCTATTACTCTCAAATTGATTGGGATATTATTTTTTTTACATACAAGGACAAACACCAGACAACAATTAAATTTATGTCATTAATGTTTTATGATACTGTAAAAGGTTTGTTTACATCACTATTGTAGTAAATCAGACCTATATGTTGAATTATGTTTGATTTAGAAACACACAGTTCTGATTTTCCATCTAAAATTTATAAACTGTGTATACCTCCAATTTTTGTGGTAAAGTAATTTATGAATTCCCCCTTTAACCACTGATGATTATAATAAATAATGTCATTTGTATAGCAATTTTAAAAACAATTACAAAGTGCTTTAAAGACAGATAATAACCTTCAAGCAGTGAGACAAAGATAAAAAAAATAGATCTGCTTATAAGACTTAATAAAAGTCATTAAAGATCTTTATTTTTTATCTTTATGTATTTGTCATACCATAAGATGCATATAAGAACCACTATTATTATTATTATTATTTTTATTATTATTACATTTGTCAGTGCTCTTCTTATATCGTGTAGCAAGGCTCATCTCATGCCCCCAAAAATCCTTCACCAGATGATGCAAGAATGAAGTGAGCAAAAGCAAGACAGACTCACTGTGGCCTCAAGCCTTCGAATCATTCTCCTTACCAGATAAAAATTTGACTTTTACTTCAGTAAAACTAAAATTAGATGACAAAGTAGGAAAAAAGCTTTTTAACCATTTAGCTGGTGTTGGGATTCAGGTATGGCAGGTTTGGTTATTAGCAAAAATATCAAAGATATTTATGAATATTAATACAATTATTAATATGATCAGGATTATTAATATGGATGAATAATTACGGGCCACCAAAATGGAGGACACGCTGTATTTGTCCTCACGATAGCATGCACCTTAACTTGTTATGCTATCACGCTATCTGGGTCCTTTGAGATGTGTGTGTGTGTACGTGTGTATATATACGTGTAAAGGTGTGTGTGTTAGTGGAGAGGAAAGAGAAAGAAAAGCGAGAGTAAGGCACAAGAAATCTCAAATGCAGGAACCCGGCAGAAAACTTTCGGTCAACAGCTGTGACTAGACTTTGGTCTGATAAAGCATAGTTATTAGCTTCCACAGTGGCTAAAATAGCAGAGTTAAACGGCCCAGAGGCATGGTACCGATAAGCACAAAAACACACAGCAGAAACAGGACACGGCGGTCTGTTATTTTCCACGATAATCCAAAACACTATTCACAACAATAAAGCTTAGATGAAATAACACAGAGTTATAAAATCTATCTCTGCCCAGACAAAAGCCTCTTACTTGAGATCGCTCTTGATAGCGATTTAATGCGTCAGTCTGTTTGATACTGACGGAGCCAGGTCTGTGCTGTTGGCGGGTTCAACGGTGAAACTGTTCCTTCGAATGGCAACAGAGGGAGCAGTAGTCAACTTTCAGTGGGGAGAGAGAGGATCAGCAGTGGCCTTTCTCTCCGTGAAGAAGCGGTAAAACGTGACTCCTCCTTCTACAGGTACAGGATCATTATGGGGAATCGATCAGGATCCATAAAGTGTGTTCAGCAAACACAAAGCAGTCTGTTGCTCGTCCAGCGAGTTGAGACTTTTCCTAGGAGTTAAAGTTCACGTGAAGCGTCTCCTGAAGCAACCGAGGCTACAATGGAAAGACATCAAGCAACGTGGCGTGCTTGGCTTTATGGAGGTGATGACATCATAGCCGTGCGCCAGGATTTCCTGCTCTGTGACTGGCGTCTTGTCCAGTAGAAATCCAGTGTTTGGATTCAAGCTGAAATATCCTTGGCGTGAATTAACAGCTGATGAAGACTTTTCACTGTTTCGCCTTTGTTTCCCATTCAGGCCTCAGGTCAAGGCTTTGCCTTTCCCAACTAGGCCGCTGCCCGCACCCACTGGTAAACAGGGCATTCGTACCATATACAGACAAATGTCTTGGTGTATACAAGTATGTGAAGATCATAAAGAAAAGTTATAAAATCGGTGAAGTCTTCCTGTGAGTGTTTGTGTGTCTGTTTATTTGTTTCTGTATGTATGTGAGCTTTTCAGCAGTGTCTGAAATTAGTTTTTCTCCCACACCAATAAAATTTGCCTGATGTCTTATGAGTCCTGAGAGACGCACCGTGACTCACTAACACATGGTCTCTAAACCGAGACAGCTTAAACTAGTTTCATCTTCTGCTCACTTACCGTCTCTTTCACTTCCTCCTCCCTGTATTCCTGTCTCACTCTTACTTTTTACCTTTGTGATCTCTCCCCACCTGTCTGTCTTACTTTATATAACTTTATATAACTGCCTTCTGTGGTGCCTGGTCTATACCCAGTGGTCTTCTAGAGCCAATTATGTTGTTATTTAAAAACAGATCCAATCAGCAGCTAATTAAAGAGATAATGGGAGAATAATGACCCAGGCTGAGAGGAGGAAAAGCTCAAGAATGTATGGATGGAGAGACGGAGGGAGCTCAGAGCTGTGAGAGGTGACAGGAAAGGTGAACTGCAAATGGAAAGGTCAAACCAGAGATTTGCACGGGGAAATAACCATGGACGTATCGTAGTGAAGAATGAAGGGAAACAGGCTGGCCTGTAGAGGAGCAGGTGTAGAGGAGGAGAAAGTGATCGGGGGTAGATGACAGACTGAGATGAAAGTAGAGATTGATGAAGTCACTGACAGATGTGACCTGCTGCTCATCCAGCTGTTGCCTGAACCAGAGGCAGCACAGCTGGTGACGAGGCAGCAGGGAGGAGGAGGGAGGTGATTGGTTAGAATGTCAAACCTGGATCTTGGTGGCAGATGATGCTGTGAAGTGCAGAGTTCAAAGGTCAGTTTTCTCTAATGCATTTAATGATGTGCTCAAATGAATAGTTCAGCATTTTGGGAAATATGTTTATTCGCCTTCTTGCCAAGAGTTAGATGAGATTGATTCCACTCTCATGTCTATTTGCTAAATATGAAACTCCAGGCAGTAGCTGGTTAGCTTAGCTTAGCATAAAGACTGGAAACAAGGGGAAACAGCTAGCCTGACTCTATCCAAAAGTAACAAAGCATCTCTAAAGCTCACAAATTTGTTTAATCTGAACAAAAACCGAAGTGCATAAACAATTCCACAAACTATAAATGTGCTATTTTTATTCTTGTTTATTGCCTTAAGGATATTTTATTTTCATCTCAAAAGTTAGTCAGTCTGTCATCTTTCTACAGAATATGCCTGATTATCCAAAATCCTTGAGATTTGTTTAAAGTGGAAATAGACTTTTTTGCTTTAACTTATCATTATGAAGTAAATATTGATTGCACAGTGTAATAAATGGCTAAATATTGACACCATCAGCATTTAGATCGGTTCCCTATAAGCCTTGCTTTCACTATGCTATTCTGTTTGGCACCGGGTACAAAGCTCTTTCTATTGTTTTATTGTGATATGATAAATGTGGAATATTGAACAGGCAAATCTGATGACACACTACTTGTATCTGCGTACACTACATTTTAGATGCATTGAGTATACTACCTGAATAAACTGGTCTTCCCGTTAGCTACGGTAGCTAACCGAGTTCGCTTTTCTAAACACATACTAAATAATTTCTGCTTTTATGTCTCCATTATAAACTAAATGAATGAACAAACCCACGTTTTTTCTCCTAATGTTTTCTTACGTTACTTCCACCTCCACCCTGACGCCAACCCTTGCTGTAGTTACTTGTTTGTGTGAAGCAATACTGTCACTCAAACTATGTTATTACTATGCACATCATTACAATAGTTTTTTCCTGTTCCCAAATTCAGTATAAAATTGTGACAATTTCAATTTACCTCTTTGGAGAACATGCTTCTTTCTTCTCTTTTATTTCTAAAGTGGTGTTGATCATTTCTTCACGGAGCAAGGCTCTAAGGAAAACGGAAAGCGACAGTGGCGTCTTTGTGACAGCACTGCAAACAATAATATCAATGCGGGGGGGGCCTTATCACCCAACATCAGTAGCCAAACTCACTAATGCTCTTGTGGCTGAATGGGAGGAAATCCCTGCAGCCAGGCTCCACAATCCTATGTAAAGCCTTCCAGGAAGTGTGGAGGCGGTTATAGCAGCAGATTAATGCCCATGGTTTTCTAATGAGATATTCAACGATCAAGTATGGGTGTAATGTTCGGTTATCCACATGCTTTTCGCCATGTAGTTTAGCCACATCATATTTTGGTGCTTCATGCAGCTCTGTAGTCCTTTTTCCACTGCAGACATCTTATTTAAACCCTGATTCACACATTCACACTTCTCATTCTTCTTCTTCTCCTTCATATCCCTAATTAAATCACAGGTTGTAAAGAGGTGAGTTGCGTCTTTCTGAGCAGCTGAATATCAAAAGTAGAAAACTGAGTCATTTTCACTGCACATAGTGATTCATCTTTCCTGCCAGCTGTTGTTGTTGACTACAATGACTTTAAATAATATTGGTAACATCTTCTAGGGACAGGGGGGACATGTCCACCCACGAGATTGTGGCTATACAATGTTATTATTAAAAAAGGGAGTAAAAAGGCATGTATTTTGAGTTACAGTGAGTAATCATAATGTACTCCCCATAATAAAGAGTACTAGACACTGGACTTGAACATAAACATGTAAAACTTTTTCATATCTGTGTGTTCTTTCACTTAAACCCGCTTCACTCTGCTTTCATTCTGCCTCTAATATGATAATGACATCTTCAGTTCAGTTTCTATCAACATCACTCAGGCTAATCACTGGTGCTTCCTGCCTCAGCACTGAGGAGATCTAAAGTGCCTTTTGGTCTCTCTCTCTCGACAGGTGGAGGAGATCCGGGGTTTTATCGAGTCTCTGGGAGAGAAAGTCGAGGAGGTGAAGAGGAAGCACAGCGCCATCCTCGCCTCACCTAACCCCGATGAGAGTAAGGCTGTTTGTCTTTTCTGTTTCTTCTTGTTTAATTATCTGAAACAGTTCTCTCAGGTTATAAGCTCATAACACCTGGATCTTTACAACTCCAGGTGAGTCCAGGTGGAGTTTTTGTACTGGTTTTGTCTGATTGCCCAGCTGCATTTGTATCCTCTAGTTAAAAAATACTGTACAGGTGGGTGACAGTAAAGGAAAAATCTGAATAAATCAGGGCATTTCCACCACAGAAACTTTCAGAGGGGATGAAGAGCCTTTTGAGGAACTCAGGCACTTAACCTACACTCAACTGGAACTACTGGGGCAGGGTTTGCATGGCTGAACTGAAATCTTAAGGATTATGACTTTACTGTTGTTTTTTCTTCTAATTTAGTAATTCAGCATAAATTAAGGTACTGATTCAACCAGAGGTTACATTGTCTAAGCCAAGACTGACCCTTTTGCACACATGCTATTTAATGATAACATTAATGTTTAACACTCAGTAATGAGTCAGAGAAGCTCTTAATGGAAAGCAGAAAGAGAATAAAGCCAAACGTCACTATTTTATATGCCATCTTGTACAAAGGCAGCAAAAAGCCTGATAAAAGAGGCAGATTCCACTGAACAAAAGACAAAAAATTACTCCATTCCTTAAAAGAAATTGAGGAAATAAAGGACAATTTGTCAGAAAAGCACGAAACGTGCCTGTGTATGGAGACTGTGAGAACCTTGAAGGTGTCACCAATCTGTCCTCTGGCTTTTTGAGTGTTTATGCTCTCACAGTGAAATCTCTAACACCCTTGTTTGTCCATTTTTCTCCACTTTTCTGCTCCCTCTCCACAGTCCTGTCCTTACCTCTTCACCTGCTGTTACCCGTCCGCCATATAGCTCTCTCTTCCCTTCACCCATTTCAACCACTCTCCTCTTCACTTTTCTTCTGTCTATGCTGGATACTACTATCCAGCTTTCCTCCCCTCTTTCTACTCCCCCATCTCTGTTCTCTCACACCTCTTTTCTCATTTATGTCAGGGCATTGATCTGGACCCCTGCTCTCACGAGGGGGATGATACTCACACAAGTAACACCCCCAATCCCTTTTCCTCCCCCTAATTCCCTACCCCCCACCTACCTGAAAAAGCATCGATCTGTTTGCAGCAGTTTGGCATCAGATGAGCCCTTTAACTAGACACACAGAGCAGACCAGCAACAAGGCAAGGTGCTGCATTTAAGATACGAATTCTTCCATGAGTCGTCTCCTCGTCTCCTTTGTGACCAAAATTGATGCTCTGTGTCTGTGTGTGTGTGTGTGTGTGTGTGTGTGTGTGTGTGTGTGTGTCAGCCTGATAAATGCACATCAGTCAGCAGCTGATGTAAATGTCAGGGTCATTCATTACATGGAGGTCAGTATGCTGTCTGCCTGTTGTATTGTGGCCACTGACGGAGAATAGAATTATCTGCATATCCTCATTGAGGAAGGTCCTGAGCAGCATTTTATATTGTGTGTGTGTGCATGTGTGTCTGTGCAACCTTTCTCCTAAAAATTAATTAATCTAATTAATTTACAACTAATCAACTAATACATCAACTAATACATTTTGTTTGGGAACATATTGATGCCCAGATTAAATTTATATCAATATAACAAAACCAGCAGGTAGTACACGGGGAATTGGGCTTTCTAAATTTTAAAAAGCACAACATTGAAATTATTATTATTCAAAATACATTTTGAATGTATCTGCAAGAAGTCCACTGTCAATGTTTCCTATTCATTTTCCTGACAATATCTGCTCCTGGCAACTAATGCATGAGTAATGTCTTAGGAACTCTAGGCAACTCAAATCACTCAAGCATGACTTTGGTCCAGACTGAAATATCTCAACAACTATTGGATGGACTGCTATTACATTTTGTACTGACATTCATGGTCTTCAGAGGATGAATCCTAATGACTTTGGTGATCTTCTGATTTTTCCGTAGCTCTACCATGAGGTTGGCATGTAGTTTTGAGGGAAATGTCTATTGGATGGATTGCTTTGAAATTTGGTACACACATCCATGTCCCCCTCAGGATGAATTGTAATCACTTTAGTGATCCACTGAATTTTTATCTTGCACTAGGTCAAAATTTCAATTAGTTAAATATTTTGGTTTATGACCAAATATCTGCAAAATATTCCCCTTTTCATGCAAATATCAGCATGCTAACATGCTAAACTAAGACATGCTAAACATTATACCTGCTAACATCTGACAATGCTAACATGCTGATGTCAAGCAGGTGCAATGCTTACCATGTTGACTATCTTAATTTAGCATATTAACGTGCAAATATTTGCTAATTAGCACTAAACACAAGGTACTGCTGAGAATGATGGGAATGTCATTAGTTTTGCAGGTATTTGGTCATAAACCAAAGTATTGCACAGATGAAAATGTTGACCTGATGGTGGTGCTAGATGAAAAGTTATGGTATCACTAAAGTTATTACAGTTAATCCTGAGGGGAACATGAATATCTGCACCAACTGTCGTAATGAATTGCCCCAAATTTTAATAAATTACAAAAAGTCAACACTGACTTCTGGACACAAAGCCCTGTCTCTGGTGTCAAAGTCATGTCCAATCAAACAACCTGAGCTCCTCCCTACATCTTTGATTTGGTACAGTATAAGAATGGCACACTTCCTGGATTAGAACAAAACATGGCCACTGAACATAATTCAAGTGGCAGTTTTGTCTCCTCCAAAATGTCTTAGACATTGAAAATTTATGATATATATGAATATGATTCATAGAAAATAGGGTTGGTGTATGTGTTAAGATCATAAGAACTGTGCACTGTGTTGTTGGCTAATGTGTGTAGTCTTTCTGTCTCTGTGACTGCTACCGTCTGTAATTCTGACATTTCTATGCTTCAGCTTGCAATAGAGTGTGTCATCAAAACATATTAAATTATATATTATTGAAAATGTTGCTCACATAAAAGGCCAGTGTGGTATTTCATAATTTTTATAAAAAATAAAACTTAAGTGTTAATAGTGTCCAAATAAGTCTAAATTAAGTCTTTCTAACTCAGTGTATGTTCCCCATTCTAAAGTGAGGTCTTGCTCATAATTAATTCACTAGTAGCTTGACACTTATTGGTGTGTTTTTTAGTGTTTTTTTTAATCATTTTGATAATCACCTCAGTGTCTTAAATAACCGTTAGTGACGTTAGCTAGTCACTCAGTGTAGCCCCAATGCTATGGCTCTGTTTTACACTCGGTGCTTGGAAGACGGGGTACATCAGTCACTTAATTTTTGGCAGCTTATCCAAGCACCAAGTGTAACAAAGAGTCATAGCAACCTAACGTTAGCTAAGCTGTGAAGATCAGGCTAACGTTGGTGCTACACACACACACACACACACATACTTTTACTTTTTTTTAGTAAAAGTCTGTCACAACTCAGCGTAACATTGTAAGGCGGTAAACCTTCTGTTTCTGTCACGGTTTATCAGTTTCATAATTACATCACATCTTCCCAGCCACCACCCACCTGGCCAGCTTCACGACCCTGAAACCCTACTCCCTCTCCTCTTACTCCCCCTCTGCTAAGGGAGCGTTTATGTTCGCTGACTGAGACGTTTCCACTTGCGAAGCCTGTATTAATACACACACACACAGCCTCTGTGTAATATTACCTTCGCCCCTGCATTACACATTATCCCATATCACAGTTTACCCACCCCCCTAAATGAAGCAAATTTCCACTAGGGAATTGCAATATACAGTGTGTGTGTGTGTGTGTGTGTGTGTGCTTGTTTTTGCTTGGTTGGTGTTAAGGATTTGTGTGTTTGTGTGGGCTCAGTAGCGGTGTACAGTAGTAGGTTCAATAATGATGATAGATTAGGTAATAACCATCAGGTCATAATGGGTATTGAACCTGCGTTTCCTCGAGCACATTCCTCTAATGCAGGAAAGGAAGACACAAATACATTTTATATTTAGAAGCATGACTGAATTCACATTGTCAATTAAATAATTAGATTATTTGTTTTGCTTTCTGGTATTGTTTATTGGCCTTGTGCAGCACGGCTTCTTGTTATTTTGATTGATTAGACTGTACTTGATAGATTGCATAACGAAAGGTCAAAAGTCAGTGATCATTGCTTCTCCTTCCAGGAGCATCAGCTTTTCATAACAGGGTGGAGGTATTAAAACCTTTAAGAGTACCTGTTTAATCCACATTAGAGTAGTGTAGTATTGGAAAATAACTATTTATGGCACTGAGACAATGTTGTTTTTAGATGTTTTCCCATGTTAACCCTTTCAGTCTCAGGCCAAAAACTGTTTTCCGTTTTTCCATTTATCAGTCTCTCATTAGCTTCAAATATGGAAGTATTGCTCATTTTATATTATTAAAGAATAACCAGGACTATTTGAAAATTCACAAAAAAAATTATGTGAATAGTTTAAATAATTAAGGTTGGCCTAGAAAAGTACAAAATGCATTTTCAGCATCAGAATTTTGTCAAATTTTTGAAAGTTGTCAAATATGATAGCTCATTACAGAACAGTAACACAACTAATCAGTGACTTTTGTGAGGTTTTTGGTGAAACTGACAGGAGCAATGAGTTTAGAACAGCTTCATAACCAATAAAAAGAATAGTGTAAAACTGATCAAGCGAAACAACAAAGATTTAATCAAAGTAACTTTTACTCAGGTTTTACTCAAATCAAACATGTCACTAACCTTTCTGACTTCATAAGGGTCAACTACTCGAATGTGAATTAATGATAATATATTGATTGGATTGGTATAATAACACACAAGTAGGGGTTACAAGCAAGAATGATAGCTCATTTTGCTTGTAAGGACCAGGGCTATTGATGCGTTGAGTGACAGTGAGACAAACCAATCGATTCGTCTGCAAGCCTCACTTAAACAGTGAGCGGGATGCCGTCTGGAACTGATGGGGTTTAACTTGTCACAATTTCTTCCACTGTCAACATGTCTAGTTCCTCTCCTCTTTCCCACAGTGGCTGATATGTTGTATTAGATAGCAGTTTCCAGAGATAAGAACAGTTTACAGTAGATAGTGAATTTTCTTACTAACCCTCTGTTTCTGTAGTTTGATAACTAGATATGGCTAATCTCCCATTCCCCCTCTCTTTAGTCTCAGGTTAGATACCTATCATCATGGTCCTCACTGAAGGAAAGTGTACTTTAATCTGTTTTGCAGCATTGCATTACCTTCAGCTATGGAAACTGGACTCCATTCAGTCCCAGAACATGACAAGAACTGTCACCTTTATGATTTGGATGAGGTTATATTCTACTGTCCATTTTATCATGATATTTAAGTTAAGCCTTTGTTGAAAATGTCTGCTGGATATTTGTCGGACCCAGTGTATTTGACATGACAAATGAATGCAGACTACACTACATATTTACATACAAGGTGTTTGACTTGACTTGAGAGTGTTGTATGTTTCATTTGTTAAGTTTATATCTGGTATACTATGTTTTAACACATATGGATACAGTACCATTGTGTTTGCTTACTTTCCTTCTGTTTTCTCTTTCTCTGTATGTCTGTATGTAATGTAAGTAGTGTCTTGTAAGCCCATGTGAGCTGGGTGTATGACATTTGAATAAAAATACTCATTGATTCACTTTACCTAAACATAAGACCAGTTTGTGCTCCTTGTCACAGTTCTCCAGTAGGGTTGGGCAGATGGCCGAAGCCATCGTCCATTTCTGAAGGCTGACAGTCATTGACCATAGAGCCCTCCACCATTGTAACATTGTGATTTAAAAGCCACCCACCCCCACCCCCCCAATTCGGTAGTCATCGCCCAAACCCTATTCTCCATAGTTGTCCAAATGTACATTGTTTTTCTGGAAGAGTAGTAAAATAGTCAAAGCCAGAAAATCCATTGTTATAAATGCTTGTGTATCCAATTAAGGAATGGGCTAAAGTGATTTTATGTGGGTTTTATCTTCTTACAGTGTAGCTTATAGTGTAATTTTACAAACTACTGGGTATTATGCATTAGAAGCAACTGAACAACAGCACAAAAATACGATTTTGTAGGCTAAAGTTAATCAGACAAGTGGTTCAGCCTACTTCTTAAAAATTATCTCCAGTGTCACAAATAGATAGAGGTGTAGCACAAAATTCTGGGCCCTATACATAAGCTCTGTGGGCCCCCTCCCTCGATCCATGTCTCTCATGCATCTTTTGAAACATTTTTACAAATAATTGAGCCAACAACTGTACACATTATTCTGTAATTGTTATTAGGGTAGTCACTAATGAACTGTCCATACCACATTTAAACAAGTAATAATAATCTGTGATATGTGCTTAAGTTTCCACAGTTCTCACCACATTTCAACCCTATTTTCTCAACATACAGTAGCCTACAATTACCGTGTGATACTTTTACTATGGTTAAATGAGGTTTGCTTGGAGTATCATGCTGAAGAGAACATTATTTTCTCTCTTTTTTAAAGATCAAATCTTGTTTTTATAAAGCACCAGTAATAGTAGAACATTGAAAAACACAAGGTAAGCTGATAAATATCTTTTAAATTAAAACTGTATTGTTTGAATAGGCCAAAAATTAAACTGCAGCCTACTGGTAGGCATATTTATGACATAATTTAATCATCTAAAAGTGAAAAATAGACCATAGGTTATATTTTAATTAGACTCTGCCATCATTGATCATCTTAAAATTTGAATTATTCTCAGTTCTTGGTTTACTTGGCCTACCTTTAACTCCCTGAAATTGATGGTGGATCATCTGGCACATTACTGTCTTTTGAAGGCAGTTTTTAAGATAGCCAATGATATCATATGCATCTTGAGATTGCAATGTCATGCTAGCTTACTGGGAAAGGTGCTAAGCATAACTCCAAAGTAAAACTGTTGTTACCGCGAGGTCCGCGACACCTCATGTCAAATGATTGCTTGTAATGACTTTTTGTAGCCGCTACATGAGCTCACCTTGTCTCACGTCCTTGGTACCTGTCTCACCTGCCGCTGCTCCACTATCGGTGGCTGTTTCTGAAACTGACGGCCATGTGTTTCATGATGTTAAGCTTTGCTAAGTAATGTTGATAGATATAATGTCATATGACATTGTAGCTATGATGCTGATTAATTTATGATACTAACTAATTTATGTTATGCCAAGCTAATTCCTGATATTAGCTTAAAATATTCTTAAACTGTATAAGTTGTGCTCACCATTCTTTTGAAAGAAATTAGTTGGTACCCTGATGTCCCTTTCTTGGGGAAAGGCATGACTTACAGTGCACTTTGGTGCTCCAGTATCAGCAGCCACTCGCTGGATTAGCTGCATTTAGAGAGGAATCCAGCAGGGGAAGACTAACCCCCAACACCCACCCACCCACTATAACACCCCTGCAAATAGAACAAAATTTATATCACTAAACAAGATAATCCATCCATGCATGACAACTGACACATGTAGATAGCCAAAATTCACACTTGCAATCACACCTACAGGCAGTTTAAGAGTCTCCAGTTATCCGAACCCTTGTGTCTTTGGACTGTGGGAGGAAACCTGAGCAGTGATTGTGCACTCGGATCATGAGAGATTGATGCCAATGCACTTAATGTGCCTTCCTGGTTTCTACATTAAAACCATTTGAGACAAACAGCCTGGAGTAATACCTTATAGTGCTGTCTGTGCTACTTAGAGTATGTGAAAATCAATGCAAAGCTAACAGAAAACCAGCAGAGAGACTTTAGATTTGTCTTTCAACACTTCTGCCTGCAGAGTTTTGGATCAATTGTAAAGTCTAACTCCAACTAAATCGGGTAACTCAATCTTGGCTTGTCAGACACGAAGAAGAGAAAGGAAATGTTAACCTCCTTTTGCTTGTCAATCACTCAAATTTCACATTTGCATTTTTACTCTGGACCAGAGGAACACACATCTTTTGTGACTTGAACTAACAGCTAATGCAAAATGTACTTATACTTCTAGTTTAATTAGATGCAGAGAATCTGCTCCTTAACACTGATACTTGAGAGTTTATTTAACAACATTTCTCAGTCTGTTTTTCCAACCACTTATCGTTTGCTCCCTCTGACATCTCAGCCTCCAGTTTCTAAAGAGCATCTTTCTTCTGACTCCTGAATGTCCTCAGCTCTCTAGATGCTTGTTTTAATTGCAGCCTGCGAGTGTTACTATTTCTGGTGCGGTGTTTTTGGCTGAGTATGCTCCCACCCTCGGAGTGCTGTTTGCCAAAGCTCCTCCACCCTCAACCAAAATTTTATAGTGTTGTGTAAGTTCCCCCAGCTTTCTGTATTCCCATTGTTCTTCCTCAACAATCTTTTTACTTTGTTTTTCACCTTTATCTCTCTCTATTCCCTTTTCCCTTACATCTCCCTCATAATGCCCAAGCTGATGTAGTGTTATAGCCATTGAAGACACAACTTTGTACTGTGGAATAATAATATCCCTTTTTAATACAATGTACTAATGTTGATGGCACATTAATGCATACAACAGAGGTCAGAGCTAGTAAGATAACTCATTCACGCAGGGACTGCCCTCTGCTCTCTTGACACCTGAGCCAGCAGTCAGCAAGAGGTGTGCAGTGCTCTGATCTAGACTGAAATGTCAAGTGTTGGGAGACAGGGGGAGGTTTCAAAGTGACAGTAACACTGCCGTGTTAACTAACAGCAACCCTGTTATACTGTTTTGGAGGATGTTGCAGGAGAAAGACAAGTTGTTAGAGAGAAGGAGGGGCTTGTTAGCACAGACTTAATCAGGTACAACACCCAGATATGCTTTGTGTGTTTTGCTTGCTGCATAAACTGTATGACTTTATATAACTGTTTGCACATATGCAAGACCTGTAATCAGATTTGTGTGTAAAATTGGCACATTTTCCTTTGAAGACTGATTTTGTTTTATAGAAATGTTATTTTGTGTGCAGCACAATGTACAGAACTAATCTAAATGGAAGTGTGGTAACCACGATCTGCCATTTTCAAAGAAGAGATATTTATGTGGCAATGTCCCAACACCTTGAACTTTATGTTTGACAGTAGTTCAAGGTGTCAAGTTTCATTAAATATTAGTTTGTCCTGTTGACAAGGGAAAAATATTATTTGAACAAAACTATAGGTTTATACAAAGCACTGTTAAATTAAAAATAAAGTGACTACTGAATATTTACCAGAGTGTGCTTGTTTGCTATATTTATTTATTGTATTGTATTAACAAGTGTCGCTTTCCATTTTAATTTTTGTTTCTTTTATTTTTTATGTGTAACTGTATCTATAAACTGCTTTGAGGGGTCATCATGGAATAAAGGAAATGTCCATAACAAGTACAGTACATAACAAGGATTTTAAATTGTAATACTTGTCGTTGACTGTAGCAACTCTGTGGAACAACTGTCAAAATGAAAGGTAGGGATGAGCAAGTGTGTTGTATCTAAACTCCTCACGAGTAGTTTATCTGTGCTGTCAGTCATTACCTGAGTTCATACTGTATTCCATAAGGTAAATACCAGTAATGTGTGAGGGATGCGCTCAGATTCTGTCTCTACGAAACATCAGACAGCTGGACTCTAGACGATCAATAAGCAGAGCAAACACACAAAGGACTGGTAATATATTTACAGAGAGAGCAGAGGGAGACAGAGAGCGAGAGAGACTGCGAGATGTAGAAAAAGATAAATGGCTGCAAGTTAGAGATTGGAATGGCAGCAATTGACCCTGAGTTAGAGCGGAGAAAACAGAATCGGCTCGGTGTCTTGTCAGTGTCACAGTACCCTGACATCAGACTGACACACACACACACACACACACACACACTGTGTCGATATAATAATAGGACCTGTTTTATCAGTGTGAAAGACAGACTGTTGATTGTGACGGTCATGTGGATAAATGCTGCTGCTGTAGAACCAAAGCTGATGTGGGATTGAAGCTTAATGTAGGAAAGAATTGACCAGGGCTTCAAGGAAGTCCATCTTTTATTAGATCTCGGTAATATGCTCTCATTCTCATATTCCTGATTAGTGATGTAGGTACCATCCTGATCAGTAGACACAAAGGCTGGCGGTATAGTGCAAGTGAAGTGAAGGCTGCCAAAATGACATCAAATATGATGCTGCAAATAAATACCAGTATACTAGTATACCATATATACAGTACATGTTGGCATATTTGCGGTTGATAGTGTGATTGTTGCCAAACAATAGATGTGGATATCCATACCACCCTCATATCTGTAAACTAAATATGAAGCTATCACCTGCAGTCGGCTAACTTAGCTTAGCACAAAAACTGGAAACGGTGGGAAACAGCTAGCCTGCTCTGTCAAAGGTGATGACCTACCAGCACCTCTAAAGCTCACTTATTAACAAAGTGTGCAAAGTTTTTTATATTGTTGATTTAACAAAGATGTTTATGTATGTTTGTAAAGGGGGATTGTTTTTTTTTTCCAACGATTTCCACCAAATCTAACCATGTAACCATGTACCATAAATGATCTGCTTCTTAACCGAAGTGTATTTGACTGAAATTGAGAAGTGTTGCATTAGGTTGTACCTGTCTGGTCTGCTTTGTTTCTCTGTGTTGTTTCAGTCATTTCAGTTTAATTCTGTCTGGGCAAACATGGCAAAATTGAAACTGTTCCCAGTATACTGCCAAATGTGGGAATAGTCATATTTAAAGTCGCCCCATTGCTCTGGTGGTTGAAGATGCATGCAGTGTATGCATGTAACTACAATGTCCTAGTTTTGAGGGCCTTTGTTGCATTTAAAGGATACGTCTGGTGTTATTATGTAGTTTTCATATTATCAATAAGTCCCATGAAAAGCCCAAGAAAACCCGAATTAGTCCATCCCTCAATATCTACCGACTTTCCAGACAGCTGTCTGTGGTTCTTAGCCCCAAGCCAGTTGGTTCCTACAGAAGACATAAACCTCTTAAAACAGGTCACAAAGATATTATTAATTTTTTTTTAAAAGGATAGGTAATTTCCCAGGTGGGCACTTGTATCTTGTTGTCTTTACTTCTCACTCGCAAGTAAAGGTAAAAAATTATCTTTAAAAATGCATCTATTACAGTTTAATAAATATTCTGGGATACCATTTATTTCATCTTCTCGCTGCCCTTCTATCTTCTACATTTCCTCCATTTCTTCCTGCCTCGTAGCATCTCTTTCTTTCCCTCTGCCACTTTGAAACAATCTCAAGCTAGAGAGAGGACCGACTGCACACATCGCCATAGCAACACAGTCTTAATGATGGCAACAAGCGTGACCTGAAGATTCCATTTGAGAGCGTCTGGGAGAGAGGGATGGGGTGTGAAGCCACAGCTCAATTGACTCCTCAGTTTTGCCCTCTAATTTGCTTCCCTCTCACTTCTCCCTCGACTTATTCATCAGTGTCTGCACTCTTCTTCTTTTCAGGCAGCCAATAATGAGGCTGAATAGACACTTGATCGAGCAGGTTGGCCTAGTCTGTTTGGTAACAACGAGGGGGAAATCTAATCTAACTCCTTAACACACATACACATACCACACACACTCACTCCACGTATGGCCCAAAAACTAAGCTCGGTTTTTATGTCATTATCTCTGTGATGCCGGTGCAGCTGACCTCATGGAGCAGCTCACCAGAGGTTGCTATGGTTACGCAGAAATGAGAGGGACACTTTTTCATAACCTTACCCCTCTATGTGTTTCTGAAGTTGTGCAAACGTGCACAAGTGGACGCAAAGATTAATATATAAAATCTTGTTAGGGAAAAATCCATTAATTAAAAATACCTTCCTTTATTTACAATGAAGTAGCCCTTGTTTGATTATAGACAGGAGACGAATATATTCAAATGTATAAAACGGATATGGTAATGCTGCGAGTGTTTGTTTTAGAATTATTTGCGAAAAAAACAATTTTTCAGATTTTGTTCTTTCTTTAGAATTTAATATCCTATGTTTCAAATATTTGATTTAGTTATTGTTCGTTTCCTCTGTAGTTGTACAATTGGATTGGCTTCTCTGTATATCCTCCATGATCCTCATATAATTTTACTATAGTATTTAATTTCTCTCTCTAACTGCTGCACACTTGTGCTTGTCATCAGAAACCTTTCTTTTCCAGGTGAGACAGTATATTTACTCTATGTAATAATGGTTCCTTTACATTACTTAAATATAACAAAGTTTACATTCAGCATTACTCATCAAAACGCGTTGTGTATATGGCCTAACAAATGTGTTGAATGCAGTTCAATTCAATTCAATTTTATTTTTATAGCGCCAATTCATAACAGAAGTTATCTCATTGCACTTTTCCTATAGAGCATCCTAGATCGTACTCTTTATAGTATTATTTACAGAGACCCAAAAATTCCCACCATGAGCAAGCACTTGGCACCAGTGGCAAGGAAAGAGAAAGAGGCAGAAACCTCGAGCAGAACCAGACTCAGGGTGGGCGGCCATCTGCTGCTGCCGGTTGGGTTGAGAGAGAGAGAGAGAGAGCATTCAGTAGCACAATGCAAATTCCACAGAATTTTTAAATAATAATAATGTAATGGTAGTGGTAATATTAATATTAATAAAATAATAATAGGAATAATAGTGATAGGAATAATAATTATAATAATAATTGTATTAGCAGTTGTCAAGCAGGAACATGGGGGCAGCAGGAGGCCCGCAATCATAGATCCAGACTCTGCATCTCCGGAGGCAGAAATACCTGCTGAAAGTGACAGAAGGAGAGAGGAGAGAGACGAGAAAGCACAAAACTACGGGAGAGAGAAGATGTCGAGTTGGTAGCATGCATTCATAGGATTAAAATGCATTCAGATGGAGAGGGAGAGGAGGAGAGAGGTGCATCATAAAACATTTGCAAAGCTTTAATATTTTAAACTGTGCATTGTTTACATCCATGTTTGCAAGCTTGCAGTCTTCTTCTCTGCCTTTGTTGGTGCATTGTGTTGTTTCTTTGCATGTTGCCGCCGCCAACTGTTGATCAGCAAAATAGTGTGAAAACATTTGCAGTAACGAGTAATACATCACCTCTGTGGTTGCATGCATGCATTTGCGCATAAACAAGATGGGGACCCACTCATAAAAAACATTGCTCCATAGTGGTCAAAAACTCCCTCGAGTTTCTTTAAGAAACATCAAGAACTCCTGCCTGGGCGTCCTGGTGGTTAGGGATTTAACATGTAATTGTATCTTCCCTGGTTCGAGTTGGGTCAGAGGGACCTTTGTTGCATATCATCCCTCTCCCCTAGTTTCCTGTCATCTCTTTACTGTTGCTATCAGAAAGAGAGGAAAAAACACCTGCCTGTCTTTTGCAGCTGGATATAAAATTTTGTAAGTTATTGGTTAGCACTCTGCATGTCCGCCACTTTGTCCCACTGAGCTGTATGTACCACAGGCTGGTGTTTGCTGATATGGAAATATCGTCTGTTAAGCAGATTAAAAGCTTGTAGTACTTTGCTGATCAGTGTGTAATAGGTTCACTATCTCCACTGAGCTGTTATAGTTTTGCATTATCATACAAGCTAGTCAGAAGACTTAGTGTTTGGTATAAGCTGCTGATTAGGATTCATATGATATATATTATTCAGTGTGAATAATATGATGCTTTATTACAATAGTGGATCCTCCAGTTTTTATTGTCTGTGTTTATGAGCTTTCAGCTCAATAGGCTAGGCATGCAGGCTGTCTTGACTTTTTTTAATCGTCAAAGTGTGATATCTCTGCCATAAAGAGCATTCATATAATGTAGATTTGCAGTACAGCTGTAGAGAAGGAGATGATATGATTATCTCATAATTTTTAAGCTTCTTTCTTATCATGAAATATGTGCAAATATTATGTTTTAATAACTTAACATCTACCAGCGATTGAAGTCTTCATACTGTGTAATCAAATCATGCATTGAGGCTCTGTCTGTAATTGGATGCAGATGTTTGCTATGGGTTTCAGTTCAGTAGTGCTACCCCCCATCTCTTATTCATCTTTGTTATTTAGCAGAAGCAGATAACATGCAGAAGCAAACTCATTATAAAGAAGCACTGCAGGCAGTTTGGTTTGATTGAATAGTTTGACTTTTAAGGTCCATCGTTTTTGTCTGCTGGCTTCCAGGGGCTTGTTAACATATGGAGATTTGGTTCTCTTATGGCATTAAGATGGTAAATGACTTTCTCACTTCTTTGCAATGTGCTAAAATTGGCAATTAATGCTCCAGGGTAGTGTGTGTGAGAGAATGTTTGTGAAAGCCATTCTGTTTTCGCCTTTTCCCTCCTTCTTGTTCTTCTCTATATCCAGACTCCGATTTTTCTCTCCTGTCTGAAGTGAAAACTATTTAGCATTTGTAAGCAGTACATAAACATTTAATAAATGGTTTATAATGCTATAATGTCGTTGTAAGCAGATATAAGTGTTTACTAATATATTTGTCAACAACTATAACTCCTCCTGTAGGCACCCATCAGTGGAGGCTGGTGTATAAACAGATAATGAATGACAATTGAGGTGATTAAAACACCAAGGAAAATGGTTTGTAGTAGTGAGGATAGAACATTGGAAAAGTAATGATCATCTTTTTTCCTCTGTTCCAATTTTCTATGCAATTACAAAAGAAGTTCCTTAGACAAGATTAGTCAAGTGAACCGTTCATGTGCATCTACATCACCAACGAGAATATTGTTTTGTTTCAATTTATTTTCTGTTAATGGATTCCACTTAAACTGGCTACTATTATCTCTTAGTAGTAAGTCCAGTTTCTTCTAATCTAATCACAACATATTTTATTGATGTTTGAGGCAAGGCTCAATTAATCCAATCTAAAACACTAGATAAAATGTGTTTTCAGTGTCTCCAATGTGTAATAATCTGAATAACTGAATCTGTGTGTGTAAAATATGATTATGAAACTGCTGGTTTGGCTGTCACTGTAATGAGCGACAGAAGGGAGAAAAGACTAAAAGGAAAAGACTCAGTTTGTCATAAGCAACATGACAACACGATGTGACAGTCACTCCAGCCATCCTTCAGTGCAGCTGCATTTTGAAGATTGCACTTATGAGAAGAAATGTGTCTGTACATGCAGGTGGAAGATACGAGTGTAAAAAAGCCCCTACATAAATGGGGCTCCCATCCGAAAGTCATTCTCAATTGAGAATGACTTCCGGATGGGAGCCAAAACGTCTTGATTCTGAAAACTGTGTCCAGATGACTACGACTGAAACCTTTTCTACGATAGAACACTCCTGGACGAATGAGGGATACTACACCGTCTTATTTTGTAACTGTTTTTCATATTTTAGCACAGCAGAGAAAGACAAACTAAATAAATCATGCAACATCGGCCTCAAGCTAAATAAAGGGGTTAGTATGCTTCATACTAGGTGCTTGTCAGATTGTTGATTAGCGTTTGAAACCTCACTCCTCCCACATTTTTAAAATCGGAATTTGAGGGTCTGTGTTGGACAATTTCTGTAACTTTCCCAAAGCTGGCAATCCAGCAAGCTTGCCTACTTCACCCAGCGTGCAGAGGTGAAAAAGTAGGCAGGCTTTGAACTTCTCTCCTCAAGCTCTCTTTTTTCATTCTACATACAATTACTTCTGCCACTGTTCATGTGTGCAAATGAGTGCAACGCCACAAAGGCCTTCAAGGAGAGACTGTCCAAAAGTGTAACTAACGATTATTTTAATTACTGATTACTGTGCTGATTATTTTCCCGATTAATTGTTTTGTCTATAAAATGTCAAAAATTTGTGAAAGCGCTCCCCACAGCCTAATGTGATTTGTTTCCATAGCTTGTTTTATTCAACCAACAGTCCAAAACCCAAAGATCTTCAGTTTACTATCATATATGACAAAGAAAAGCAGCAAATCCTCAAATTTGAGAAGCTGGAACCAACAAATGTTTGCCATTTTTGCTTGAAAAATGTCAGTATGTCGTGCTTGAGGAGAGTTTTCTGATTTGATTGGTAATCATTGAAATCTGCCCAACTCCATCTTCTGATAACATATTTCTGCTGGTAACAATGCATTCTTCCTGTTGTAGCCCAGATTGTGCAGCAATCCAATCGTGATTTCACTTGTTCCTCTAGTCACCAAAATAGCAAATCTTACTTGTCAACACCCACGTGTACTCATCTACCCACATAAATTTCAACTTTAGGTCTCTATATACTGTACAATGTGTATGTTTGAGGGTGTGGGCCTGGATGAACAGTGGAGGCCAGCTGACTGTAGAGAGAAGTGAAGTACTCTCTATACAAAAGAGAAAGCATGAAGAAGGACACGATGTGCTGTTGTGGACTGAAGCTGAAGAATTGTCCCTGTTGGGTGTGACACTTGTTGGCATACAGGTTTGTGTAAGTGAGAGAGTTAGTATATATATAATTGTGTGTCCATTAATCTCTTTTCTTCTCTCCTCGCCTCAGAAACTAAAGTTGAGCTGGAGGATCTTATGGCAGACATCAAGAAGTTGGCTAACAAAGTACGCTCCAAATTAAAGAGTGAGTATGATTCTTCTATTTTCTCCTGCTAGAGCTGCAACTACAGTAATGATTATTTTCTGTATCAGTCATCAATCAAACCCTTTGCTTGGTTGTGTTCAACTAATTACATGTTTAGTACACAAAATTTCAAATATTGATAAATTGCCATGAGCTGATCAGCAGGAAAAAAAGTATTATGCATTTCTTAAGATATGAAACAAGAAAGACAGGCTAATCTTTGTGTTTGAAGTTGCAAATAGCAAATGTTTGCTAATTTTACATCATAATTGACTTATACTATTATTATTTTGTGCTCTTTTGGCTCCAGTATAAGGGATTTTCATAACAAGTCTGTTAGAGCTGAAATGACTAGTCATTTAAAGGGGACCTATTATGCTCATTTCCAGCTCTATATTTTTATTATGGGATTCCATTAGAGTAGTTTTGCATGATTCACAGTTCAAAAAAATCCTTATTTATCTTATACTGGCCCTTTATGCAACCCCTCGGTTCATCCTCTGTCTGAAACAAGCCTCAAGTTTTAGATCCTGTCTCTTTAAGGCCCCCCTCCCTAAAAGCCCACTTTCTTCTGATTGACCAACTGAAACGTTAGCTTCCATTAGCTGTGCAGCTAGTGGTCCTTTCAGCTTAGCTGAGTGTTGTTGTTTACACTGCGAGCACAGGAGCTTTGGGCCACCTGTGGGAGGAGGTTTTCAGGACCGGGCTCCGAGCTCCCTGTCCATGCAGAGTCAGCTAGCTAATAGCACTAGCTACACGACTAACAGAGCTAACGGTAGCTACTACTTACTTACTTTAGCAGCAAGTAAAGCCATCTTTCCATCACGAAACTAACTAACTTTCCTCCTCAACCAAAAAAGCACTTTCTGAGAGACATGCCGAACAACCTCCAAAAACTTGGAGAGTAGTCCTAAGCAGAGTAGTGTCGCATAGCCAGACCTATCTCCACACTTCACTTTAGCGTCATGAGCAGAGCGGTCAAACGACAGCCTGTGCTAGCGGATGGATGGGCCTGGGTGAGCTGTGCCTGGAGCAGATCATGAGCACAGATGAGAAAAAACAATTATACAAAGAGTAGAATACAAACAGAGCCCATTTAGAAATGTTATAGAGCATCTTTGATACAGATGAGCACTGATGACGATCATCATGACATCTGAGTTATGCTGACATCAGCTCAGCACCAAAGTAGAAAAAAATGTTGGAAACCTAGTGTTCAGGGCGCTATGAAGCCTGAGCTTTTTGCTCACAGGGTTTACTTTTACATACATTTACCTCATTATTTGAAACTTTGGCCACGTTTAATATGAACATCCAACTTTGTAACAATATATATATGACAGAAAATAAGGGAAAGCATAATAGGTCTCCTTTAATTGATTAGTCAATCGACAGAAACTTCAGCAACTATTTTTATAATCGATTAATTGTTTAAGTAATTTTTCAAGCAAAATGCTAAAAGTTTAAAGATTCCAGCCTCTCTAATGTGAGGATTTCCTTATCTTACATCATAGTAAACTAAATATTTTGGGGTTTTGGACTGTTGGTGGGACAAAAAAAACAAGTTGGAGACGTTAAATTGGAATCAAACATTTTTCACTATTTTCTGAAATTTTACAGACCAAATGATTAATCAAGAAAGTAAGTGGCAGATTAATTGATAATGAAAATAATAATTAGTTGCACCCCTGAAATCCCTAATGGATTCTGTATTACAGTATTATGACCTTATCCATAACCAGGCATAAAGGATGTGTAGCTGGTCTTGTGTTCTTACTTGTTATTTATCCCTGTGTGTTTATGTGTGTGTGTGTGTGTGTGTGTGTGTGTGTGTGTGTGTGTGTGTGTGTGTGTGTGTGTGTGTGTGTGTGAGGCCTATAATAATAATTCTTATTCTCTGATTTCAAATGATGAGCAGTCGGCACCTGCCATGTGTGTATGATTGTGTATGAATGGGGTGAGTGTGATATGTAGCGTGTGTGAAGCACTTTGAGTAGTCGGAAGACTAGAAAGGTGCTATACAAGTACAGTCCATTTACCACTGAGTCACTCCAGTTCACATCAGTTGTTGCGACAGGATGCCTGTCTGTAATTGTGTGTGTGTACCTGCTGTGTGTTTGGTTGGTCAATAAATGACTTGGTCAAACTGCACCCTTAGATCGATCCTCAAGAAGGACTGACATAATTTACTGTATCTTTTGCTTTGCAATTCTCAATCAATCTAATGGATTCAATAAATGAATTTCTTCAAAAACAGAAGACAGATGATTCAGTTTGTGATATTGGTAGATTTAGCAATATCTAAATTAACATATCTTTAGCAGCAATTGAAATTTCTAGAGAAAAACACTCTCTTTGTAAAGTGCAAGTTGAGACAATGGGGGAGACTGAGAGAAAAAGGCACACTTACAAATCCGTCTGCTCCTTCAGCACTATGGACAGCGTCATGGATTTATCAATACACAGCACAGTTAGGCGACTGATATTTCAGAGCCATGTTTGGGCCATAGAACTTTCACAAACCTCAGTCAGATGAAGGATCAATGAGTCAGGCAGACTAGACTAACATATTCAGCGAAACAACCCCTCTGCCCCTGCACTCTCTGCTACTAGCGGATGGAGAGGGGGGATGGCAGATTAACAAGGGGGATTCATTTTGGTATCCCCCCTCATCCCCCCTCATCCCCCCTCATCCCCCCTCAAATTGCCTACTGTCTATGACATACAAACAGTTCGCAAGTTGGTGCTAAGGGACTAAAGGAATGTGTGCAAAGACAGCACCCTAATGGCTGGATCGATCAGGATGGATCAGTAAATTAATGTTAATGTTGATTGAAGTTATGTGTGTGATATTATGTTGTATAGTAGGTAAACCTGTTTCCTCTGTTGGCTCAAGCTGTTTGCATGAACAGAGAGAGGTGTACAGTGTGCATAGTAAAAGCAGCTGCAGGTGTAGACATCTCAAATGTCACAAAATGTCCCTGAAAGTGCAGGAGCTGGTACAGCCAGCTCATCCCAGTTTAAGTGACAGAAAAATGCGAATGTAAATGAGCAGGCTCTTACATCTCTGTATAATTCAGTAATTGATTGAGTACTTCATATGGTCTCACATTGACAGCCTCTTTAATTTGCGTTATTATGCTCGGCAACGGCTCCTCTACAATGACTTCCTGAGGTGTGACTGTGATGGAGCATTAAAGAAAGTGCTTCTTACAAGCAAAAGCTCAAAGAGTCCTCTAAAGAAGAAAGAAATGCACATCCCAGTAATTTATACCTTGCTAAATTTCTTAATAGTCAGGCTTCTTCCCTTTCCATCTGAGTAATTATTTGATGTGTGATTAATTTATATTTGTGTCATGCAGAGATGTACTATAACTCTAACACATATGGCACTCTTAGTATAATATTATATTATTATACTGTAGTATAATAACCCCATCCAGCTATTATTGTAGTTTTATATATAGTAGATTAGGTCCACTTGATTGCAGGTGTTGAATTACAAAGGATGACAAGGTGGACAATCTGTCTCTCAGTGCATCCAACACTTTGGATCAGAACAAGATATCTTTCTACCATTAAATTTAGTGTGAATATTGAGAGGATTATTGATGATGATTTTGACCTCTAACAGTTACTCTCATGCAGCTATCAGTTCAGTTTTTCCCTTGACCGACACGGTATTTTAAAAACAAATGGCTAGATTTCTATGAAATTAACTGTGTTCTTCTTACACCACCCTCAGGTCAAATTTCAGCTTTGCACACAAAGTACTGTATCTCATAATCTATTTGGCAGATTGCCATGAGGTTTATCTGAGCACATTTCTGCTCTCATGGATACAATCCTTTTTGATTTTATGAACCTCATCACCGTTCCTCTGGTGTGTGCCACCCTCAGATTCACACTTTTAACCCCACTACTGCTTAGACTCTAAAATCATCAATATGTTGTTTGTTTTATCTAACACTTCTATTTTGTTTGGTGTAATAAAACTCTAGAAGCAGCCAACGACACTATAGTCTTTATTTTTGTTGGTGCTGATTTTCAAGAGGAGAACTCACCCTGTAATTGTAGATTTTTGTGTATCTTTTCAGGTATCCAGCAAACCATTGAGCAAGAAGAAGGCCAGAACAGGTCATCAGCTGACCTGAGGATACGCAAGACACAGGTACAGCTCAGGAGAGAAAGCAGCAGAGTCAACAGCTGTGTCCCAGTTGCAAACCGCATACTAACAGTATACAGTATGTATTATACTAATAATTAAAAGAAACATACTTTACTATTGTGTACTAACAGGAAATGATACAATATGTGTACCGATGGACATCAGTCAAACTGCAATTTTGGAATCCCACTGTGAATTAAACTTCACCAAGAAAAAGGTAAATGTTTTATAAAAATATAATGCTTATTTTGTGTTTGCCAAAATCTTTCTGGAGCTGTCTCACTACTACCTGCAATTTATTTAAATTTTTATAGCATTGTGGGACAACAGTATCCATCAACAGCACATTCAGACATCCAGCGTTTTTTAGTATGCATACTGACTGCTTTGAGTATACTTAATTTTGTCACTTTTTCAGTGTGAACACACTGCATACTCAAAACGTGCATATAATTAGTATGTAGTATGGAATGGGGACACAGCTACACTGACTGTCAATGTATGTTTGCACTACAGCTGCAACGATTAGTCGATTAATCGATTAGTTGTCAACTATTAAATTAATCGCTATTATTTTGATAATCTATTAATCGTTTTGAGTCATTTTTTTAAGAAAAAATGTCAAAATTCATTGATTTCAGCTTCTCAAATGTGAATATTTTCTGGTTTCTTTAGTCCTCAACGACAGTAAACTGAATATCTTTGAGTTGTGGACAAAACAAGACATTTAAGGACGTCACCTTGGGCTTTGGGAAACAGTGACCAACATTTTTCACCATTTTCTGACATTTTATGGACCAAACAACTAATCGATGATGAAAATAATCATTAGTTGCAGCCCTAGTTTGCACCTGCTCACCTCCTGTTCATTTACCATTTAAATTACTTATTAAGTTGGTGTCTACTGCATTGAGCAGGTTTAAGTGAAGTGATTTGTTGTTTTCCCCTCTATCTCTATTTCCAGCACTCCACACTGTCCCGTAAGTTTGTCGAGGTGATGTCAGAATACAACACCACCCAGTCGGACTACAGGGAGCGCTGCAAGGGACGCATTCAGAGACAGCTGGAGATCAGTGAGTAGACCTGGGAGACTAAACCCTCCACCGCCCTTCATACTGACTGCACACATGTTAACACTGAATTTGAAGTAACACATCTGCATCTCTTCTCAGTCACATAGTGTTTGGTTATTGTGCAGTTTTCACGTTTTTTTTTAAACACTGGTGTTGCATTAAAGATTCATGACAACATTTATGCAGATTGGGTGAGCTCATACCAAAAACAAGGTGTTTTCATTTACAGCTAATCACTCAGACTAGATGGCCTCTTGACATGTCTTGTTCTTGGCACGCTTTTAGTCCTGTTTTATATGGAGGAGAAGGAGCTGGGAGAGGAATTAACAGCGTCGGGAAAGAGGGATCATCGTCAGACTTTGAGAACAATCTTTGTGTTGGTGTGTCATGTGGTGCCCCAGAAGCCACATTGGTTGTCTTCCGCTATGTCACATTACAGGGGATAAAACGACTGACTGTCACTCTCGATGCTCACTTTCATTTTTGATCCCCCAGGTTTGTCAGATGAGTCTAATACCGTGTAGTCTGATCCCATGGGGGGGGCCCAGGAGGAGGTAATCCTGGCCTTGATGTGGAGAAATGTACTGTAATTGTTAGTGCAAACAAAAAAATGATTTTTACCTACTACATACTTTCCAAACAAGGGGCGCTGTGCATTGGGTGAAACTTGGTCAGCTTTGGTCATTTCGGTCCAAAATGGCTGTTCTGTGCTCATTTTTTGAGGTTCTTGTCAGTACACACGAGAAATAAAGGTCATATTTCCCTGCATGTCTTTTACCCTCAGCCTAGGCATCATTCTCTTCATCTTCATCCTCCCCCAGTAATTAGTTAGATGTTAGTTACATGTTAATTAGGCTAAAAATATAGTCTGCACCCCCATTCTCCATCACTTTGTAAATGTTCCAAATCATTCTACACCTGCACAGTATCAGTATCATCCATTTTTGCAAGAGCATTACTGTGTACTATTTATTACTGCATACTCTTACGAAAGTGTGAGGATGTGAAGTAAAAATGTGCCAGTACTGCTATACATCTATACACGTGTGATTTACTGTATACTCTTTCTAAGACTAGTCCCTGTCAGAATTATGGACATGCAATCTACATTGCCTTTATTTATTTATTTTTCCAAAATATGAACTACTGTTCAAATTCAATCAGTGAATTTCATCTGGTGAGAAGTGCCATGATTGCTGAAGCAGGCCCTTCACTCATCTCTATTTTTGAAGCCTTCGCTTTGTGAATTCTGGCAGGAGAAAACTTCGTCATCACAACATCCTGCTAGTACCATAACCACATTCCACGCATTGTCTCGATTTAAAGTAATACGTCTTTGTGGTGAACTACTTTGTGTAACAGTTAAAGTAACCATAAATGAATCCACCCATCAACATTCACTCTACTGGGTTGACATGCAGTTTGATTTATAAAACCACATGTAATACTTACACAGCTATATTAAGTGCATTATTTTCTGTCTGTTACATTTATTATTAATGAAAAAAGAGTCTAACGTGGGTGGTGAAAATAATTTACCTCTGCTCCAAGCTGTTGGCTGTTTATGTATTTCAACTTCAACTTATTCAACTTCAGCTTTATGGTCCCCAAGGGCAAATTTGTCTTGCAGACAGGTAAAACATAGAACACAGACTTGAACATAAAACATAATAAATACTTAACACATAGTACAAATATGTAATAACTTATGCTAAAAACAATTCACACAAACTCACATAAAACAATGTACGTCAGTGACAGCATAACATCCATACAACATACATCCAACCAGTATCTTCCCATCCGATCATCCATGGCACTTGTGGAGGACTGACCTTTATTAATTTTGTTTATAGAGAAATTTCAGTTCATCCCATCCATATTTGTATTTTTCTGGTGTAGTGTACCAAAACAACCACAACCACACACTTTCCAAAACACATACTTCAACAACACCTATACCCATATGCATGCACATGCCAGGTTTCAGCAGCTCAGATCTGAGCTCCTCTCACTCGTGTCACACTGTATGTGTAATATGATTTGACAGGTATTAGCTGCAGGCTCTGGACCAAACACTGACACAGCCTCTGCAACGGCATCCTGGCAGGTTGCACCGTGCCAGCTGCCCCTAACAGTCATCGTGATACAGTCACCTTATACACAAAGGCACACACACACGCACACATGCATACAGAGATGAACACTATGATTCATTTAGTGGTAATAGCAGAGGAGAACACAGGTGCAGTTATGTTGCAGGGCGCTTGGCATAGACGTAATTTCCTCTGGCCATCTGTCAGTTTAGAGTGGACACATGCAGGTCTGCATGTGTGAGCACCGCCCAGTATACACTAAGTGTTGTCAAGTCAAAAGACAGCAGTGACAACACACAATAGTTTCTGAGATTAATCAAAGGACAAACACATCCTCATGGAATAAAAACACACGCACCTGACGCACTTTTTCCTTGAGCTCCTCCAGATCCATTTGGATTTGATTTTGTCAGCTGGTGGAGTCACAGGAGGCCTTAGCTGATATCACCTGTCGTCAAGGAAGGGATTAGACACACAGGGAGAGTGCAGAGGAGAGGGAAAATTATGAGTATGAAATGCAGCTTTTGATTTTGAAGGAAACAAGATCGCAAGTCTCCAGTAAAGCTTTTCCTTTCAGATTACATTTGGTCTATATTTTGATCAAACACTATTTAATTCCTTTAAGGTTAAATGGCAAGAGAGCTGTGTTTCTGTTGTGCCAACCCCTTCGATTTGTTTGTGTGTGAATCAATAATGGTGTGTCACCCACAGAGGGAAACCTAGTCTGGTCTGTGGGACTGAATATTGATGTTTACTCTGCTACTTCTCTCCTTTCTTGTTCGCCTCTGGATACAGAGATAAAATAAAGAGGAAAGCAAAACTGTGACATACTGTAAACATGTAATTGTCAAGACAACAGCATTTTTTGCCCCTATTTGCATAGCCAACAGTGCCACAGTAACCCCAAGTCCAAATATATTTGCATCAACCCTCACCAAACTAACTTCTATATATTCTTTTGGATTTCTTCTGTATAAATAAAATGGTTGCAATTGTTCCCAGAAGCAAAACATTTCCAGGATACTGCTGATACTTCTGTCACACCTTTGACATATCAAGGCAAGCACTTGAATGTTACTTTGATCCCTACCATATATCATTAATAAACAGTGACTTCTTTAAAATTATTTTTCCATAAAGAGCTGCTGAGCTTTAGAAAAGAAAAAAAACAATACAATTGGCATTTGATGGGTCTCTCCTGTACAATAAAGTTTAGCTCCAGTCTAAAAAGTAACATAAAACCAGACTGAAAATGTTGTTTCACTGCCCTCTCTGGTTAAAGTTTCAAGTCTGCTGCACCTGTAACCATACCCAGCACTGATGTCACAGTGTACTGACACACCCTGGAGTACACTTCCACATCACTGCAGCAAGGTGAGAAGTTAAACCACTGGAAGTTAGCAAAGAAACAGACCAGAAGAACTGTGTCCTACGTGTTAATATTAACTTCTTATACTTCCAGTAATTTTTCATGTGGAAAAGAGCAGTGTGAACAAATTAAGTCCCAGTTTTTCAGCTTTGTGTATTTATTTGTTCTGCTCGATCTTAACCTTATCATACAGTCAAGTGACCACAATTAAAATTTTTATTGTTAATAGCTTTGATCAAATCATCGCTAATCACTGATAAGATTAAAACTGGCAAACCAACAGTATGTACTATTTTAATCTACACTACTAGTTAGAAACTCAGCTATCTGATATCCAGCCCAGTATGTTAGTTTGTTTAAAGGGTTTATTATTCGCTTTATTGTCGAGAGTTAGATGGGAAGATTGATACCACTCTCATTTTTGTACAGTAATTATGAAGCTGGAGCCAGGAGATGGTTAGCTTAGCTTAGCATAGCACAAATATTGGAAACAGGGGGGAACAGCTAGCCTGGCTCTGTCCAAAGGTAACAAAATTAACCTACCAGCACCGCTAAAGATCACTAATTAACATGTTATATCTTGTTTGTTTGATCCATACAAAAACCAAAGTGTACAAATGTCATGTTGTGGTTTTATGAGCAACCAGCAGAGACTCTAACAAGTTACTGCTCCAAGCCAAGTAGTCCAGCACATAACCCCCCTTAAAACCACATTACGTTTTCACACTTCGGTTTTCATACAGGTTAAGACAGCATGTTAATTGGTGAACTTTAGAGGTGCTGGTAGGCTGATTTTTTACCTTTGGACAGAGCCAGGCTAGCTGTTTCCCCCTGCTTTCAGTCTTTATGCTATGCTAAGCTAAGCTAATCATCTCCTGGCTCTAGCTTCATATTTAATGGACAGATGTAAATGTTATATCAATCTTCCCACCTCTCAGCAAAAAAGAAAATAAGCATATTTCTCAAATGTCAAACCATTCCTTTAAAGGCACAAATCTAAAGTGACACATCAGTTTGAATATGTTTGCATTGCCAGTGAGGATTGAAACACAACTGTCATATTTCAAACCAGTGCCATGGGAATTCTGTAGCATTTTAATTTATTATTGATTGAGAATGGCAAATATCAATTCATTTGCTTTCATAAGCAGACAGGCAGGCGCAGCAGGATGGAGGGGACATTGGTCATTGACATTTGATTATGTTTTATTTCCCCGCGGACACTCCCTCACTCACTATGCCAGGGGAAAAGACAGAGATGCACACCAACACATTCTTCCTGTGTAAAAAAACAGATTGACCTATACTGTATGTGGGCAGATAAGCTACACATGCTTTTCTCATTCCTCTACAGGTAAAATTGCAGCAAACAGAGGCATAATAATCACTTGCCTCTTTTGCTCTGTGTGCATGTGGTTTGCCTTTTTCACTCTGTTCCTTGGGGGTCTCACTTCATTTGTGTTACATAGCAATGGAAATGAAATAATCCCGTTACTGGTAACAACATAGTATGTATGATTTAATAGACTATAAATGCTACGGGTGAAGTGAGACTTCTTGGCTTCATATTAGGCTTCTCAGGGTTTGGGTCTCCATGGTAACAAATAAGAGCCTCCCTCGGAGCTTGTCAGGGCTTTAAAAGAAAACCCAATGAAGACTCTGTGTGTTGGGTTTGTGTGTTTGTGTGTGTGTGTGTAGGAAGTGAGATAAATAGGGTAGAGTAGCACCAGAGTGCCTTCGTTTTTTTCCCCTTCACAATTATCCATGACTCATTGTCACTCCTCTCTGTCCTTCAACTCCAACTCTGACCCTCTTTAATGTTGTAATTTTAGCCTTAATGATAGAGAGATTATTTATTATCAGAGAGGCCTGGAGAATACGGATTGTTCACAGTGATGTGGTGAGCGTGGTCTCTCACTCCTCTTTGAGTGCTGTCTTCATCCTCTCATTTGTCAAACTGCAAAATGTCATTGCTGAACATGAGTAGATTCTGAATCACGGTAATGAAACAGCCGGACCACTTAACCACAACTAAATTAAATTCATTGGTTTGATATGGATGTGAAGTTTGGATTAGACACAATATGCCCAGTGTATGACAGGAGAAATGAACAAAAGTACGCTCTGAAACACACATGGACACTTGGGCACACGTTCATGCACCGGTAAACGCTAGAGAGCAGCTTCATCAGTATTCTGTTCATGAAGGCAATCATTGGCTCTGACTCCCCGACCATCATCACTCACCATCAACCTACCTGCTCTGCCACTGAGGCCCCCACACCAATCACCAGTCTTCATCACACATGTGAACACAATACACACACATACTCACACACACCCTGATTAGGTCATGAATAGAGATTTTGTAGTTGCCTCCAAAATCTCCTAGGACCCACAGCTGCTGGAGGTCCAGTGGAGAGAAAAAAGTAGAGCGATATCTGACAAAGCTAGCTGTGTGTTGGTCCATTCAGTTATATTGTGGGTAAAAATTACTTGTCTGGTGTGTTTTAATCGTTTGACATTGTAGGAAACACACATATTCGCTTTTTTGGGAAGTGTTAGATGAGAAGATTGATACCACTGTCATGTCTGTACGAAGCTACCGCTAGCTCAGCTTAGCTTAGCGGGCTGGCTGTTTGCCTCGTTTCTTTGCGCTCTGCAAATAAGCATATTTCCCAAAATGTCAAACTATTCCTTTAAACACTAACTAACTATGGCTAGTGCAACATAATAAATTATCTCTCCCTAAAGAGTTGTAGCTTGAGCAGTCTTGACTCATTACCTCAACAGATAGATGTCACCAGCAACTGTAAGTCATAAGCAAGCTAACTTAGCAAAGACGGTGTAGTCCCTCATTCGTCACTAACTTAGCAAAGTTACCATTGCTTACAGCAGTAGTTTTTTCCCCCTCATTTTTTAATTTATTTTTTGTTTGCTTTTTTACTGCTGGATACTTTAACCTCTTTAGGCCAATAAAAATCCTTCAAACAATCTGAGAGAAAACATTTATTCTTTGGTTTAACTGCTCATAACGCTTGTTGTCCACATTAAGGCCATAACCTGATGTGGGGCCGTAATTAGACATCACTTTATTTTAAGTGGTCTCAAGCCAGAAAGGTTGGTAACCAATATGTTCACATGCAAGTTACATTTTTGTTCCAGGTTAAAACAAGTTTAGAAATGTATTTTCAGCTAGACAGTGTTGTGACATCTGAAATCTGTTAATCTGTTAATTAGTTGTCATTGGTTGAACTTTATGTAGTTGCACTGCTGAGATTTTATAATATTTACTTTCTTAGTATTTCATATCAAACCTGCTCTTTGCAGGAATGTGCAGATTACTTTTCTTTAAAGTCTTTGTTTTGTTCTTGTTGGCTATTTATACAGTATGGATAATATTAGCATAATAAATATAACATAGCCATAACAACAGAGAGAAGTTAGAATAACTGCTCAGCTCGTACTGTACACCAGGTAATGGTTTGTGGGGACTCAGGGTGTCTTAATGGGGAAGAGATAGTACATAGGCTACTGTATGTACTGTATCTAGCCCCTCAGAGGATTTACAATGTGCAAAGGAAAGATTGGATATGATGCTGACAGAGTCTGACAGTGACTTACAGCGTCAGTGGGGCAGAAATGGAGCCCATGAGAAGCAGCTCTGCAGGCAAAATCAGTGCTGATACACGAGAATATTAAAGTAGGTGCAGCAAAGAGGTGTAGGGGAATGTTTATGAAGTAGGACAACTCTGTCAGGGAAAATAAAGATGGATGAGGAGCAAACACGTCAGCAGGAAGAAACAGTAAGATGTGTTGTACATGCAGAGTCAGTAGATAGATTGAAGATAGAAAGTAGATAGAAACTTTGTTGGGGGGAGCCATGGAGTATTGAGGCAAACTTAATAAGGTACTGAATAAGTGGTCGATGTCCCTTTACTCTGTATACTTAAGATAGCTACACACCCAAGGATTATGAGGCCGGTTTACTCACTCATTTTGCCTATCCTAACAATTGGAGGATAAATGTCAAAAGATTATCTGACAATATGAGATTCAATCTTAACTGTTACAAATTATGTGCAGACTGACCCAAGGTGTTCTGATACCATAAAACATGGCTGATATTTCTGACTCAATATTTCCACATGACCTGTCTTCTTTTAACACCCAAAAATGCAGTGCCTTACCTTCATATGTTTCTGGTCATGTCTTTTTAAAGGCAAGAACAACAAACTTGTAGGTTTTAAAAACTGGAGAGACGGTGATAGGAACTGTTCAAAATAGAATACAAAACATGCAAAGTATACATTGATCCTTCTTCTAATAGTATTAGAGGTTAATGGCACTCATGTCATTCACAGTATGAAAGAGGTAATGTAGGACAAATGCTGGAATGCAATAGGTCATCATGAGCAGTTTTGGCTCTATTCCATTACAGCTTCAAAACAGATCAAAGTCCACCATAACAAATAGATCTACAGAGGAGGGAAAATAGTAAATGTTAGCCTCAGGAGACATTTAAGTTACACCATTTGATTATCCTCATATTAGTCCAACAAGCAGCTGGATCTGGAAGGCCTTATTTGGGCGGGAAAGCATGCCCGACTGGCCAATATGAAAATGGTGGGGTTATTGTTCTGAACTGCTGAGCAGAACAGTCCACTCAGTAGTATTTGAACTGTAAGCCTGTAAGTGTTGAGACAGGGCAGTGTTTGTATGACTAAAGTTGTGTCTGAGGTTGGAAGTGTGCGTGTTGAGGCTAGTGGTTGTGGGACAGCACAATTTCTAAGTGAGCCTTGTGTTTTAGGTTGAATTGAACTAAACATTTGAGATGCCTGGTTGAATACTGACAAATCCACAAACACACACTTAATCTTATAACATTCAGATCAGCTGAAAGTGAAAGTCAAGGGTGCTGATTGTAATCCAGATCCATGATGATATAGACAGATATCCTCTGCAATAGCTTTTTTTGTATGACTGCATCTGTTTATGACTCCTGTTATGGATGCTCAGCCTAAATTATCAGGATTTACATCACATCCACTGCTGTTCAGAGAGATGGAAGAATAAAGAGTTTAAAATGCAGTAGAGACAGTAGAGACAGATGGATAGAGAGAAAATGAGCATGTGGAAAAGAGAGGCGCACAGCTCTTGTTTTAATTAATCCTCAGACAGACATGAAGGAGGAGGGGAGTTGTATTAGTGTTTCCTAATGTGGACAGTTTGGAGAACCTTTTAATCCAAAAGCATTGCACCTACACTTTCTAATTCCTGGTCTTAAATTTACTGTAGCCACACATTTGGTAAATCTCTTCAACACCTACAAACATGATTGGTGTTATACATGTTTATGGATGTGTGTTTGCCCTTTTAGCCGGGAGAAACACAACAAATGAGGAGCTGGAGAGCATGTTGGAGAGTGACAACCCGGCTATCTTCACCTCGGGGGTAAGTGATACAACAAATGCAACATATTTGCGCACAAAGCATGTTTTAAAATCTAATTCCACTCCTCTCTAACTATTTCCTTCTGTTATGCCATCTTAGATCATTATGGACAACATCACTGAGCAAGCTATGAATGAGATTGAGACGCGGCACACTGAGATTATCAAGATGGAAAACAGCATCAGAGAGCTTCACGACATGTTCATGGACATGGCCATGCTGGTGGAGAGCCAGGTGAAAACACTGATCCTCTCTCAGTACCTACAGCTGTGTGGTTTGGGGCTCAACCAAATGCATGTCTGTTTGGAAAATATCTCAGAAAATTTAGACTTTGTAAATTTGGGGCACAGATAATTATTAACTCAAGAATCAGTTGATTGGAATTTGGTGATTATCTGTATTTGGGATTTCTGCCATTAGACCATTTTTAATACATATTATCATGCTGCGTTCATGAACTGAAAGGAAAATCTGACATCTGGGACTTTCAAGTTGGTGACTAAACAGCTTGCATTCATTTTCTGTTTCGTAAAAGCATTCAATTATAAACAAACCTTATTTTTTACAGGGGGCTTTGGCTTTGTACGTTGAGAATTTTTGAGAATTTGTTTAGGTTTGTCATTTCCCTGTGGTAGAAATTGTCTTCTGTTAGAGAACAGAGATTTTGTATAGTGTACATTGTACTGAGGAACTTGCATCATCTAGTGAGGAGTGAACATGTTTGCTCTCACAACATGTAGTTCCTATAGTATATAGCTTCTTCAAAGCCACATACGTAGATTATCCTCAAGTGTAAGAGTTGCCTTGCTCTTCTCAGTAAAGTGTTGAGCTTCAGGTAAATCTGTATGCTTTGGCCTATATGTGTGACTATATGAGTGTGTGGGCTGAACCCCCACAGAGATGAACGGTTTCCCTCATTAGAAATACTCAGTCTGAATTACGCAAAAAGGAATCTGAGCACATGAATAAGAAAATATGCTGAATGATGAATATGAAAGTAAATTGTGTCATGTAAGTGATATGAATTACAATGACAGCACAATGCAATAGCAGGCTTTCCCTCATAATTTTAGTGTGGGAGTGATAATTGTTTGAATGTCTAATAATTCAGTAGTATTGTGTGTGTTTGTGTGTATACTCTTTTCTTCTCTTGTCACACATATGAATGCTCTAATTGTAAATAATTAAATTCTAACTCTTCCTTTATTAACTGAGTGCCACATCATTTAAGATTATACTTGAGTCTGTTTGTTAATTTTGCCTTTCTCAGCTTTGCACTCTCTTTTCCTTCTTTTTTCTTTTCCGCAACACAATACCACCACAATGACTCTGAGCTCTAGAGAACAGAGAACAGCGTTCCCCTTCTAATACAGCAAGGTAATTTATCTGTGATTCCTCAATTTCTTTTTTTATTATACTTAAATCATTGTTGCAGTGCATGCAACAGTGAAGGGCTGTATACACTGGTGTGCCTTAATATTCACTCTAATGCAAAAGGGTTGATTCTTTATTTATTTTTAACAATCCTGGGTCAATGCTAAATGAGCAATATTAGGTGTTCTTTGTTGACGAATGCTGATTTAGAAATGGTTAATGACTTTTGCTGCTTTAATAAAGTGTCAGTAAGATGGGAAATGTGAATAGGTAAATGAATAAAGAGAAGAAGAGAAAAGATCAATTAGTATCTTTTTCAAAGCCTTCACAATACACCAGTCTTTTCCATTCTCTAAGATGCTCATATAATAAGTATGAAACTATAGATCATTGTATAAAAAAATAATAATATTAATAATAGAGCTAAAGAAACTGAAGAAAAAATATATTAAACATTCTTCAGATAGTCTTCTAATTCTCACTTAAAACACCTCTGTGAAATCTAATTTTAGATGTGGTTAAAGATGGTACTGAATGTGAGTTCAGGAAGGTTTCTGCTCTTACCACTACAAAGTCTCTTGTTTTTGTGCAGGGTGAACTGGTGAACAATATTGAGCGGAGGGTGCTGGAGGCTCAGGAATATGTGGAGCAGGGAAAGGAGAAAATCCCAAAATGCAAAAATTTCAAAAAGACCGGCCGAAAGGTGAGATGCAAATTGCACACAGTCTACAAACTGACTCATTATTTCTCTTTTTTTCCTCTTTCCTCTCTCCTTCTCATTCACCCATTATTCCTCCCCTTTCCCTCACCTCCTCTATCTACATCTGTATCCACTCCTCCTCCTGCCTCCACATCTGGCTCCCTCTCTCTTCTTCCTGTCTGCATGTCTTCCACACCTCCTCTGTAACTAACCTCTCTTAGGGGGAAATGATAGACCGCATAGAGTACAATGTGGAGCACTCAGTAGACTACGTGGAGAGGGCAGTATCAGACACTAAGAAGGCGGTTAAATACCAGAGTAAAGCACGGAGGGTGAGTCGCATGTACAACAAAACAATGCATGTGCACAACCATGCTATCACATGAAAACGTGAAAGATAACTTCAGAAGAATTGCATGTATATACTGTTGTGTGTAACTGTAATTGTCGTCAGTGTGTGTGTATGCTTGCCTGTCATGTATTCTGCATGTGGAGCATGTGTGTCGTGAGTATTTTTGACATATCGGATCAAACAGTGATTTCCAACCAGGGATACATGAACCTCGGGGGATATTTCTGCAGTTACCGGAGTGTACTTTGAAAGTGTAATTTGAAAAATAAAATTATGATTTGGTAAAGAAAAAAAAACCTCATTGTCACAATAACCATTGAACTGTCAGCTACAACAGACTGACTGCACAGGACACAGAACCTGTGTAAGCTGTAACACCTGAACAGCACCTGCTGCTGAGAGTTTGTTAAACCTGGTAAGCAAGCAAGTAGAAAAGCCAAAATAGATAGCTAAAAGCAATGGATGAATTATTGAAATGTCCAATGTGTGCAAATAAATGCAAACTGGAACAAACCTACTGAAAAAAGGGCCAAAGCCTAAACATCACAATGTCTTGTATATAAAACAATATTAACATAATGACATCCAATTTCAAATGTGTTCAAAAGAACACATTTGGAACATCACAAGTGGTGTCGATGAAGGGGTACCTGAGCTCATCAGAGGGGCTGTACAGCAGACAAAAACGACTAGAAACAGACTAAAACCTGGGTTACTTGTCCTTCCTTCATTTAATAACCTGCACCACAGTGGAACAACTCTGCCACCTCTTGGTTAATATCTATCATAGCACTCAAAGGTAGAGAAATTTCATACATCACATGACCCCAATTCACAACAAGGTTCATCTACATGACTACATGATTATTTCCCCACTTATAATCAAAGACTGTGAAAAAACAAAGTTTCTTTCTTTCTTTCTTTCTTTCTTTCTTTCTTTCTTTCTTTCCTCTGTCTCTGTTTCTCATCTCCCACATCCACTGAATCATTATCTAACACTTTGCCCTCCTTGTCCCCCCCCAATCCAGAAGATGATCCTGATAGGAGGTTGTATTGCAGTATGTCTGACCGTCCTCATTATTTCCCTCGCAGTTGGACTCAGTTAGGACCCTAAGAAATCCCTACAGAGCAGACAGAGCAGGAGGTGATGCCTCCTCCACAGGGTTATATGTTCAGCAGTTAAAATGTAATGTATAGTGGGCTGTGTAATGTGCAATCAGTAACTGCTCGTGAAGTAGGAAGCTGGCTTACATTACTTCTCTGCAGGCAGTCCAATATGTCTCTGTGCACTCAAATATTTGACATTAACTTTTAAATGCATTTTTAATTTTTAAACTTTTTCTAAACTAAACAGTCAAAACCTTTAGAAACTAACTTGTGCTCTGTCTGTGTCATGATTCAAATGCCTTTGTCATTTGCATTTTCTGCAGTCTGTTGAAGAGCTTTGCATGTTTTTCTACAAACACAAAGCTGCAGATATGTGGTTATGCTAATTTATAATCAAAATAAATGTGTGTTGAATCAGAATTTCAAAGAACGAAAGACTTTTCAAAGTGCACACAATTCAGCATAGAGTAAGTTCATGAACAGCCTCTCACATACTTACAGATGTATCTAACATTGAGAACCCTGATGATATTTTATGAGATCATGATCACTGTTTTAAAAATATAAACTTTGCCTTGTTTGTAGCATTAAAGGAATACTTCGCCGATTTGTGAAATACACTTATTCGCGTTCTTACCAAAAGTTAGATAAGAGGATTGATTAAAAAAAATGTAAAACAACTTGATGTAAAAAAAAATCAAGTTGTGGTTTTATGGGTTATATGCCAGACTATCTTTTGACTTCTATGAGTCCCTGCATGGCAACTTCACGCTGATAACAATATTCCAGAAAGTCACTGCACCCGGACCAAGAATTAGTCCGGCACCTAAACCCCATGGATGTATTATAAGAACTGGATACTGGACTCCAAGATGCCATCCTCTCACTTGGACGAAAATTGCTCATAAAGTCTCCTAGCTTCCAGGTTTGCTTCTGTGTTGTGCAGCCCACTGCACAGGCTCATTAGTGTTTCTCCCTCTGGCCTCGCCCACACGTTTGTCATTTTTACAGTTTGATTTCTGTACAGGTTAAACAAGATCGAATGTGTCAATTAGTGAGCTTTAGAGGTGTTGGTAGGCAGATTTTGTTAACTTTGGACAGAGACAGGCTAGCTGTTTCCCCACTGTTTCCAGTGTAAGCTAACCAGCTGCTGGCTCCAGCTTCTTATTTACCGTGGTATCGATCCTGTCATCTAACTATCGGCTGAAAGCAAATAAGTATCGAACTATTCCTTTAAGAATTGAAGGAGACTGCTGAATCCACAGAGTTTAAATGCTGGACATTGGCTGTTTATGAACTAATGAGGAGGAATGCATGCTAAAAAGAAATGTTTTACAATTTAACTTTGCTTTAAAGTCACTGTGTGGATTTTTAAAGAAGAATTTAACAATCCCACATCAGCATCGGCACAGTCTATATATTGCTTTAAGCTTATTTCAGGAGGTAGTTGCATGCATTGCTGCCTACCACATTACCCGCTGTGATGCTACCAAAAGGTGGGACCAAAATTGAGGATTCCCATATTCTACACATAGTGTCTTTAAATATGAGAATGATTCACGTTTGTGGCATGTGTGAAATTGTATGTTGTTTAATGTGGTATGAACAAAATGCAGGAACCAAATATTAATGTTGTTAAAAGTAGAGGAAATGCTTCTAAACCACAGTCACACTCCAACAATGTCATCAGATACAAAATAGTCTTTCTCCAAACTGCATTATGTTCTTCTGCTTTTCTTCTAAACTGCATTTTGTTCTGATGATTATAAATATTGTGTTAAAGTACAGTACAAGTGATATGCCTCACATGTTTTCCTGTGCTCTCCGTTTGCTGCCTTGGATGACTGTTTATCTGTTCTTGTTAACACTATGCAGAAGAAAATTATGATTATTATATGCTGTGTGGTTCTGGGAATTGTCATTGCTTCCATCGTTGGGGGAACGCTGGCCTAAACCTTAACCACAGTCACACTAAAAGACACAGCCGCACACACAACAGAGCAAAAACCCAACAGATTGTTCAGTTTCCTGTTTTCATGAATGCAATCTACATACTGTACGACACATTTTACACCCAGTGTACAGGGCCAGAGGTGTTTTCGCATGAGTTGCTATTTTGTAAATGTGTGGTGCTGCATACTGTTTATCTGAGTATTGAGTGTTGTTAACGATATGATGTTTCAAAAAGTGAATTCTTGAATGACAAAGTTACTAAATGATATGTAACACTAATACATTCCAACTTCCAAATATGACACTTATTCATTTGTAATGTCTATTTTGTGTTGTACAGGCAAATCTGTATCTGCAGTGTTTTCAAAGCCACGTTATCTATAGACCTGTTTATTTACTTTATTTTTTCTAGTCTTTTTACTTTCTCTCTCTGATATCCTCTACCTCCCTTCAAAAGCCCTGAATGGTTTAGTTCACTATAAAGTGGTGTTTTGATTTCTATTACAAAAGGGAAAGAAGACATGTTGGATATTTTACTCGTAGAATCATCACACTGCCAGACTTTTCTAATGTCAGTTTACGAAAGCAGTGCTACTACTTCATCTGGCTTTACCAGTTGTGCAGCATTTGTAACCGTTGCTCCAGTGTTGAGTGTGAGTGTGTGCATGCATACATGTGAAGGAGGATATGTGCTTGTTCATTTGTCACGTGCTGAGTGCCAGTCATGGGATGAGTGCTTGTTATTAGCCACCTGTGTCTTTGTTTTGTATAAAGTGTATAAGTGTAAACTGATATAAAGCTCTCTAACACTGCCAGTATGTTCAAAGCTGAGTCTAGTCTGGTTGGATTGATAATTTTGGTCTGTAAGTAACAAACCCTTGTTGTTTTATGTCTTTTTATAAATCCCAAGCTTTCAACAGAGTATATCCTTCTGTCAAGCTTCTGTTTATTTTTATGAGTGAAAGTCAGTGAAAGCATTAGCATGAAGTCAAAGTAGCCCTGTAAAAGACTCTCATATCAGTTTTCTGGCAACAACATCAGACATGCACATACTGCAACCATGTTACCATGTTGCCTACTCAACTTGTTGCCTTTATGTTGTATTGTGATGACATGGTTTTGTTTGTTTAATTTGAGTTTGTTTTTGTTTTGTTTTTCCAAGTAAAGTTTGTTTGAAAAATCACATTCAGAGTTTGTGTATTGCTTTGCATAAGTGCATTCACAGAGACAGGAAGTTTCTGTAAATCAGAAATTATGGTATTTTTCAACCTGGGTCTTATTCTCCTAATTGTGACTGTGGGTCACTTGTCACTGTAGAGATTCAGGAAAAGCAACTCCCGCACAAAATTTTAGATCGGCCGTCCTCATTATTTCCCTCGCAGTTAGATTCAGTTAGGACCCTAAGAAATCCCTACAGAGCAGACAGAGCAGGAGGTGATGCCTCCTCCACAGGGTTATATGTTCAGCAGTTAAAATGTAATGTATAGTGGGCTGTGTAATGTGCAATCAGTAACTGCTCGTGAAGTAGGAAGCTGGCTTACATTACTTCTCTGCAGGCAGTCCAATATGTCTCTGTGCACTCAAATATTTGACATTAACTTTTAAATGCATTTTTAATTTTTAAACTTTTTCTAAACTAAACAGTCAAAAACCTTTAGAAACTAACTTGTGCTCTGTCTGTGTCATGATTCAAATGCCTTTGTCATTTGCATTTTCTGCAGTCTGTTGAAGAGCTTTGCATGTTTTTCTACAAACACAAAGCTGCAGATATGTGGCTATGCTAATTTATAATCAAAATAAATGTGTGTTGAATCAGAATTTCAAAGAACGAAAGACTTTTCAAAGTGCACACAATTCAGCATAGAGTAAGTTCATGAACAGCCTCTCACATACTTACAGATGTATCTAACATTGAGAACCCTGATGATATTTTATGAGATCATGATCACTGTTTTAAAAATATAAACTTTGCCTTGTTTGTAGCATTAAAGGAATACTTCGCCGATTTGTGAAATACACTTATTCGCGTTCTTACCAAAAGTTAGATAAGAGGATTGATTAAAAAAAATGTAAAACAACTTGATGTAAAAAAAAATCAAGTTGTGGTTTTATGGGTTATATGCCAGACTATCTTTTGACTTCTATGAGTCCCTGCATGGCAACTTCACGCTGATAACAATATTCCAGAAAGTCACTGCACCGGACCAAGAATTAGTCCGGCACCTAAACCCCATGGATGTATTATAAGAACTGGATACTGGACTCCAAGATGCCATCCTCTCACTTGGACGAAAATTGCTCATAAAGTCTCCTAGCTTCCAGGTTTGCTTCTGTGTTGTGCAGCCCACTGCACAGGCTCATTAGTGTTTCTCCCTCTGGCCTCGCCCACACGTTTGTCATTTTTACAGTTTGATTTCTGTACAGGTTAAACAAGATCGAATGTGTCAATTAGTGAGCTTTAGAGGTGTTGGTAGGCAGATTTTGTTAACTTTGGACAGAGACAGGCTAGCTGTTTCCCCACTGTTTCCAGTGTAAGCTAACCAGCTGCTGGCTCCAGCTTCTTATTTACCGTGGTATCAATCCTGTCATCTAACTATCGGCTGAAAGCAAATAAGTATCGAACTATTCCTTTAAGAATTGAAGGAGACTGCTGAATCCACAGAGTTTAAATGCTGGACATTGGCTGTTTATGAACTAATGAGGAGGAATGCATGCTAAAAAGAAATGTTTTACAATTTAACTTTGCTTTAAAGTCACTGTGTGGATTTTTAAAGAAGAATTTAACAATCCCACATCAGCATCGGCACAGTCTATATATTGCTTTAAGCTTATTTCAGGAGGTAGTTGCATGCATTGCTGCCTACCACATTACCCGCTGTGATGCTACCAAAAGGTGGGACCAAAATTGAGGATTCCCATATTCTACACATAGTGTCTTTAAATATGAGAATGATTCACGTTTGTGGCATGTGTGAAATTGTATGTTGTTTAATGTGGTATGAACAAAATGCAGGAACCAAATATTAATGTTGTTAAAAGTAGAGGAAATGCTTCTAAACCACAGTCACACTCCAACAATGTCATCAGATACAAAATAGTCTTTCTCCAAACTGCATTATGTTCTTCTGCTTTTCTTCTAAACTGCATTTTGTTCTGATGATTATAAATATTGTGTTAAAGTACAGTACAAGTGATATGCCTCACATGTTTTCCTGTGCTCTCCGTTTGCTGCCTTGGATGACTGTTTATCTGTTCTTGTTAACACTATGCAGAAGAAAATTATGATTATTATATGCTGTGTGGTTCTGGGAATTGTCATTGCTTCCATCGTTGGGGGAACGCTGGCCTAAACCTTAACCACAGTCACACTAAAAGACACAGCCGCACACACAACAGAGCAAAACCCAACAGATTGTTCAGTTTCCTGTTTTCATGAATGCAATCTACATACTGTACGACACATTTTACACCCAGTGTACAGGGCCAGAGGTGTTTTCGCATGAGTTGCTATTTTGTAAATGTGTGGTGCTGCATACTGTTTATCTGAGTATTGAGTTTTGTTAGTTTTGATATGATGTTTCAAAAAGTGAATTCTTGAATGACAAAGTTACTAAATGATATGTAACACTAATACATTCCAACTTCCAAATATGACACTTATTCATTTGTAATGTCTATTTTGTGTTGTACAGGCAAATCTGTATCTGCAGTGTTTTCAAAGCCATGTTATCTATAGACCTGTTTATTTACTTTATTTTTTCTAGTCTTTTTACTTTCTCTCTCTCCCTTCAAAAGCCCTGAATGGTTTAGTTCACTATAAAGTGGTGTTTTGATTTCTATTACAAAAGGGAAAGAAGACATGTTGGATATTTTACTCGTAGAATCATCACACTGCCAGACTTTTTTAATGTCAGTTTACGAAAGCAGTGCTACTACTTCATCTGGCTTTACCAGTTGTGCAGCATTTGTAACCGTTGCTCCAGTATTGAGTGTGAGTGTGTGCATGCATACATGTGAAGGAGGATATGTGCCAGTCATGGGATGAGTGCTTGTTATTAGCCACCTGTGTCTTTGTTTTGTATAAAGTGTATAAGTGTAAACTGATATAAAGCTCTCTAACACTGCCAGTATGTTCAAAGCTGAGTCTAGTCTGGTTGGATTGATAATTTTGGTCTGTAAGTGACAAACCCTTGTTGATTTTATATCGGGACAAGTAGCATGAAACAGGTAAAAGTCCTGCATTTAAAATCTTATGTTAGTAAAAGTAAGAAAGTATTAGAAGATGAATGTACTTTAAGTTTCAAAAGTAAGTCCTTTTATAAAGAACAAGAACTTTTATATACTTTGTAACGATATTAAAATACTCCATTGCAACTAAAAGCCCTGCATTATGAATGTTACTGAAGTAAAAGTACAAAAAGTATCCTCAGCAAAAATTTACTTGAGTTTAAAGTAAAAGTATTCTATTTGCAGACATATACTTCTGATGTGGAGGATGAATCTGCAGGATTGGATTGTCGCAGCAATGTTGGCAGTAAACACCTGGTCATCCCGTGTCACACCCAGGTTCCTTTCAGTCAAGGAATGGTTATGGAGAGGTCATGGATAGGAGATGCCTTCCCTGGAAGGAAGAGCAGCTCAGTCTTGTCGATGTTGAGCTTCAGGTGGTGTGCAGACTGAGATGTCAGCCAGACACGCAGAGATTCATGCTGCCACCTGGGTTTCAGACCAGGGAAAAGACAGGATTACTTGAGTGTCATATGCGTAGCTGTGATAGGAAAAGCCATGTGAGTGAATAACAGAGCCAAGTGACTGAGAGAAAAGAGGAGGGGACCCAGAATAGAACCCTGAGGGACCCCAGTAGTGAGTTTACAATGTTCAGACACAGATTCAGAGAGTGCAGAGCCTGAGACTCCCAGTTCTTGGATGGTTGTTGTTCTGGTTGTTCACTGTGTTAACGCTGCTGAAAGTTCCAGCAGGATGATGATAGAGGAGAGGGAGGCTGCTCTAGCAGTGTGGAGTTCTTTTGTGAGGACTGGGATGGCAGTCTCAGTTGAGTGGCCTACTCTGAAATCACACAGATATGCAGAAAGTTGAGTGAAGATAGCATGCTCAAGTGTTTTAGAAAGAAATGGAAGAAGAAACAGGTCTGTTATGCTTTACATCAGAAGTTAGGGGGGGAAAGCAGTTGTCAAAGAGGTATTGATGAGGTGGATGAGGAAAGGAAGGAGGGCAGGGGCAATAGACTGAAGAAGGCAAGAGGGGATAGGGTCAGGGCAGGTGGCTGGGCTGTGGGAGATAACCAGAGTTAGTACCTCACTGGGAGAGAGGGGTGAAAAGGAAGTTAGAATAGGAGATGAAGAAGTGGATATAGGACAAGTGGTGTCAGCAGGTGTGTGGGGAAATAAGGAGTGTATGTCACCTATTTTTTTTTTACAAAGTAGTTAACAAAGTAGCTCGGTAGAAAGGAGAGAGTTTTTTGGGGTTGGAGAAGGAAGCTTGAAATTTGGATTGAGAGAGCGAAAGAAAAGGGGGAGGATGCTCGATTGGTGGATGTCTAATTCCTCCAAGAATTCCCCCAGAGGACCTGGTAGGCAGTATAGCACAACAATGTTTAATTTCACTGATTAAGTAACAGACACAGCGTCAAATCCGATGAAGGCGGAAGGTGGAAGCAGGTAGAGAGAAAATCCCCACTCGGGGGGAGATTATCAAACTAGTGCCATTCCCTCTGCCAGCTGGTCTGGGTGTGTGGATGAAGGAGTAGATAGGGTGGAAGTGTGATCCATGTCTCCAAGGTGAGAGCAAGGAAGTCCAGAGATGGCAAGGAGTCGTAGCCAGAGATGAACTCTTGTCTTGCGGGAAGCTGACTGGCAGTTCCACAGGCCCCCTCTGACAAGTTGTTGGGTGTGTGTGTGGAGCGGATGGGGTACAGAGATTAGAGAGGTTACATTGATGTTGTGAGCAGAGTCGTGGTCTACGGGAATAGAAAGTATACACATGTCAGTTAAGGAAAAAGCAGGTATATAGACAAAGCGAAAAGATACTTAGCCCTGACAATGTTAACCCATCATCTCACTTGTCCTCCTACGAAGGACTCCATCATCTTTCTATGCCTGAGTCTTTGTATGATTGAGGCTGCTGCTTCAAACAAGGAGTGACTTTTTAAACACAAATGCGGATTGCTCAATTGGCTGCAGAAATGTTAACCACACCAACTGTTAATTAGTGATACAATGACCCTAGTGGTGATGGCCTGGCAATGAATGATGGCCTCGAATGAGCTCAAACTTTCAAATAGGGACACGAAATCATGATTGGCTCTAAAATCTAGAGCTATGTGCACTCTGCGGGAAAGCCGTCCAACAGCCTGACTCTGGTCAAGGCTTTAGCTGACCTAAGAGAGCCAAAGAGGTGCATTAACCCCACCTCACCTCTTGTTTACTGTAACTTGTCAGCCATGACACTATGATGCAGCAGCTTTGAGGGGTAGCATGACAGGTCAAGATGGACAGTGAAAAAAAGAAAGCATAGAACCTTAGAGTGCACAAAAGAGGAGGACTTTCTATTAAAGACAATGCAATCTTTACCCTCCAGTAACTGTCAATTTACTTTCTTTATCTCCAGAGTGCAGTGAAGGTGTTGAACCTGCTGAGCTAAGCTTTGCCAAAATGTTCTTTTTATTTTGAAGGCTGACTCTGTGATTTTGTCATTTTTTTGTTAGGACTTACTTCCCATTTTTGTTCTTGCCATTTAGGGCAACATGTCCTTTTGGCACCATACTTTCCATTAACTCTTGTCTGGACTCTGAAGTTCCCCTTTTCTCACAGTCAAAGCTCACAGAACATTTCCTTCCTCTTCTAGTCTCATACCTACTGAGATTTAACAGTACAATTTTCTTCAAACACATTTATTTATAGTATTTTTTTATCCCATTATCATTTAGAATCAATACACAATACTTCAGTAACACTTAACTAAAGTAGTTCATTCCAGATTATTGATTAACATTTTTAATTCTCATCATCATCACTGTTATACATTACTACATATTGATCACTTAACACCATGATTAAATACTGATTATTTCACACAGACACAACCAATATTCTACTTATTAGCATCTTACTTTAAATCACTTGGTTCACACCCCCTCAACTAGTGGTGGAAGAAGTATTCACATCCTTTACTCAAGTATAAGTCGTAATACGACAGTTTAAAAATACTCCATTACAACTAAACGTCATGCATTTAGAATGTTACTTAAGTAAAAGTACAGAAGTAGCCTCAGCAAAATATACTTTAAGTATCAAAAGTAAAATGAATCATTACACAGAATGCTATATTACTATATTTGGATTGTTATTACAGAGCTATTAACACGTCAGCAGCATTTTAATGTTCATGGCTGCCCTAATTCTAACAACTTCACATACTGTTGGGTAGTTTATTCTGTAATATAATTTTGCATTATATTTTATGAACCGATCATATATATTGTTTGTAAAATATGAATCTGCAAAGTAACTAGTAACCACATCTGTCAGAAAAATGTAGTCAGAGTAAAAAGTACAATATATTTAGTGGTATAAAAGTAATAAAAATGGAAATACACAAGTAAAGTACAGGTACCTAAAAACTGTACACTACTTGAATGATTGTACTTTCCACTGGCCTCAGCTGACCTCACGGCAGACAAGAACTCTTTTCAACAATGTATGTCACAATAGTTGTATCTATTCACCAACTAGTTCATCATAAAGCATAGTAAGACTAATGTAAAGCATCGAAACAAAGTTATCATTAACCAACACCCAATCTTGTCTCAGTGGCCTGTAAAGAAGTAGAAGCGCTTTGTTAGAGTGCATCTGTCTTTTGTTCTCAGAAGAAAAGACTTCAAACCGTTGCATAACCTGTGGGGTTGAAACAAACAAGTGTACAAGGCTAAGACTAATAAAACAAGAGGGTCATACTGTTTGCTATGTGGTATTGTTGCCTCACAACAGATATTACTTTCCACTAGATCATTGTAATGAGTGTCAGTTGTTAGTCTGTCCTATTATACATGCATATTTCACACCCAGAAGACAGTTTGCATGTGCAAAACTTACTCTTCTGAAAAGTTCCTCAATGTCATCCTTATGTGCAAAGGTGTTCAATACCTCAACCATATACTGGATAAGTAAAGACCCACTATCTGGGTGTCTATATGAGACAGTATCTAGAGGAAAAACATACAGAAACAGAAAATATATTTAGTTTTTATTACATTAGGTACCTATTCTTAGCTGTTTTCAATGCAGATTATTGATGTTAATCTTCATTGATTTATGAGCTATATAATAAGATCTGATCATATTTATGTTAACTGACCAGGAGTGGAGGAAAGAAGAGAAATGAAGTCTTTTTCTTTGTGTACACATCGTAAAGTATCATCCTCTATGTTTTCTTCACCAGCAGACAGGGATGGACCTGGCTGTTTCACATCATCACAGACCAGAGCTGGGTAACTAACAAGTACTAATCTGCAACACATGTGGCATACTTTTTTTTTTTCATACATACAGCGCGCGAGAGCCTCGCTCACATAAACACAACAAACAAGACACTAGCAGACTCCTAAATGAATTTATATTGATGATTGGTGTATCTGTAAGAATAAATGAGAATCACCTCCTCTGCAGGCCTGGATGATGATGATCTTGGGTTTGTTCAGCAGTGCTGAACATTTCTCTGAGCCCAAGTGTTTGTAAATGTTGTTGACGGGGAACTCATCTGGTGTCTCATCACCAGATGTCTCATTTTTGCAGTTGACACCGAGGACAGCTCCCAGCTTCCCATGAGACATGATAACCACCAACACACTGTCTGTCTCTTTGAGTTTTGGAGGGCGACCAGGAGGCAGGAATGAAGGGCCGAGCAGGTCCGAATGACGTCCTGGATACTGGCGATGTAGATGGAGCCACTCAGGAGGATGAACAGACGTGCAGAGCATATTAGGAGGCCAGCAATGAAGGCGATACCCCTCTGGAGGCCGGCGACATGGCTGGACTGCAGAGCTGAGAGCTGGTGGATCCAGGGAAACAGAAGACTGCTGAGGCTTAGCAGGATCAAGATGTTGCTGCAACACAGGTTCAGGAGGCTGCTGCAGCTCAGAAACTAGTGATTGCGGCAGCAGGAACAGGAGATGGTTGAGGCCCAACCGGAGCAGGAACAGGAGATGACTGCTGTGGCCCAGCAGGGACAAAAGATGACTGCTGCATGACACTGAACTGCTGAGTCTGTGCGGAACTGGACAGCTGAGTCCCTGGGGTGCTGGATAGCAGTGAGGACGAGGAGCTGGGCAGCAGAGAGGCAGGGTGCCACGCTGTCTTCTGGAGGACTTCCCAGAAGGTGGCTCCAGCCCAGGAACAGGCAAGGAACTGGCTAGTTCACTACTAGCCATCTGGGTGCTGTCTGACTCTAAAGCAAGGTCTAGCAGGAACTAGACCAGGGAGCTAGAAGTGATGGAGTCTGAACATCGTCGGGAGCCTCGTTTTCTGGGAGCAGGGTGGGCATCTTGAAGGCTAACTGGGCACCCCAAAGAGGGAACTCCTGAGAATTGTCCGGGGTGGAATCAGGCACATGGCTAGGATGCTGGGAGCTGGCTGATTGGGAAGCAGGCTGAAGGCTAGCATGCTGGGGTGAAGTATTGATATTTATCTTCACTATGTCATAAGCTATAAAATAAGATATCTTAGAATCATAGACTAACTGACCAGGGGTGCTGAAAAGAAGAGAAATACACTTTTTCTTACTGTGCCCATGGCAAAATATCATCCACAATGTTTTCTTCACGAGCAGGGCCTGGCCATGACATCATAGAACACAGCTGCTTTTGCACATCACTAACAAGCACCGAGCCACCCTTTTCTGCAACATATATGCATACTTTTCAGGTCCAAACTGCAACTATGTTGACATTTGTTGACTTCTGCGAGAATAGATGAGACTCACCTCCTCTGCAGGCCTGGATGATGATGATCTTTGGTATGTTCAGCAGCGCTGGACATTTCTCTGAGCCCAAGTGTTTGTAAATGTTATCAGCAGGGAACTCATCTGATTCATCACCTTTAAAGGTGACACAGAAGACGGCTTCCCGTTTCCAGTGAGACATGATAACCACAAACACAGTGTCTGTCTCTTTGAGTTTCGGATGTTTGGACAACATAATGAGAGCATCATCAATCTCCTGTGAGAACACAAAAAGTCAGACATCAGGTAGAGAAAAGAAAAGAAAGAAAAAAACAAAAAAAAAATGTTTTATTTTCCCTTTTTCAAAAGCACCTTTCCAGTGAGGTCCCTGTGTTTCACCACCTCATATCCCAGAGTTGTGAGCAGTTTCTCCATGTTCTGTTTAATTTCTTATCAGCAAAATTTCTATCAGCGATTAGCAGAGCCACACAATTCCCAATGGACTGTTCTGCCACATGGTAAATCTGAAAAACAAAATGATCTAAGGGCAGAAAATCAAACATTATAAATGTATACTTTAAATAGATTATGTTACTGTATTAGCATCTTATTTAACAATGCCTTTGCACTGAGGTAAAAGTGGTCAAACCAGTATAATAATACAGTTATACTGCTGTACCAACTGCTTTCAAGCACGCTGTGGTCAGACCTCAAAACCCAACCTTGATCCTGCTGTCCTGTCAAATTTTAGACCTGTGACCCATTTGCCTTTCCTGTCCAAGGTTTTGGAAAAAATAGTCTTCATTCAGTTAAAGTCTTTTCTGGAAAACAATCAAATCTTTGAAAAATTCCAGTCTGGCTTCAGAACACAACACAGCACCGAATCGGCTCTGCTGAAAGTACAGAACGATATTCTCTTGTCCCTCAATGCAAAAAAGCCTGTGCTGCTGGTAATGTTGGACCTTACTGCTGCGTTTGACACCATGCACCATTCAGTCCTTCTGAGACGTCTGGCCCAACAGGTTGGCCTTCAGGGAACTGTGCTGCAGTGGTTTAGGTCATATTTAACAGATAGGACATTCTCTGTTATGATTGATGACCTTTCCTCCTCTTCAGCCCCTATGACCTCTGGTGTGCCACAGGGATCCATTTTGGGCCCTGTTCTATTCTTTCTGTACATGCTGCCTTTAGGTTCAGTTATTTCAAGTCACAATGTGTCCTTCCATCTGTAAGCAGATGACTTACAGATCTATCTGCCGGTTGTCCCTAATTCTTCTGACAGTCTTGAATCCATAAACAGATGTTTAGATGACATCAAATTGTGGCTGTCTCAGAACTTTCTCTGTTTGAATGAGGACAAAACAGAATGTATTGTTTTTGGCAAATCCAACCTGCCCAGTGTTTAGCTCCTGGTCTTGTTGTGTTGACCCCCCATTTTAAAAACGTTGTGAAACATTTGGGGGTGAAATTAGACAGCAGTCTAAAATTTGATAAGCAAATTGATTCTGTGGTCAGGGCAAGCTTCTTTCAGCTCCACCTCCTAGCAAAGGTTAAACCCTTCTTGAGCCGTTGTGACCTGGAGAAAGCTATCCATGCTTTTGTTAGTTCCCACATAGACTACTGTAATGTGCTCTATGTGGGAGTTAACCAAGCTGGTCTTCATCGTTTGCAGCTTGTGCAAAATGCTGCGGCCCGCCTGCTCACTAACAGTCGGAAACACGAGCACATCACACCTGTGCTATACTCCCTGCACTGGTTCCCTGTCCAGTTCAGAATTCATTTTAAAATTTTGACATTTGTTTTTAATGCAGTCAATGGCCTTGCACCTTCCTATTTGTGTGAGATTTTGAGCCCTCACCGACCCGGCAGAGCTCTACGATCTGCTGGGCAACATCTGCTGGAGGTCCCCCGGTCCCGGTGCAAACAGTGGGGCGACCGTTTTTTTGCAGTGGCCGGTCCGAAACTCTGGAACTCTCTGCCCATTGACTTATGTTCCATCACTGACCTGCCTTTGTTCAAAGCCAAACTTAAAACCCACTTATTTAGAATAGCTTTTAACACTTAGTGGCCCTGTGACACTTCTCTTTATCTTAATGTTGTAATGTGCTCTGCTGACCAATTTGTACTTTTATTATTATTTGTTATTATCATTATTATTATTATTTCTTTTTATCTTGTTTTTAATGTTGTACAGCACTTTGGTTCAGTTTTGGTTGTTGGAAGGTGCTATAGAAATAAAGTGTGATTGATTGATTGAGTTATTTGGTGGAAGTGATGATGTTTACATCAAGGAAATATATTTCCATGAAAGTTGTCAGGAAACACCGCTTCCATGAAAGTAAAAAGCAAAGATGTTTTGCTTTTGGTTGTGGGCTGTGGTTTGTAATAAAGTGATGCCAATTAATAATCATTGCACCAAATAAAAAGGGAAGCCTCTCAATTGTACATCTTGGTGTGTGCACAGAAACTGTTTTACAGGCACTTCTACGCTCAGATTGTATTATATAAAATTTTTTAAATGTGCTTTTTCTAATCCAAACAGTCGTGCAGCTCGAATAACTCCTCTGCTATTTGTGCTTTGTGTGTCATGATTTACATACCTTTTTGTCATGTGCGTGCTTTGAAGTGTGTTGGAGAACACAAAGCTGCAAGTGGTTGTAATCACTGATAATGAAAATGGAAGATTCACAGTCCTCATTCTTTGCCAAAAACATTCCAAAGTTCAGCCAAAGTTTATAGGAGGCCTCAGTAGTCTGAATTAGACATATCAACTGAGAATCTTCCAAAGTGTCTTTTTAGTATAAAATTCCACCAACAGTGTTTCCATGCTGAGCTGTGGCAGAGGAATAGTAATACAAAGCAGTTACACTATAGAAACATCATCAGATACATTAGAATCAAAATGTCTTTCTCTAAACTGCATTGTGTGCGTCTGCTTTTCTTCTAACTTGCATTATGCTCATCCTACTGTTATATTTCCAGGCAAGGTCTGAGTGATATTTCTAACATGTTTTCCTCTGCTGTATTTTACCCTTGATGAAGTGATTATTCGGATTATGTAAACCTCTTTTAAATTACTGTTGATGGGGTATTTCCTGTAACAACAAGAGTGTTTTATTTTGAAAGTTTCTTGGGTACTAAAAGGCTTAAGTATCAACTGCTGAGATCAAGTTACTTTATATTCACAAACATTGGTTACATTTATTACATAGATTTGACTTTAAGTCTGTACTTTGTGTTGTTAATTAACCTAGTTACAATGTTTGTGGCTACATGTGCATGTAGCTACGGACTCAAGTTTATTTTTATAGCCCAGTGTCACACATCTGTCTCAGAGAGCATAACAAGCCCACAACAGCAGACATTCCCAACCTGGCCCATGCTACAAAAAAAAACCTTTTGTTAGCAGGACTGATAACAGTTAGTTTAAGTTGTTCTTTAAAGGTTTTTTTTCGTATGTCATGTAAGCATGGATAAGCACAATTATTGCATGAATAAGCACGATTATTCATAAAACAAAACATCTGGAGTGCTTAATGTAGGCGTCCTTGCAAAATAAAGACACAATATTGAAAAATTGTGTAGTAAGCTTTTAATTTATGGTTTAAAACCTGGACAAAATTAATACCAACAAGAACAAAAGTAAACGTCCATTCAATGTCAATATGTCACATTAAAAACATGAATAAAATACATGGATATATTAAAAAACCACCCACATTTACCCCAGTACCCCCTTTTCTCAGCCCTGGAATGGCTCTTCATGCATTATAGTCCCTGTTTAATAAATGCCTACCGCCACTTCTTTGAAATGGTGAAAAATTATGAAAATCAATTGTAATTTGAATAATTGCAATTAACAACAAAATATAATTTCTATAGATTTTTGGCTATTTTTTTACTTAATGGCAGTGTTGTCTTTACATTTAAGAAGTTTAAAATAGATATAAACATTGCACATTTTAAATGTTAACTTGGCCGCAGAGAATCCAAGAGATTTCATAGATTTGCAGGCAGGTGTGTTTTAAAATTTGGTGGAAGAACTAGGAACCTGGTGCAGGTCCTGTTTCGTTTTGTTTTTCTCAAAGGAAAACAGTTGACTAGTTGCGTGACATCCATGAGTAAGCAACCTGTTGAATACAAGTTAATAAAAATCTCTATGTGCCATTAATTCAAAGCCTTACACGTTGTCAGATATATATAAAAAATATGCAATGATTAAAGTACATATAAAACAAAGTTTAGTTTTATCAGACAGATTATGAAACAACAGGCCCATGGACACAGACATGGATGAGGCCCCCCACCCCTCCTACGAAATATCAAGACTGAAAGAGACACAAAAAGACGGGGTTGTGTTTTGCTTCTCTTTGCTCTGCTAGTAGGCCCATTCAGTAATCCATCCATACCTTTTATCTATTCACCAAATAGCATCTCAGAAAGCATTGCAAGAATAATTCAAAATGTCGTCACAGCTCTGTTAAACAACAGCAAATCCTGTCTCAGAGGCCTGGAAAGAAGTAGAAGCGCTTTGTTAGAGTGCATCTGTCTTTGGTTGGCATCTGTCTTTTGTTGTGAACGGAAAAGTCTTCGAAGCGCTGCATGACCTGTGGGGTTGAAACAAACAGTATATGAAATTAAGCAAGGCTAAGACTAATAAAACAAGAGGGTTATTATTAACTGTTTGCTATGTGGTGTTGTTGCCTCACAACGGATATTACTTTCCACTAGATCATTGTAATGAGTGTCAGTTGTTAGTCTGTCCTATTATACATGCATATTTCACACCCAGAAGACAGTTTGCACGTGCAAAACTTACTCTTCTGAAAAGTTCCTCAATGTCATCCTTATGTGCAAAGGTGTTCAATACCTCAACCATATACTGGATAAGTAAAGACCCACTATCTGGGTGTCTATATGAGACAGTATCTAGAGGAAAAACATACAGAAACAGAAAATATATTTAGTTTTTATTACATTAGGTACCTATTCTTAGCTGTTTTCAATGCAGATTATTGATGTTAATCTTCATTGACTTATGAGCTATATAATAAGATCGGATCATATTTATGTTAACTGACCAGGAGTGGAGGAAAGAAGAGAAATGAAGTCTTTTTCTTTGTGTACACATCGTAAAGTATCATCCTCTATGTTTTCTTCACCAGCAGACAGGGATGGACCTGGCTGTTTCACATCATCACAGACCAGAGCTGGGTTTGCACCATCACTAACAAGTACTGATCCACATTTTTCTGCAACACATGTGGCATACTTTTAATACAGCGCACGAGAGCCTCGCTCACTTAAACACAACAAACAAGACACTAGCAGACTCCTAAATGAATTTATATTGATGATTGGTGTATCTGTAAGAATAAATGAGAATCACCTCCTCTGCAGGCCTGGATGATGATGATCTTGGGTTTGTTCAGCAGTGCTGAACATTTCTCTGAGCCCAAGTGTTTGTAAATGTTGTTGACGGGGAATTCATCTGGTGTCTCATCACCAGATGTCTCATTTTTGCAGTTGACACCGAGGACAGCTCCAAGCTTCCCGTGAGACATGATAACCACCAACACACTGTCTGTCTCTTTGAGTTTTGGATGTTTAGAGAACTCAATTATAGAATCATCAATTGCCTGTGAGAACACAAAAAGTCAGATATCAATTACTGTGTCACAAAATCCACCAGACAAAAATATGTTGGTTTTTTTTTATTTCCCTTTTTATAAAGTACCTTTCCTGTGAGGTTTGTGTGTTTCACCACTTCATATCCCAGAGATGTGAGCAGTTTCTCCATGTTCTCCTCGTCTTTCTCAGCTCCTCTTCTGTTTAAGTTCTCATTAGTAAACTTTATATTAGTGATTAGCAAAGCCACACGATTCCCAATGGAACATTTGGCTGCAGGGTAAATCTGAAAAACAAATTTAAAGGAAATAAGTTGAACAACAATTTACCACGTCTCAACATGATCATTTACAGGAAATATGTACATTGTAGACTTTAATAAGGAAACTATTTTACTCCCACTTGTTAAACAACACCTTTCTATCGAGGTGAAGTAAACTGAGATGTGCAGGAACCAAGTTATTAATGATTTTTATGAGTGACTTACATTTCTATCATTCTGTTTGTCTCTCCAGAATGCCTCAGTGGTTGGGATGAGTGTCTTTGACCATTCCTGCTCCATCTCAGGCTCTGCAGCTGGGAACGGCAAAACATTTCTGTTCAAAATGATGTACTTCTTTTTGAGTATAGTATTCATGACAGTGTCAAAGTATCATATCGGTTCAAAATAGGATGAAGGTCTCTCTAGCTGAAATATGTCAGCTCACCTGGCGGAGCAGGTTGACCAGAGGACAGACCCAAGGTGGAGTAAAGTGTTGGGTCTCTGCTTTGAAGGCGAACAATCATCTTCCTGCTGGCTTCATGTCCTTTCTTCTTCACTGTGTCGATGAGACTGCGTGCCTTGTCTGCTGTGCTCTTGTTCTCCTCAAGTATTGAGTCTTTCTCCCCTTCGTTCACGATCCGATCCTCTAAAATGTCATCTAGGAGCTGACTGATCAGTTCTTTGGATGCCTTTTCCACAAACTTACTCCTAACCTTTTTAAGCTCCTCGTCTAGAAATGGGAATATGAAGCAAAATAATTACACAATTTGAAATTCTGCCTCTTATGGTGATTTCAACAGAGGTACTAACATTGAATAAGACATTAGAAATATTTACAAAACATTGCTGGCCTGTGAAAACCATGTATCTCCAAAATATCAACTTTTTACAAGCTAAGAAAAACAGTCCTGTTTTCAGCTTTATGACAATGCGTTTTTCATACAATCCAATGGGTTTATAAATGGCTTACTTAGATCAAGAAGTCGGACATTATTTTCAACCTATAAAAGGAACACTTAATCCTTCAGTTTATCTGTAAAATTCAAAATCAGGTCTGTGCTGGTTTTGTCCTGTTGTATCCTTTATAATTTTTTGTTTTGTTTCATATTTACGAGCTAGTTTTTATGTCATTCATTCAGTGCACCCGGGTATTGTAGGTATTTATCCATAAATATATATAAATAAAGTGTCAAACACATATTCCATGGCAGACCTCATTTTTTGGCTATTTTTGATGTTCGATTGCCACCACAAGGTTAAATAAGCATATGTTTACGTAAAGCAATGAATGTGAATGAAGTGTGAGTTAACAATCATTAATTGATGATCCATTAAGCATTAGCCAATAATATAAACTCACAGTGACTTGGTAATTTCAGGAAAATCATGATACATCCTGCATTCATTTATGCATTATATCATCATTGTGCATTACTTAAGCATTTGTTTATGTCCTTATTATTAAGTTGTACCAATGTTTCTATTTGTTTTGTAGATTTCCATAACTTTTCTAATAGTGAAGCTACACTGCAACAGTAAACTATGAGTAAAGTCGTCCTTGTTGTATATTGCGGGGGCGGAGGGTTGATTGTGGTTTGTGTCCTTCATCCTCCTCACAGTGTATTGAAGAAGCTTACTTAACAGCTACGCCCATGGTTTTCCTACTGAAAACGTAAACATGTGTTTGTAATAACTTCACATCACAGTTTGAATTATTAGACCATCAGTAATGTCTGTATTTAACTTAATGTATGGTTTTCAGTCAGAAGAAATCCGATACTTTAATAAAAAAAACCTTTATGAGCTGATCTGCGCACTTTGGACATTTCAGCTCCATAACCCCGCGTTTATAGTTTGCCACCTAAACACTTTAAATGGCAGACATTGAGCCGCCATATGTACATAATACAAAACATTTGATTGCTGTCATTTCAATAAAGTTTCATAAGAATTTTTAAAACCTAACAAGGCGGTTCATATTATTGCCTCTGTTTTGTTTTTTGTTTTTGTTTTTTTGTTTTATAACTAAAATGGACTAAACAACCGCGCAAACTAGAGCGGATATGATCGCCAGCAAAGTGAAACTAATACGTGGCACACACAACTAAATGCAGAAATATCAAGACTTTTCTTTAACAGTCTTTTTAAAACAAAGGAAGTTTAAGAAGTCATATTCAAACCCCATCCTCCTCACCGCCTTCATAACACGGACCATTTACAGTAAATAGCCTACAGCTTGTGTAGATTTACGTTTGCTGGCTGATCGCCTCCATATTGCCTCCAACAAACACCGAAAGTCATGGTTTCTTGTAAAGTGCATTTAGACCGCGAACTCTTACCTGCCATTTCTCAAATCTCGTATCACAGAATTGTTTAAACTGAAGTCACCGGAAAACTGCGCAGCTTCCAACAGCCTGTGTGTAGGGACGGGTGCGTAATGCATACTGGTGGAGATGATAACAGTGTTTCCTGCTTTACGCCAAGTAACCGGTTATAAATCATCAGTACTACAGATCACGCAAGATTTATATTATATTTGAATGAATCTGTATACACAAACAAAGTGTGGCTTAAAAACGAAAACCATTGCTCCAAATGGTGCAGCATACTGTAGCTACATCTTTGTGGGCGCTGATCTTATTAAGCTATATTTGAAATAGTTGGGACTGTAACATTGTTGTCTTAATTAATCAATAAACCGTTTTTGGAAAAACCCTTATAGACTATAAAAGGCACTCTCGTATCTGGAAATGACAACTTTGACGCTGCACAAATCTATAACAGCAATCTACAACAGAAATGTTTCATAGTGATACCAAAACAAAAAAAAATATTAGTAAGTAATAAGCACACACATATTTGTTTTTTCATAAAGTTTTAATGAAACCAGATTACAGAATTACCTTATTGCAAACGGACCGTAATTCAAGTAAATGTTACAATCATGCGCAAAGGAGGCTTACGCAAATATAATTCCAATCCAATTCAAAACTGAGTAGGGCTCTCCAGAAGTAGTTGTAATACATTATAAGTCACTTAATTTCATCATTATAGATACTTCTCCACCCGCAACAATAAATCAGTACCTTTTCTTCTGGAAAAATTTCAAGACAGAGAAATAATATTTGTCATACCCACAAAATGTTCTTACATTTCATAACTTGACCTACTTCCTGAAAGATAAGAGTAGAAAATAGTATCTTAAACCTGTTTAATGATTTCCCTGTCAGTATTACAATGAACAGATACAGTTTGTCCCAGTACAGGATATATTTATATATAGCCTTAAAAGCTACAAGAAGATTTTATTTGTGACACAATAATGGCTTAAAATGTGTCAGATATACCATAATAGCTGATGGTCACATGGCAGATGGGTCAATTAAAACAGCACAGTTAAAAAATATATAATTTTGTAAAGAGTAATTTACATTACACAGTGTAACTGAATCTAACTGATCAACTTCTCAGACTTGTCTGCAACTTTTCGCTCTACTCTCCCTACTCTGAAGCTAAAAAAGTAAAAAAAAATATCACATTTACTAAAAACTACATTAGCCTATATAACGTTCATTATTATATATGCATAGATTTTGAAATTAAGACATCAAGTGAATTTAAATTTATGAATGCACCTTGTATGGAGACGAGCCAACTAAATGGGATTATTTTGCAGTAAAACTCAACATTTTTTTACATTATCTGGAGTGATGCCAAATCAGTTATCTAATATGGCATTAAAAAATGCTAATGTCACTGATAATGAATGATGAGCATCTTCAGTCTTCATTTTCTGTGAATGACCAGTTCTGCTCCTCTGTGGCTGAAAACAGCAAAACACAACATAAACAGCTATCAGACTAATGTTCAAAATGATGTATTTCTCCGTGCTGGTGAAATTATATATTTTTCTTATTGTCAACAAATCCCACAAAAAGACCAAAACCATCAGTGAATTGATTCTAATCACAAGTATTGTCTGTGAAGTCAAAACATCATATAGCTGATGTGCCAAAGAGCTCCATTGTTGTCCAAAAGTTATTAAAACACATCAATGACATTTTCCTGCATTACAATAAAAATGGGAACTGCTGAGGTAAATACAGTGTATTAATCCGAAGTTAAAAATAGTCCTTTACAAAATGCACTATTCCCTCCTGTTTTGAGTTACGTTGGCTCAAAACTACAGTGCCCAGCTGTTTTAGGAAATTACTGTGCTCTTCTTAAAAATGAAACTATATGTTTGAGACCCTTTTTAAATATTCACATCTTCAGTAGGAACCAGTGAGCTTCGGGCCGAGTACTACAGATGGGGGGGGGTCAGAAAGTATTGAGAGACGGACTACTGCCTTGTTGGTTTTGGTCATTTCAGGGGATTTGCTGACAGCAAGAAAAATATCTAATGATGCCAGACTGAACATGACAGTGTCGAGGTACAACATTAGTTTGCTACTTGAATACAATTAGGTCTCCCTAGCTCATTAGTGTTGACCAGCTCCACTGAAGTATGTCAGCTCACCTGGTTAAACAAGCTGACCAGAGGACACACCCAAGGTGGAGTAAAGTGTCGGGTCTCTGCTTTGAAGGCGAACAATCATCTTCCTGCTGGCTTCATGTCCTTTCTTCTTCACCGTGTCAATGAGACTGCGTGCCTTGTCTGCTCTGCTACTGTTCTCCTCAAGTATTGAGTCCTTCTCCCCTTCGTTTAAGACACCATCTTCTAAAAGGTCGTCCAGGAGCTGACTGATCAGTTCTTTGGATGCCTTTTCCACAAACTTACTCCTCATCCTGTTAAGCTCCTTATCTAGATGAAAAAATATAAACCGTGGAGATGTACATATTATGTATTATAATATTATTATATTGTTATATGAGTATATTAGTATTATGTATGTGTCATATTAAGGCTATTCAAGAGATGGTAGGGTAAAGATGAACAAGACATACTCCTAACTAACTAACTAACTTCTCCTGACACATTAGCAACAAACTCACTCTGGTAAGCTCCTTATCTACAAGAATCATTATGAAGCCAACTAAATAAATAAATAATACTCAAACTCAAATTTTGACTTCTTAAGGTGTTTTAAGGTTCTATAAATGAATATGACATAAAAAATATTTACAAGAAGGTGTCTGAAGGCCTACAGTAGAAACTTAGAAAATACCATGAAATGAAAATGGCATGTGAAAAATGTGTTTTCACATGGGTGGTTACACTGTGTTACAAAAAAAAAATGGTGTCAGTGGTGGAAGAAGTACTCATCCTTTACTTAAGTCCTGTAAAAATACTCCATCACAAGTAAAAGTCTGGTAAAATTCTACTGTAGTAAAATTTAAAAGGTGTTATCACTGAAATGTAACTAAAGTATTACAGATGAAAGTACTCATTATGCAGAACAACCCCATTTCAATGTTGTAACTGGTTGAGGTGGAGCTAATTGTAATTAATACATAACAAAACATCATGTTTTATAAGATGATCATTTGTTTTGTAAAATCTTGATCTGCTGGTAACTACTGCTGTCAGGAAATGTACTGTAGTAAAAACTAAGTATAAAGTAGTATAAAATGGAAATACTCAAGTACAAGTACCTCAGAATTGTACATAAGTAGGAAGCCATTTTTCTTTTCCTCCAATGCAGTGAATGTAGATTCTACAAAGGGAGAGTGTGTATGTGTGTTGGTTGCTGTGCTTCCGTCTTAGTGTACAAATGAAACCTATTAACCATATGATTTTCCCCATAAATAAATGTGGCACCATGAATTTATACACGCTCAGGCATCTATTTTAACAGATTGTTTTGGGGGTTTTTTGCAGTCAGTAAAACCTAATTTGATCTTTATTCTCTAATCTGTGTTGACAGTTTGCCACCTAATCGAAAACAAACACCTCCTGTGGTTACATAAAAAACCATCACACACATTTTAAGCTTTTGGGTATATGGTTAAAGACCATGTAAATCAGTTGTTTTCTTTTCTTCATAAATCGGATGCAGCTACAGTTTAAAATGAGGCGCATGTCAGCAACACGCGAGTCAAAGTGAAACCTTTGTTTCCTCATGGCGGTGTACACATTTGAGGAGCTATTTGAGTTCATGTATCCTGCAGCTGTGGTTCCGTCCAGCTCGCATCAAAGTTGAATTTGCCTTTGAACTTGCTTTGCTTGACTCACCACGTAAAGTTATATGTAATCCTCGGTATTCTACAGCAAATATTACCTGTACAGATCAAAGAAAAAACCGTAATCCTTCCTTCCTTACAGTCATACACATAGATCACTTTCTTGAATGGCTGATCGCCAGTAACTATTGATTACCGCAGACTTACAACTTGCATTCAAAGTGCATTTTAGACTACAAACCTTCTTACCTGCCATCACTCATAAACCTCGTGTCACTGAATCGTATAGATTAAAGTCCAACGAGTTTACATCCACGCCTAAACTCCTCCCTGCGTGTAAGGACGATCGAGGGCGCTTTATTTGGAGATGTTCGCGTTAAACAATCTATTTAATGTAGGCTAACTAGTTATTAACAGTAAACAGAACACGATGCAACAGTTTGAATTATTGTTATAGGCTGCTCCAAATAACACGGAAACATCTGGCTCGTGTGTCCAGATGTTGGCCGGAAGACTCTCCGCTTCTCCTCCACTGTCTCCTCCTTTCTTCGCCTTTCTCCGCCATGGACACAGAGCCCTCTTTACTTTGATGTTGTTGTTCCTCAATGGTAAAGAGTAACTTTGGCCTCAAGTACTGTACTTCAGTGTAATTCTTCAATGATATTGATCCAATAATATGATATATAATAAAATAACTCAATTCTGCCGCATAATGAGTACATTTTGCTGATGAAACTTCTGTACTTTTACTTCAGTAAAAATGTTGAACGCAGGACTTTTAAGTAATGAAGTATTTTCACAAGATCCAAATACTTCTTCTGCCACTGCATTTATTTAACAGCTGCTAGTTACTCTGCAGATTAAGATTTTAAGATACATACAAAACTCCTTATATAAAATATTATGCATATAGACCACATAAAAAATAATGTTGTGTTAACCCAGATGTGTTACATTGTTTATTCATTTACTTTTACCAGTTTAAGTAAAAAATCTGATATTATTATATGTTTTTTCTTCTCCCATAAACAGTGAGAAACAAATATAAGATAAATTATAAGATAAAGTCAGTGTTGCACTAAGTACATTTACTCAACTCAAATATTTTGGTACTTGTACCTTACTTGAGTGTTTCCATTTACATTATACTTCTACTCCAATACAATTCAGAGGGAAATATTGTACTTTTTAGTTCACTATATTAATCTGAAAGCTTTCCAGTTACTTTTCAGATTAATATTTTACACACAAAAAACATATAGGGCTAAGTTTATAAAATACAATGCAGTGTCTAGTTGGGGCCCTTTGTCACATTTCAGTCACAAAATCATTTATATAAAAAAAGTGTTATTCTGCCACACACAAATCTTAACACTTTGATAATCACAAAAGGGGTGTCTTGTGTTATATGATTGCATATGTTTGTATTGAAAAGGGCAAATCTTAACGTCATTATGTATAAAGAATGAAATTGTGATAATGATTAATAATGCCATTTCTTTACAACCAGTGAGGAATAATATGGGCTACTGCAATGTGGTAACGCTAGGCGGCGATGAACCATTAGTTAACCTAATTTTTAACATACAGAAAGAAATCAGCGAAGAAGAAACAACTGACAGACAAAATGGCTGTGGGACAAAGCTAGCTGCTTTGCTAATGTAAACATCCACCAATAGTAGACTGGAGCTGGAGCGACGATAAGGTTACCCGATAGATTTTTGATACTGCGAATGATAATGTATGTTGACACAAAATTCACGTAGCCAACCTAGAGCATCTTCATTAACGTAACGTTAATGTAGTTAGTTACCTTAGCAAGCTATGTTAGCTCTATAATTAGCTTAAGCAAACACTGGTAGCTAGCTATAGATTAGCTTGTTGATTTGGTGTTTTTAAGCATGAAACAAACTTTCAAGAGCGAACATACTCATAACGTTACAACAATATAATCATATTTCAGAATGATAGGAATTAACTGTTACTAAGGGACAATGCTGTTTTGAGGGGATACTCTGTGTTAGAGTAACTGCTCTATCAGGTCAGTACTGTGTGAGCCAGATGCTGGCTATTAGCTAATGCTAACAAATACACAGGTCAAAGCTGGAGACATTACGTTTCACCCGATGTATTGCTCCCCAAAAAGAACTCCGATTAGGTCCGTCAGGGCCTTGATTAATTTAAATATTTTGGACCACGCTACAATAAACTAACGTCACTGTAGCGTTAAGGCAAATTAGCTGGACGGGTGGTGAGATCTGGACTTGAACTCAGCTACGAGTCAAAGTTGTTAGTAATCTTGAATGGCAGATTTAATGGATCAATGAGCAGAGGGACCTGTCGTTTTTTACACACGACAATGCACCGTTTTGGTCGCAGTGTTGCTGGTCGTACTCACTGTTTTTGTTGTTAAAGTTTTCTGTCTTGTGGTCCCCCCAGCAGTCTTCTTAACTTGGGTGAAGGATGATGAGCCAGCGGCGTGGGATCCATCTGGACCAATCAGAGCTGCTTTGCAAGAAAGGATGTGGTTTTTATGGCAACACTGGTTGGCAGGGCTTGTGCTCAAAGTGCTGGCGAGAGGAAAATCAGCGAGAAAAGCAAAAACAGATTCAAGAAGACTGGGCACTTGCTGAGAGGTTTGTCTGTTTCTCTGTGTCTCATGGATGCTTATTCCTGAAAGGCAAATACTGTGTCTTTTGTTCTATTACCTCTTCATTTTGTTGGCTTGCTCTTGTGTCTGCCTGTTCATCTGTCAACTATTACAGTTGTACTGTCTTTTCCCTCCCAGGCTGCAGAGAGAGGAAGAGGAAGCGTATGCAAGCAGACATCAGAAGGCCCAATCACAGCCTATCACACCCTTCAGCAAGTTCGAGGAAAGAAAAACTAAAGAAAAGTCCAGCAAAGTCAACACAGTCACAAAGTTTTTTACTCCTTCTTCAAAAACACCACCAAAAAAAGGTACATACTATTGTACATATTCAACTGCAAGACATGCTAATCATCATTTATCAAATTTTTGCAGTTTAAAAGTTTTTAATGCTGTTCTTGAGTTGAGAGATAACTGTGTCATTATCAAGTGGTTGTAATATTTTTATTCATTATTAATTCATGTAGGCTTGTTTTGGTAAAACTTTTTCTCCTTATGCATTTTATGCGGAACTGGTTCTGGTGACCTGTTTTCCTGGTAAAAGGTTTAAGAAACAAAACCAGACTGAGGTCACCAAAACTTAAGCTTTTTTTGTTTTTTAGTTTAACCACTTCCTTAGATATGTAGCTGGATAACCTACACACAGTGTGGTTAAAAGAGGCTATTAGACTGCAGCACATAGCACAACTACCACATGTGGTAAGGGATATTAGGAGAAAATGAAGTATTGGTGGCTTTGATTAAAATAACATTTAATGTCTTCCCTCAGATGCTGCTCCTTTTGACACGCTGTCCAGCCCGAGCCCCAGCTCCTCTGCAAGCCGGCATTCCTCTGTGGACAGTGACCATGCAACACGAGAGTTCATTGATTTTCTCAAGCCTCTGAAGTCTGGCAGGGAGATCTTCAAACAGTGCCGGGCCTTCACTGAGAGCATGGTCTACAAGCGGGTGAGCTAAAGCGGATTACTCATCATGTTTTTGTGTGTTTGTTGGAGAAATTAGCTTGTAGGAAGCATTTAATTCTAATGTATGAATAGTTGTGGAAGTTTGGAAACCTGCTAACAAATTACTTTGGCTCAAATTCATTTTTGGTTTAAGATTGTGTTTTTACTCAAAGTCAGACAGCACTGATAGCAATACTGAGTTTTCAGTTAATTGCATTTGCACCTCATGTCTACTTTTCACCAGTGTTTATCTGTTAATACTGTTTCATTACCACCTGTTCTGATTTATTATGTTTCCAACATCGCAATCACTGAATTAAATGAGCTGAAACTGTTAATATGTAATATGGTTACTACTTCACTAATATGGTGAGAAAATCAGTACTTGCTACTTTTATGTGGTTTAACAGGCGTATGTCTCTTGAGTCTCCATATTTCCAAATTTTCAAAGACGTTGTGGTGCTGTTTAATTGTGTGGTGTTATACTGACTGGTGTTTCTATTAGTTTGTCCATTCCATTCATATCAATGAGGGTAGGCTAAATAACAAAAACACCTCTGTATATTCAGTACAGTTCAACAGCACCACAAACTACATCCACCAAAATGATCATGAAGTTGAATCAATACATCTTTAAAATTTCTAAAAAGAAACTGAACATTATAACCTTCATGAAGGTAGGATTTCTTGCAGAACTGTTATATTAGCCTGCATTAATTTTAGCTAGGTGTACCTATTAAACTGGTCACTGAGTGTAAATAACACAAGCAGTAGATCTCAGATTTTGGTATCAGTCCAGCTCATCTAGAAGTCCATTTCATACAGAGATTCATGTTAGATGCAGCTGTGTTATAAGTCAGACAGCTGTCTCAATAAACCATGACGCAATGTAGCCACAAGATACTTTAACATTTTATGTAACATGTCTTATGGCTTTATTCTGAAAACCTCTTGCTTCACTGTACTGTTGGTTCAATCCAGTGCTCTTGTAGCAAAGTGGGAAAAAACAGATTGAGAAAAAGAAGTTACAGTAAACACTTACCTCACAAATTACCTCCTGGAATTTACTGAATGTCAAAATTAATGGAAAAGTCTTAAAATCACTGAGACTTAAACTTCAACTCAAATGCTAAAAACATGGAGCATTTATTTTTGGCATGGCATTGTCCAATACCTTAAACATTTGTTCCACAGCTAGTGAAACCATGACTGCTTCCAAGTGAGATGCTGACTGTCACACATTGTTGCCTCAAGTGAAAACAAGTTTTTGTTAATATGTAATAGGGAAATATGTTCCTTCATCATTGCACAAGTTTTTAGAAATTGTGTTTGTTATATATTAACTATTTATCCATTCAAATTTGTCTAATAATTGCCACATTTAAACAGATAACATTATCAAAATCAAGATTATGCACAATATATCACTCTGTTTTGATTTCTGTTGTCTATACCATTAGCGTATTTTTAAGCTGAAATTCAATTAAATCTGATCTGAATTGTTCATTTTCATTCCTTGTTCAGGACATGGGTGCTGATGAGCTGTCAGAGTGTGTGCAGGACTTCTACCAGAACCTCTCAGAACGCCTCCAGACCCAGTTCAAAGGTGCTGCTTAACTCTCGCACTCAAGAAGAATCAGCTATAATCAGTGAATATCACTAACAGTGTACATTGTCTTTGCTCTGTATATCTTTGTTATTTGTGCTTCTGTTCCTAGGTTCGTCAGACCATGTAGAGAACGTTATGGATGAAGTAGAGAAATACATGATGACTCGTCTCTATAAGGAAGTTTTCTGTCCTGAGACCACAGACGATGAGAAGAAAGACCTGGCCATTCAGAAGAGAATCAAGTTAGCAAACAAAAGTTCTAATAATGCTTAAATCTGCTATTGTAGAAGTCATTAATTTCGCTGCATTCCCTCTGAGCACAAGGAAACACAACTGCAGGTTAAATGACTACATTTGAGAGTTACTTATTGTGTTCTGTTACAGATCCTTGCATTGGGTCACCATTGAGATGCTGTGTGTTCCTGTAGATGAGGAGATCCCTGTGGTGTCTGACAGTGTAGTCAAAGCCATCACAGGTAAGTCTCATTAGGTTTATTTTTCAGAAGGCCATGGTAGGACATCACCTCATTATCTTGGTGGTAGAGATCTAGTAAGATTTTCAGATAAACAATTTGTTGTCTTTTTTGCATCATTTCAGATGTGATTGAAATGGATTCAAAGCGCGTGCCCAAGGACAAGCTGCGGTGCATCACTCGTTGCAGCAAGCACATCTTCAACGCCATCAAAGTCAGCAAGAAAGAAGCTGCGTCTGCGGATGACTTCCTCCCCACGCTCATCTACATTGTGCTGAAAGCAAACCCTCCGCGACTGCAGTCCAACATCCAGTATATCACTCGCTTCAGCAACCCCAGTAGACTCATGACTGGAGAGGATGGTTACTACTTCACTAATCTGGTGAGAAAATCAGTACTTGCTTGATTGCATTTATGTGGTTTAACAGGCATATGTCTCTTGAGTCTCCATATTTCCAAATTTTCAAAGACGTTGTGGTGCTGTTTAATTGTGTGGTGTTATACTGACTGGTGTTTCTATTAGTTTGTCCATTCCATTCATATCAATGAGGGTAGGCTAAATAACAAAAACACCTCTGTATATTCAGTACAGTTCAACAGCACCACAAACTACATCCACCAAAATGATCATGAAGTTGAATCAATACATCTTTAAAATTTCTAAAAAGAAACTGAACATTATAACCTTCATGAAGGTAGGATTTCTTGCAGAACTGTTATATTAGCCTGCATTATTTTAGCTAGGTGTACCTATTAAACTGGTCACTGAGTGTAAATAACACAAGCAGTAGATCTCAGATTTTGGTATCAGTCCAGCTCATCTAGAAGTCCATTTCATACAGAGATTCATGTTAGATGCAGCTGTGTTATAAGTCAGACAGCTGTCTCAATAAACCATGATGCAATGTAGCCACAAGATACTTTAACATTTTATGTAACATGTCTTATGGCTTTATTCTGAAAACCTCTTGCTTCACTGTACTGTTGGTTCAATCCAGTGCTCTTGTAGCAAAGTGGGAAAAAACAGATTGAGAAAAAGAAGTTACAGTAAACACTTACCTCACAAATTACCTCCTGGAATTGACTGAATGTCAAAAACAATGGAAAAGTCTTAAAATCACTGAGACGTTCAAGGTTTTAAGTGGTCTTGAATACAGTTAATTACACATATACAGTATACTGTTGTTTAAATGTTTTATTCCTTGAAGCAGTTTTTGGGCATTATGTGGCTTTATTAGAGAGACACAAGAGAGAGATGACAGGAAATAAAGGGAGAGATAGATGGGGAATAACTGGCAGCAAAGTTCCCTGGCCAGACACAAATGTTATGGTTACAGCTATGGTTACTAATGTTACAGACTGATGACATCCATAGGTGAGACTTTCTTTAAATGACCCTCTACATCCCCTCTCCCCAGTGCTGTGCGGTGGCCTTCATTGAGAAGCTGGATGGCCAGTCTCTGAACCTAAGCTCTGAGGAGTTTGAGCTCTACATGTCGGGCCAGGCATCCCCCCACTGGCCACAGGCCACTGGAGCTTCTTCTTGCTCCCCAGGCAGCGCAGCTCTCAATCAGGTCCACAAACGACTGGACCTTCTAACAGGGCTTGGGGAAAGGCAGGAGCGGGTCATGGAGAAGGCTCGCCAGCTGGAGAGTGACCTCATCGACTGGACGGACGAAGTGGAACAGAAGGTGCAGAGCGTTCTGGAGAGCTTTCCACCAGAAACACAAAACCCTACTGCAACCACAGCTAGTGGGGCAACGTCTGCAGCATCATCAGCAATCGACGCTGATAACGTTGAGAATGAGCTCCTGCCCCCACCACTGCAACCGCAAGTGTTTGCTGGTTGATGTGAAGAGCTCTACTCTAAAAATAATTCCTCTAGAGGCTTTACTCCACCCTCCCCCTTTTCCCTGCTGTTAAACTTTGCTGTCCGTATGCACATACAGCAGACATCCAATATGGATCCCATTTCGACTCCAGTCATCTCTATTCCATCCATCCATTGTCCTAGACCTAGAGGCCCTGAGACTATACTGAACAGTAACATAACTATTGAATTAAAGGAATAGTTTGGCATTTTGGGAAGCACACTTATTTGCTTTCTTGTAGAGAGTTAGATGAGAAGATCAACAACCACTCATGTCTATACGGTAAATATGAAGCTGCAGACGGTTAGCTTAACATAAAGGCTGGGAACGGGGAAACAGCTAGCCTGGCTCTGTCCAAAGGTAACAAAAATCGGCCTACCAGCACCTCTAAAAGACACAAATTAACATGTTATATCTTGTGTGTTTAGTTCGTACAAAAACCGAAGTGCTGCTTCTCGCTTTGTGAGCTTTAGATGTGCTAGTAGGTGAATTTTGTTGCCTGTGAGCAGCAGAGCCAGGGTAGCTGTTTCCTCTTGTTTCCTGTCTTGGTGCTAAGCTAAGCTAACAGTCTCCTGGCTTCAGCTTCATAATTAACGAACAGACATGCATTTCCCAAAATGTCCCAGAGGCCAAGTACACTCCAAGCATTTTGACATGGTTGAAAAGTCAAGGATCCGGTGCAGCATCTGTGGTAAATCCCTGACATTCTACTTCTACTACAGTTTCAGGTTAAGCAGACTTGTACTGGCATCCGTGACCCAGCAATTTCCTTTGGTTTTCCCAGGCTATTTGGGAACTATAACCCACCGGACCACCTCAACTGACTCCACTCCAAGCTCTTCCTGAAACACATCTTTTGGTCACCCACAATGGCATCTTCAGTACCTCAGTACTTCTTCATCCTTGTAATTGTTGTTACATTTGTGCAGCCGGGATAAATAGATGGATGTGGTTTTAAAACATCCATCATTATTCGCAACTTTTCAGTCAAGGTTTTTGTTATTTTGTTGTTGATGTCTCCAAGTGTAAATTGAGAAGTGAAGGCTGAAAGTGACAAACAGAACCTCACTGCCCAAGTCACATCTAATAACATAACAGGAATTTTCAGTAAAATATGTTTTTGGCAAAGTAAATTGAGAAAACTGAATAATGCGAAACTTAACTTCCCCTCAGTAAAGTAGCCCTCCAGCTCATGCTCGTGATTTGTGCTGTATTTATTCTGTACACTGTAAATATCCAGAGAGGAAGAGATGTGCGTGTGTGGCAGTTGTGCATGCGGGAAAGTGTGTGCGAATGTGAGCGTGTGTTGCATGGACATGTTCCGTTAATGTCAACGAATCATAAAGTCCTCTTGTTGTGCGTACGGATATTGTAATCTTGTTGTCAGACGTCTCAATCCAGTCATTAGCTGGATGTACAGAAGTGATTTTATTTTTCTATAGAGTGGCAGGTATCAATTCTTTTGGATGCAATAGGAGACATTAATCCTGTAATATTTACAGTAGTAAAGAACATTGCTTAAAGACAAGTTACGTGAATTCTAATGATTGAATAGTAAAATTTTCATCTATTCGTTTATCTTCTCAAGAGGGTGTCATAAGCATGTCCATTTTAAAAACAAAACAAAATGTTTTTTAGATGATTTTTTTTTCTTGCTCTGTCAGAGCTGTTGGATTAAGTAGGTAAGAAGATAAAGATGATGCCGTTTCCCCGTAAACACACCACTAAGGCCGGTTGCTTTACTAGTGCAGAAGGAACAACATTGCATAACCAATACAAAAAATTGAAGCACTTTTCTAATGTTTGATTTTAAAGCTCTTGATTCAGAGGTATATTTAATGAAGGAAGTAATGGCTATATTCAGTTGAAAGGATAATTGGTGAAAACAGTGTTGTGGGCTGATGCCACACAGACGTATTTGAACTGTGTCTTTGTATTTGGCAGTCATGTAGTGGAAGACAATGTTTGGGAGAGTTGTGTTTGTTTTTCTTTGCTCATGAGCTAAGACTTCCTTATGTTGCTGGATTTCATTATTTTTTTGTTCTTATTTGCAACATTATAGTCAGTGTGCAGTTGCTGTCCAATTTTAGTTTGAGAAAATACTTTTAATGCAAACTTAAACAATAGCTTGAATAACTTCATATTGCACTGTATGCAGAAGCCATTTATCAGGTATTTTAAAGAAGTTTAAAACATCGTCTTTGTAACCTTACAGGTTTGTTATTGTACCACATGGGAGAAGGTAACTCAATACTGTCGTTTATTTAAATGTAACTTATTGGGGCAGTATTGTTTATTTGATATGGATGTGTGATGATGATTAATAAAAATTGAAAATGCAGTCGTGTGCAGTTCCTGTTCATCCTGTTGTTTCACATGACTCATGATTTTGCAAGCTAGGATTAAATAAAGAGTTGACGCACTGAGAATTTAACTGTTTATATAGTTTTGTATCATAGTGGAGAAATGAAAAGAATGGTAATAAAAGTAAAAGAAATATAAAAATTTTCTGGAATTCATGGACTTTTTTCCTCAAAGAATGCTCATATTTTTCCATTTTGGAAAGTTTGTGAATTTTTAATTTCAGATTTGCTGTATCCCAGAGGGGAAATTCAAATGTTACACAGCAGCACAAAAACTAAAGAGGCAGGAAACAGATAATGAACTATTTAAAATTAATAGATAAAACAAAGTAAGAAAATTACATTCAAAAGCTATATAAACATATATATTAGTGCATTAGGCAATGTACATGATTTGTGCAAATTATTGTAACTCCAAAAGCCATACTGAGGTATTTATCAAGAGTCATTCTAAAGCAGGGATAGGTATCTACATCTATAAAATACACTATATGTTATATTGATAAAATAAACATAGAGTTAAATGTCAGCTTGTTTTGGAACATTTTCATGAAGTTGTATTTAAAGGAAAGGTTCACATTTTTTTCAAGTTTGTCTTAAAACAATACTCACATTTACATTGAAAGAGTTGAATTGTTTCTCCTGTTCATAGTGGCCACAAAGAGATTTCCTCATAAGCAATTTTAATGAAAGACAAAATCTACAGTCCTCATTCTGTGTAAAATTGACATCTAAAGTTCAGACAAAGTTAATATGAGGCTTTAGCAGAGTTAGAGAAATCAAGTGGGTATCTTCCAAAGTGAAATTTTGTACTAAAATGACTGTAAGTTTGGAAGATACCCAGTTGATTTGTCTAACTCAGACTGCTAAAGTCTCATATTAACTTTGTCTGAACTTTAGACATCAGTTTTACACAGAATGAGGACTAGATTTTGCCCCTTATCACTTACATTGAAAATGCTTTAAGAAGGGAGCTTTTCACAGTCAGAATGAACAGGAGGAATAATACAGCGACCAATAACTCTTTCAGTGTACATATGGGCATGTGAGTTGTGTTTTAAGATGTACTTGAAAAAATATGAATTAAGTATAAATGTTAGAAACACAACAGATACACCAAAATAAAATAATGCTTCATAAATACAAATAATAGAATTTCCATAGATGACTGAGTTTATTCAATGCCAACAATGCCCCCAACTTCATTGGAGAGGGATTTAAAATAAGCATTTATTTTTCCACACTATAAATTTTGACCTGTTTCATTATTCTTCCCATATTTGTTTCTCACTGGGCGTAGGTTTCAACCCAGTGCCCAGTTTCAGTGTTACTTTCACTTCCCTTTCTTTTTCACTGGTTTCCAGGATTGAGGTGTGCTTCAGATGGGGTCAAGGAAATTAAGTAAAAATGAAGAAATAACTGAAAAGGATGTTCATATGTTAAAAACATTAACTTTGATATGCCAAATAATGATGGTCCCTTATACTGTGATTCACCCATTCTTGTTAATTTTGTTGTTTTTGGGGAAAAAATCCCCATTGGTTCCCATAATAGTATGATTACAGTTTAAAATAAAAAATAACTTATGTCAGAAATGAAAGTGTTGTTTTTAGAAAAAGAGGAATTTCCGTGTGATTTGTTCAAGCTCAGAAAAAAAACCATCATTTTCACTTCCCTCCCTGTTAGAAATAAAAGAATCTCCCTCAGTCTGTGTTTCTCACAGAGCAACCAAAATGGACACGGTCATTTACCTCCTTGGTGAGTTTTCTTCAGTTCATTCTCATTATCTCACAAATCTAGCATTGTGTTTAAAATATTGTAATCTACTGTCTTATGCTCAATGACTTTCCTTTTTTAGTTCTTTCGACACTATCACAGCTTGTAGTACCTAAAGGTATGTACCAGATATTCTTATAATTAAATTTTAGATATGGAACAACTTTGCATAACATTTGTAAGCATATTGTATACTGTGTCAATAGAATCAATATGTTAGCTTATATTTCCGCTGACAGATTACATTATGTGATTTCAAGTAGATGAGTTGCACAATAACAATCATAATCAAAACAGTGCAAGTATACAGATGGTTTAGATTCTTTTGGGACATGTTCATCCCATATAGCAAACCTATATGTATTTGTCTCCATAGCTCCCCCTGTGACCTCATTCAGAGCGGTAATAGAGATGGTGTCAGGGGATTCAAGGATCTTCTCTGGGGAAAGTATCCAGCTGAAATGCAGCATTCCTGATGTCCACAAGTCCTCCTGGGATTACTTATGGTTCAGGGGATCTGAGGAGCTTCCACAGATTGGGGAGCATCTCTTTCTGTGGAAAGCCAATGTTAAAGAGAGTGGGAAATTTTACTGCCAGGGAGTGAGGGACACAGCGGTGGGAAACATATACACCCTCCAAAGTCTGCCATTAGAGATCAGCATTGATGGTAAAATCTTGTTTATCAGTATCATGAGAAATCTCCTTGATTTAGTCATCCATTCATGTCAGGAGCCCTTCTTCATTTTTTTCCTACTTCTGCTACTCCCATTAACATTGAAAATTGGGAACCACTGATCTCTTGCCCTGAACTTCTTTTACGCATTGTATGATGCTTTCTGTGCATCTGTTTTTAGATTTAGTGACAAATTTGAATGTTTTGGTCTCACAACACATGTCAAACATGCTGCCATTGGCCTGTTTTATAGGTGTGAATGTCAATATAATAATCATAATATATGATTTTGAGGTTACTTTCTTCTCTGCAATCTTTGTTCAGGAGGGTGGGCTATCCTACAAGTCCCCCCTCATCCCAGCCTTGTCGGAGACACCTTGAAGGTTACGTGTCGCGTCCGAGGCCAACCCCAACTTCATGAGGTGATTCTGTACAAAGATGGCATTGAAGTTATGAGACAAAATGGCCTCAACCCACATTTCTACCTGACCAACATAACCCTCGGGGACCAAGGAATGTATTCTTGTAGGGCTTCCTGGGACATAGACAGACGTACACGCTCCGTAATTTCAGCTGATGCTCCTGTGCAGGTCTTAGGTGAGTTTATATACTGGGTTGCACATGCTTAGTTTGGTTGTGGTTGCAGGTCACATGTTAAAAGAATAGTTAGACACTTTGCGAAATGCATTTATTCGCTTTCTTGCCAATAGCTAGATGAGAAGATCGATACCACTCTCATGTCTTTTTATTCAATATGTAGCTACTACCAGCTTAAGTTTAGCTTAGCATAAGGGGGAAACAGCTAGCCCTGTTCAAAGATAACAAAATCTACCTACCAGCATCTCTAAGGCTCACTAATTATATCTAGTTTTTTATAATCTGCACAAAAACTAAAGTGGAAAAACAACTATTTGTGGTTGCAGGGTGTTATGTGCTGGACTATTTCAATGCCGGGAGCAGTGATTTGGTTACTCGGTGGAGTCTTCTTGTCGAACTTCGGGAAGTCACTTCGCCTAGCCTAGAAATAGTCCCACATATTGTCTAACCACCTGTGTTGTTTTTACACCTACACTGAACAGTAAATATAAGGCTACAGCTAGCAGCCTGTTAGTTTAGCTTAGCACAAAGACTGGAAACATGAGGAAAACAGCTAGCCCTGCTCTGTCCAAAGTAACTAAATCTGCTTACCAAAATTTCTCACTGCATTTCAGTTTTTTGTATAGATTAAACAAACTAAATATAACGTGTTCATTTGTGAGCTTTAGAGGATTTTGTTGCCTTTGGACAGAGTAAAGAAGTGTTGTTTCTGAATATTAGCTTTGTTTGTTTTATAGTATGTGTATTGTTTGTTATTACCTTAATTTATGTGCAAAAATTATTGTTATGAGTTGTAAGAGCTCCGTCTCCCTCATGTCCTTGTGTGTCTCATACAAAGTGCCTGTTTCCAGCTACATATTTTGTATATAGATATGAGAGTGGTATCAATCTTTTTATCTAAGCTTAGATAAGAAGACAAAATGTCGAACTATTCCTATATTCCTAATTAACTGCCAACATAAACATAAAACAGGGAAGAAAATATTCTCTAGAAATTTTAATGTTTTCTCTTCTGTGGCTCTATCTCAGAGGTTCTGTCGCAGCCAGTTTTGGAGATTATTGCAGACAATAACCTGATTCCAGTAAATAAGATGAAGCTCATCTGCCACCTCCAATACAACGCCCCTGCTCCTGCACCCCCAATACACTACTATTTCTACAAGAATAACGACCGACTGGGAACAGCAACCTCTGAGAACCATGATCTGGTCAAACGAACTCCAGGCCAGTACAGCTGCAAGGCCAAGGTGCCTGAATTGGCTCTCACCAGGTGGAGTGAGCCCAAAAGCTTTGGACAAGTGACAGGTACTTCGAAGTAAATGTAACCTGCTGTGTGTCCTTGACTAAAAGTTTAAACCCTAATCCTCTTCCTGAATTGTCAAAATTGTGAAACATTGGGCAGCAGTTATGAAACTTCTGAGGTCAACTTATCTTTGACCCAATAGGACCACAGACGATGATGCCTCAAATTCTTCATTCTAGAGACCCACGGCCTTTAGCTGCCCCAATCTCATCCCAAGACCTCTCCCTGCCTCCTGCAGCTAAGCCAACAGCAGCCTGGCCCTCCCCTCACCGATCCACTGTAACTCCTACTTTTATTCAGCCTACTGAAGTGGGCACCCAATCCAATCCAGGTCCTCCACTGAAACCTTCACAGCCAGCACCAAGCACTCTGCAATCTACTGTCCAGTCTCTCAACCAAACTGCTATCCCAGAACTTGTCACTATGTCTGGTGATATGTTTGTGGAATCTGGTGACATGCACGAGGAATCTGGTGACATGGCTCTTGACTCTTCACATCTTTAGCAATCTGATATCAATCATAAGTTTTTTTTTAATTCTTTGACCATTTGGTAATTTGGGGTTGTTAAATGGATGTTGTCATTGTGCTCTGTGTATGATGACATTGTAAGATATTAAGGCATTTTTGCCTTGTTTACCTTTGTCATTTTTCTAATCTTTTCATAGTGTGATTTTTTTCTAAAATGCCTTCTTCCCCTAATTACCTGGTTAGCAACATGTGTGTTTTCTCAAGATGTTTCACCCACCAGTTGGTCTCATTTTTGTGGATTGAATGATTTACCCTGCATTTATGCATAAAGAACTGTTGTGATGCATGTTCATATACCTGATTGTGTAGATCAACATTGTAAATAAATATACCAGCAGTAAACGAGACAGTGTGTGCAAGTTTTTTTTCATTTTTATTCAAAACGTAACAGGTCAAATAAGAAGATACTAGTAAGGTGATAATACAATAAGCATGATCTTGATCTTGCCAGTCATTACATTTTAAGTTTAATAGTGTGCAGTACAACTTTCAAGCAGTTCATAAGTAATGAGTATAGTGTAGCACCACCAGTATTTGGCCTTTTCCCAGATATGGTCAAGTTGGTGGTACAGTCCAGTAGAAGAAGATATTTTCAGTAGAGTATCAGGCCTTGTCTGAGTAAAGCAGAAATCCAGAGAAGATGCTATCATCCTCACTGCTGGCATATGCCCCATTCCAGTCTCTGAGTGTCTCCATCCACACTTGATCACCCACTGCCAGCCGCAGCACCACCAGAGTGGACGCCTGGTCGATGTCTTGACCGTAAAGAGAGTCCCGTGTCCTTACCCGCCGTGACCCGTTCACTACCAGTGTGGCTCGCAGTGGCTGATTGCGTACAGTGATGTGGAACGAGAAGACGTAAACCCCAGGATGGACGCATGTGAAGCTGTTGGAAGAGACATTGAAGTGGTTCTCTTCATTGTAGAAGACTTTGTCGAAGCGTATAGGGAAGCCAGAAGGAGGGAAGGACTTTCTTGGAGAGATACCTACACTGAAGGCTGAGCGTTTCTGGGGAACCCCTGATCCCTTGGCTCCTTTGAATCCACGGATGCCCCGCTCACCTCTCATCCCAGGGTAACCTCTGTCCCCTTTTGGCCCAAGCATGCCTCTTATGCCTTGTGGTCCCTGAGATCCTCTAACCCCTGGCTCTCCTTGTGGTCCAGGAGGTCCCTGATCCCCTCGGACGCCTACAGGACCAGGGGAACCATGCTTGCCGTTCATTCCTGGAATGCCCATCACTCCTGGGATGCCAGGAGGCCCAGAATCCCCTCGCTCACCTTTCTGTCCTCTTTCCCCGAATGTGCCACATTCCCCCTTATCCCCCTTGTCTCCCTTAGCACCTGGCTCCACAGCCACTCCTGTAGGTCCTGCTGGCCCCTCTTTTCCCGGTTCTCCTTTCTCACCAGCAGTCCCATTCTGTCCAGGTTCCCCCTTTTCCCCACTACCACCTTTGACACCTTGCAATCCCATATCACCTTTCTCACCTTTTGAGCCAACATCACCTGCAAGGTAAGGGGAACTGTGTCAGAACTACTGACTGTTGTCTGGCAACAATATAAAAGAATTCAACAATCACCTGAACAAGTTTGCACCTTTTTGTCCAGGTTTCCCTGGGACTCCTGGTGGCCCGCCTGTCCCACTGTTTCCTCTGTCACCTTTTTCCCCTAAGAAATTGACATAATAAAGCTAATATTCAACTAACAAAATCCAATACAAGCAATATGAAAATTTCTTTTTTTAACTAGAGCTACTAGATGAAGAGGAACAATATATTTAAAGGGCCTACAGGGCACAAGCCCAGAGGCCAAAGGGGCCCCAATGACTAGAGGTGTTCAGTACATGTATGAATAAATCTTTATCGACACATTTCCAAAGTGAACCAACTACACTGAATCACCATTGCCACTGACAGAATCAGTAGCTTTTAGCAGTGGAGCTCCTCACTGGTGACTGAGAGCGCCAGTGCTTCTATAGGTTTTGTACTGAACTGAACATGACAGCTTGGACTAGCAACAGACTGAACTTACTACAGAACTGAAGAAAGAATCAACGTTGAATGTCGGGCCATGTGAACGGTAATGCATTCACTTACTGACGTACGTACTGAAGTGTAATGGGCCCCTGTGCTTTATGTATCTGTGCCCAGGGGCACACTGTCTCATAATACATCCTCGTTATATGGATGTCATGCCTGCATTCTGCATTCTTGCAATATATGATAATAAAATATTTTGTAATAAGCCATTTAAAATGTGTATTTAACCATATTATACTCACCTTTGTCTCCTCTTAACCCCATAGGACCATTCACTCCTGGTGGTCCAGATAAACCAGCTGCTCCTGTAAGGCCTCTTTCACCTGGCAGCCCTAGATAAGCAAACATAGGCAAAGTTCAAAATGCTGAAAGCAAACATACAAACAAATTAGTTGATTAAATCAATAGCATTTTTCTTTATTGGACTTTATCAGTGAGTATTATACCTGGCAGGCCTCTGTCTCCCTTTGGCCCCCTGGGGCCTCTCTCAGGTGGACAGCACTCACAGAAATTGAAGTAGCACTCGTTGTAATCCAGGGTGTAGTTCTCAGGGCCAACACCAGGGGACTCAGTGCTCTCTGTGTAGTACTGTGATAAGATGTGACTTGGATAGGTGGTCCTCTCTGTGGTGGGCAGCGGATGGGGCTCCACAGGATTTGTGCTCGGCACTGTCTTGAGAGTCTTGGGCATGCTGGTGGTCACAGGGCTGTGCACAGTGATCTGAGGGACGGGCTTCTTGGTATACTGGTACTTTGGTTTCTGTGTAGTCTTAGCTTCAGCGCAGGACACTACAGTGAGTGTAACCACAACTACAGCCACGAGGGTCAACTGACAGGAGATAATCCTCATGGTTGACTGGGATCTGAGAACAGATGAGTTTATACATGACACTTATCTTCTGTTTGTCTGCACTAATTTCATTTTCCATCTACTTTAGGTTTAAAGACAAAAAGTTACAACAATAGGACATGCTGATTAGCAGTTCACTGTCCTCTCGTCTACTATCATTCTCAATGTTTTTACTATATTGATTCTTTTTCTCTGTTTCTCTATTTGTACATTGCCAATTTCAGGTTGGAGCTACGTTCAGTCATGTGCCATTGTGACTCGATTTGACCATTCAAAGCTGATTTTATGGCTGTTTATCAGTAAATTCAGCTGCAATGTTTAACTGCAATGAAAACCTACATCTTCTTGGGTAATGATGACACATTTTTGAAGTCCAATATGCTCCTCAACTTAGAAATGATTTACACGTAAACTAATAATTTCAATAGGTTACCCATCATGCTGACATTCAACTTTCTGTGCAAAATGTTTAATTCAGCAAAATTGATAAGACTCACCCAGTTATGCATAAGTGGTATGGTCATTTATCCTCTCTAGCGGTCGCTTGGAGGCAGCACCAGGAGCTCCAGGTCTCTCTGATATCTCTGCCAGGCTTGGGCGAAAGAACATCCCCACCAATGAGGGTGTTTGCTGGAAGCATAGGGGGAGGTCTGAAATCCAACTATGGTGGGCTGGAGCAGCCCCAAGGAGAACCACTGTGCTGTGGCCCATTCTCTGTACCCCTGTTGTGTAGAAAGGTGCTTTTGTGACACGGGATACAGCACCCGCCAGGAGCACTCCCTCGCTGCAAGCTAGGCGAGGAGCAGAGGCTGTGGGGCAATGGGTCACCCGATATGGGAGGCATTCCTCCAACATCCAACCTACTGCCCAGGCTCTTATGGTGGGACAAAGCCAAGCAAAGAGGGTTCTATGACAGAGGCCAGGGCACTACAACTGCCTTTTTTCAAGCATAGGTTTGGACAGTATTCTGTGCTGCAAGTAGCTGCAAGCAGGAAGGTGCAAACCATTTTTACAGATCTTTTTACATGGATAGTGCCACTCAGAATCTTGCAAGTTGACGATTTGAGAGTACACCCAGATGACAATATCTGCAGCAATTAATATAAAATGACTTACTACAAGATCTGCAAACTAGCGCGCAGCACAGGGAGCTGAGTGTTTACAATATACTGGTACTTGGTAAACATCCAGAAGAAAGGTTTAGCTTAAAGAGCACTGATAATCTACTCACTCAACAGTTGCTAAACCTGAGCTGTTTGTCAAAGGAACCAGCTTATCTCCCTCAAATCAGTGCAGTTGCAATGCTTGCCTGATCACTGTGACCGACTTTCTGCACATGAGCCCCCAAGACTGCTGGCAGCTACATTTGCTAACTATGATTCATACTGTGTGGCTGGACAATGATTCATTCTTATGGTGTAACAAGATAGCATTGGGTTTTTGTAGAAAAGTGATTTTCTGGTAGCTGTCTAGTCGAAACTCTCAACTTGCTAGTGACAATGAATGCTTGAGCAGTGGACATGCCTCAGTTGTCAAAGACCTCACGTCCTCTGAGGGATCTATGACCAGCTATGAGTTAGCAGGAAGAAGGGAAATGAAATTTGGGAAACAGAGAGGGGATGAGGGTGGGATGGAGGGATGTGGAGAGAGCTACTATATAGGAGAAGCTTGTGTTTATTTAAACAATTTTTATCTTCTAACATACACTTTTCTTAATCTCTTCACCTCCATTAACATGCTCTTCTTCCCAGCAGCTCAGGTGAAGTGTCCCTGACTTGCCCCTTCATAAAAGACAAACAGATGGAGTGTAAGATATGCAGCTGAGTCCTGAGAGAGAGAGGGGTTCCTCTGGGGTTCTCCATGCCTGACCTCAACCCCATCGTCTCACAGCTCCATTCAGACCACACACAACAGCAGCGGTCAGCTTACAGTGCCCAGCTGGTCACAGAGGACCCAGGCGCCGCTCACCTGTCCGTTCATTTAACACTGGCACCGGCCCTGCCCTCAGCCTCCATTCACGCAGACTGTAGAGCAAGGGATAAGGAAGGAGTTAACTTACTCAACGGGTGCAGCCGAGCAGAGAGAGGACCAAAGATGACTTGGATGGATGGAGGTGTATTGCCTTACATTAACCCTATTCATGTGAAGGAGATCGTGAAGCTGCAGTGAATGTGTATAGAGTGAGTTAGAGAGGGTGAGAGTGAGACAGTAAGATAGAGACTTGTTTAGTAACCAACACAGCATCCAGTCACTCTCTGTATGATTATTCTCCTGCTGTGTTCACCAGTACTAATAAGGCCATAGACAGTTTTTTGTTCTTTACTGTGGGACCTTATCAAAGAAAATCTAGATCCTGCAGAATGAACAGCTAATGACTTTGGCAAGAGATTTGCTGGCAGTGAAGACGTCTCATGCAGTTAGACAGAGTACAAAAACACTTTCTCCTGCCACACTTTCTCTGACAAGCCTCTCTGATGTTAGGGTTTGGTTTCTAATGGGCTCAAAGTTGGTTGTGTAAACATGATGGCCTTTTCCACAAGAGAAAAGTTGTTTTGCTTATGGTGAAATCTACGTTTATTTACATTTAAATGTATTGGTAATTATTCAAAAGTGATCAACAGAGAGCTAGAAGTCCAACAGACACAGATCAATGTTGTATCTGTACACGATATTAAAAGTGACCCATGATTTTTCTTATTATATCATTTGATGTTGTTTTTGAATGAATGCTTGAGGTTGACTTTTTGCATTTCTTGAAAAACTGTGTTTTCTGTTTATAATTAATTGTTGATTGAGTTCTACCTAAGCTTACTTGGACATTTCCTGTTTATTTTCTTATACTGATTAAGCCATTGTTGCTTAAAGCAACAGTTCGACATTTTTTCACTTACTTACTAGCGCTAGATGAAAAGACTGATACCACTCTCATATCTGTTAAATATGAAGCTACAGTCAGCAGACAGTTAGCTTAGCTTAGCACCTGCTAGCCTGGCTCTGTGCAAAGGTAACAAAATCAGCCTATTAGCGCCTCTAAAGGTCACTAGTTAACAAATTATATTTTATTTGTTCCTGAAGTCTCCGCATGTTGTCTGGCACCCTCACAGTGACAACAAGACTTGAGGAATGGACTGCTTCCGGCCAAAAATAGCGTGGCACATAATCCGTAAAACCACAACCTTTTTTTAGTGAATTAAACAAATGAGATAAAATGTGTTAATTAGTGAGCTTTAGAGGTGCTGGTAGGCACATTTGCACAAAGATAGGCAAGTTGTTTCCCCCGTCTAAGCTAAGCTAACCGGCTGCTGGTTGTAGCCTTAAATTTAATGAACAGATTTGAGAGAGGTATCAATCTTCTCATCTAACTCTCAGCAAGAATCCAGAAGTATTCCTGTAAAGCGCAACCTAACACCAGCTAAAAATCTTGTTTGTGCTTACCTCCAGTATTTTAACTTCTCAGCTTGCTGCAGTGATGTATAAGCATGTCTGGGGCATGTCAGTACAATGTGAGACTATTGTTTTTTAGGTGTGGTTACAGGTGAACAAAGCAGACTTCTGACCATACCCAACAGATGTTCAACATATTTGAAATTACAACCAGAAAGGGCACTAAAACACTGCTTTTCAGCCTGATGTTACATTACTCTTTAAATACAATACAAAAAAATAAGTCACTGTAAGCAGAGAGCACTGTGTGGCTTATTTCTTTTGGTCAGTAAACATAGCGCACAGGTGACTGAATGCTGGCCTGTCGGTTCGATTTGGTGGTTGGACAGAAGAATAGATAAAAAAAATAAGTCACAGCAGGGTTTGGGGACACAGGTATCAGCGGAAATTTTGAAAACAAACAGGGTCCTGTAAGGTCCTAGAGTGCATTGAGGTCATGTGTTGTTTCTCCAGAAAACAGGACCAACCTACACAGAATAAAAGGGTAATGCTAAATCCACCCTCTTGTTCCCCCTCTCCTTCTTTACTCCTCCTACCCCATCCTCCAATTCCACAAAACACTACCACACCATCCCACAGCAGCCTCAATCTCACCTACCTTAAACCTAATAAAGGTCCCATAACTAGTACACCAACTGCCCTCATATGCCCCTAAATCAGTAAACACCACTAAAAGGAAATATAAAATAAAGAGAAATCTTGCCTTCACCTTCACACCACTCAGCTTCTGTCCTAAGCTAATTATTTGCACAATTCCCTCCCCAGTGATCAGGTGAAGGTCACCTAACAGACTCCATGAGCCTGTGAAGATCAGACAGGTTTGATATCTAGTGAAAAAGAAATTACAAAACTCTGTCTCGCTCCCTTTCTTGTGTACTTCACACTAAAATTCTTGGTACCCTGTCAAACATTCCTTCCACAGCAGCTTGCACACATTGATGAAAATGTCACTCTTTTCTATGAATATACAACATTATATACAATGTGAACCAGATAGTCAGTCAGCAATCGAATGAAAATTATTAGTACTAGAGTGCTTTCTTAACTAGATTCAGAGTCTTGATTTTACTAGTGCAAAAAATGTGATTATTGTGTCACATCTGTACTACATTTAGCAAAAGATTATGTCTCTACTTCACCACTTGGTGGCAGACTTGTGTTTTGGGTTTAACCACAAGGATCCTTACAGTGACAAACCTTGAATTATTTTGTGTAATTGTTAAGATAACTGATCAGACACAAACAAAAATGCATGTAAGGAATTTGCATATTATGCCTTACTTGAACCTTTACAATTTACAATATCCACATGGTAAAGATGAAGTATTTTTAAGGGGCACAACAATTCAGTCTCTTTATTAAGATACACTGCTCTTCGCCAACATTCACTATGATCCAAACGCAGCACAACATGTTTTCTTTTGTAGTGAAAGTCCATGACCATGTCAGGGTTTGGCTCCAGCTGTGATTTCACGCCTTACTAGGCTCAGGTTTTTATCAGGCCAACCACTCCTAGACTCCTGTTGACTGAATCATAACTCAGATGTGGAGCTGGGAGCTGTTTTATATGGTGAATTCTTTATCCATCTTTGATCAACAAAGAATGGCAATAATTGCACAATCATTTTAAGTGCCACAGCACAAACTTCTCCCTTGTGCTGTTTGCTCAGTGGGTGATTTTCCAACATTGTGTTGGGGGCCTTTGTGTTTGTCTGTATATGAAGAGCTTCAATTCAAAATGAGACGTCCAACCATTAAAGAAGGAAAATGTGCAAGTATAGAAGCTAGTTGGCTAACAAAGTATTGCTGGATTGTGGTGTATTGGGAAAATGTATTTATATATCCATAAAAATGTCTACTTAGTATGAATGGGACTTTTTGGAAATTACATTTTCTTATCATTACAAGGAAAAATACAGTTAAAAGAGTGTGTTTAACCAAGCCCCCACCCAAAACACTATACAACAACATACACAGAGACACACACCCAACAGTGCAAACAATGTTTCCTCATAACAAGCCCATTAAATTACACTATAATGCATTATAATAGCAGGGTATTGTCTTTTTTTGATGTGACAGATCTCTACACAGGTGACTCACAAACTACCCAATCACTGCTAAATTTAATTGGTTTCACAAATGAATCACAAGACTGAGTCATACAGTTAACTGGAAAACATACAAAATGTAAAATTCATCTGATGTCTTTAAAATATACTGATGTTGTGGCAAGCTCTTTATTAAGTCATAGGCTGTAGTAGAATTGAAATTAATTACAATAAAATTCCTTGACTTTGCATTGTAAAAAACTAAATCTGGCAAGGTGCTTATGAAAACAGTTTGTGTAGGTATGTACATGTTAAACATTAGAAGATGCTTTTGAAATCATTACCTTTGAAAGGCTGTCCAGTGATTAGAAGACAGTAACATTTGCTATTTTTGTATCCTGCGATTATTAATACGTGTAATAAAGGGACAATTAACCCCAAAATCAAAAATACATATTTTGTTGGTATCGGCTGTAGAGATGTCTGCATTTTGTGAAAATAATGGGACTATTTGGCATTAGGAACTATTTTCTTTCTTCCAATAGTTCCTACATGAAACTGCTCACAACAAATCTATGGATTATCTTGAGTAACCGGGTCATGATTTCTAGAAAGAGACATTGCTGTTGAGTTTTTCAGATGTACTGTTTTGGTGCTTTGAGCACCGCAAGCTGAGTGCCATAAAGTCATATTATATTGAAAAAATGCAGACGTCTCTATGGCCGATATCTCCAAAACTCAGCAACTCACACCAAAACAATCTAGATGGATAAATAGCACTACAGGTAAGAGGAAACACATGTATTTTTGATTTTGGGGTGAACTGTCCCTTTAACATACCCGATGCATGTATTTAATGTATCTCTGAACATTGGCTTTAAAACCTTACAAAACATTTCTACAATGATAGAAGTGTCGGTACTCGTATGTACCGACACGTCAACCAAACAGGAAACAAACCTAAGACGAATAAAAAAGACAAAACATGAGAACAACTGACTTTTTAAGTATTATATTTTCTGAACATTGCCGTGACAGGTTGTTGTCATATGGTACAGTACAGTACGGTACATAAAACATTTGTTTGGTGACTTTCTTAAAGCTTCTTAAGAGAAGTCTTTATTCTAGTAAAAGGAAAAGTCTGAAACTTTAGTTACACAAATGAGATATTAAAGCACTTTCTGTTGAAGAAAAATGAGCATATTTTGTTTTGTTAGTGACTAGAAGAGACTATTAAGTGTAATAATTACAAAAATAAGCAGCCAAGTGTTAATCAGGGAATGCAAATGTGTCATCATAAAGTTAGTTCAAACATCATATAAAAGCTGTAATGCTATGTGTGCATGCGTGTGTGTCCAAATGTGTCTAGGTAGTCGGTTATTACCATGGAGACATTCATTGTCATAATGGCACACACCTGTAAGAAGGTATAGAGCTGAACAATAGCACCAATGGCAGGAGGCTGTTTAGTTGTAGAGCTGTGTGTGTGTGTGTGTGTGTGTGAGAGAGAGAGAGAGAGAGAGAGAGAGAGAGAGAGAGACAATGAGAGAGAGAGAAGTTATTGAATGTTGCCAAAGATATTGATATTTGAACACTTCCTGAGGTTTCCTTGTAAACTGAACCCTGGTTGCGGTGGCAGTGTTGGCGTGCTCGTGCTTGTCACGTACATCTCTGTATGTGGATCTGACAGTTGCTAGGACTCCCCCCATTTTCATTTGGGAGAATCACATGTAAACACAACAGAAACAATACACCACTCGTCTTAGTTTTTGAGAGCGTTTGAGTTTGCAGATGGCTTTGTTTACACCTTGTCATTATGGAGATAACCTCTGGCCTCATCCTTCATGGGATAAAAAGTAACATGTGAAGGGTAAACAGAAGAGAGTTCTTTAAAGACCCTGAGGCAGACATTAAAAAAAAATGTCACTATGTATGATGCTGTGAAAAATGCAGCGTTTTTATAGGAGGAGAGGAGAGGAGAGGAAAGGAAAAGAAAGGATAAGAGAAGAGAGGAAGTGGGGTAAAGGAAATGATAGGCAGATAGAGGAAAGGAAAGGAAAAAAGAAGAATGGAAAGAAAGGGAGAGGAGAGTAAGGGAAAGGAAAGGAGGAAAGGAGAATAGAAGAGAAGAGAGGAAAGAAATGGAAAGGAAGGAAAGGGAGAGGAGAGGAAAGGGCTTCAGTAGATCTTTGGGATGAGCTTGGATGTGCAGGTTGAGAACTGAGTGTTGCAGCTATTGTGTTCCTGGGGGAAAAAAGATGGAGGTGTCCAGTTACAATGCATAAACATAGTAACCTGTCCAGTCCCTCTACTGCAGCTAAACTGATTTCCTACTCCCTCGTCCACCATCCATGCTGAAAATATCGCAGGAAATTTGCATGTGCAGTGCAAATTTAATTTAAGCACCATTCATTTCACACTATTCTACCAGCAAGCGTTTAAAACAGATTTTGCTTATCATCCTTTACATTGATTTAAATTGTGTCTGTGTGGACAAAAAGGGTAGACATGGTAGACTTCAGGTAAACAGAGTTTTGTGGGCATAGGCAGGTTGCCTAGTATCTGCAGTAGGGAAAGCAAAGCCCCTGGGTATTCATTCCTGCACTGTCTAGGGAGAACTGGTTTGGTGGCTCTGCCTCTTATTGTGTGATTTCACTTTATGTGGTACAGTCAACTGTGTCAGGAATGTGCTACCCATAAGTCTTTGTTTTGCTTGTTCTTCCATTTCAGAGCAAAAACTGAAGGCATAACAGACTTGAAATGCATGAATACGTATTTCAAACTATCAGTATGCACAGAAATTAATATCAAAAACCAAACTAGGATGAGAAAGAACAGTTGTCCAAGTATCTTCAGATAGCTTTATTTTCTGAATATTGCAGTGATGTGTTGCTATCATGTATAAATATAACATTCATTTTGGTGAATGGAGAAAAAAGCTTCTCAGAGAGCTCTTCATTCTCAGTACAGGAAATGTTTAGAACTACTGCAAATGTTTAACAAAACTGAAATGAAATGACACAAACTGGGAACCACATAAAAGTACTTTCAGGTGGAGATACAAAGTAAAGAACAAATGATGTGCTATTTATGGCAACAAGAGAACATAGATATAAATAATCAAAGAAGTTTGGTAACTGACATTGTAACCAGCCAAGCATTTACCAGTGTATATAAATATATAACTCCATATAAATAAAGTTAATTTAGAGATCATGATTAGACTGTAATCAGCGAGCCCTTGACCCAAAGCACAAATAATCAAAGATGATCTACGTCATTAACAAAGCCAAGCCTAAAACGCATAGGTGCGTTGTATCAATATTTGCTCATGCTCAATGCTGAGCACGCCCTCCTGACATTCCAAAAGTAAAAAAACAGGAGATAAAGAGGGGATCGGCACACATCTATGGCGTTATTTTGTTACCAGTAAATCGGTAAATGTAGGTAATTTTAGACTGATTGCATAGCTTGGGCTTTTCTATCAACTCGCTCTTTGAAGATCAGCTACACAGTGACTTAAAATGTGCAATGTACGCTGCCAGTTAGCATTACAATGAAAAAAGGTGATGGTGGTTCTGATACAAAACCATTGATCAACCAGTAACATTAAGTGCATGTCACAGGTGGCATCACAGATGCAGCAGATAATTAAAGGGGCACTCTGCCGATTTTACACATCAAGTTCAGTTTACTCGTCCAACTCAGCCTGTTAAAACGATTACATAATGTCTTCTGTGGCTCTGAAGGGAGCTTTTCTATGACTGTGTCTGAAATCACTCCCTCGTTCACTCATTCGCTGTTCCCTATATAACAAACACACAATAGTTTACTCTGTAGTGAACAGTAAAATGAGAATTCAGACACTTGACAGGTGTAGAGTCGCACAACGGTAATTTTCACATCTGTAAAATGCGACGCTTTGCATTGTGGGACTGATTGCTGATTGATTGTTCATGCCATAAACACTACTTTTTCATTCCAGTATTGGAACTTTTGAGGGCGCTATACAGTGCATAAATTTCACACTGCAAATTCAGACACTATAAAATGGCAGAGGGTAAATATAGTGAGCTATATAGTAAATAGTGATTTCGGACACAGTCAAAGTCTGAAAAATAACCCAGATAATGTCATCAGGGTTATTTCGGCTTAGGCTTGGAGACCACACATTTTTAGCTGAGAGGCTGTATTACAAACTTGAGGTGTTGGGTATAAAAGATGTGGGTATTAACCAGTCAAAGAGGGTCTACCAAAAGACCCTATTGAGTCTATTATGGGAAATGTAGGATGCAGTGTTTTAGGGTTTTGACTTGAGATATCTCAGGATATCTCAGCTTCTGCTGTTTTGACTATGATCGCTCTCTTTTTAATCCCCCAATTTTACTAAAGCGACAAACTAAATTGCTGGAATGCCCCTTTAAAGACTGTAGCTTAAAAGTCATGATGGAAAGAAGTGAGTCTAGTGGTATTTTGTGGTGAGACGAGCATGCAGATGTACTCTCCACATATGACCCTATCGTGCAAACCCTGAGGAGATATGCACTCACACAGGACATATGGTGAGGAAAACAAAAACAAATAGGAATAACAACATTTCACAAGGCGTTTCACAGCGAGGGCGTGAAAGTAATGTACAGTCGTGTGTCTAATACCATGGGGTAAGGCCTGAGGGTTCGGGATGTAAAGAAGATAGAAAGGCTCTGATTTCCAGATCATTCCATTAAGATCTTCATGTGTTCAGTCTTGATTAGCTGAGGTGACTGGGATAAATGTGATGTAAAGAGGTACTCCAGGAGCTAAGGAGATGAGTTATAGGAAATGATTTGGGGACTCATCCTAATCCACTCAGTCACTGTCTCTTAATCCCCATAGTCTCTACTTATTTTAGTTCATGAGTGTCATAGTGCTCTCAGGCTGGCCACCAAAGATCCCAGAGAAAAACTCCAGTGCAAGGTGCACGTGGATGGGCACAAAGACATATGAGGTGTAGATCACCATGGCGATGGCCGAGAAGAGGATGGAGTTGAAGATGGACTTTTCCCAGGGCTCCAGGACATAGATGCCGGTGATGAGCAGGTACTGGTAGTACAGCCAGGCCAGGTACTCCCTAAAGTTCTTGAAGCTCATCTTGCAAGCTGGACGGAAGGGAAATGGAGGTGGAGTGTTGTGAGATTCAAGCCATAAGAAAGAGATGGTGTGAAGGAGGATAAAAACTCAGTGGTGAAGGTGAGGGAGGAAGACAGAGATTTGAAAGAGAGTGATTACAAGAATTTAAATGGGTTGTAACAAAGGAAAAAGTACATGCACTAACATGATCAAAAACAGAGGACACAGAGGCTGTACCTCAAGGTAAAAATACTGCACTACAAGTCCTGAATTCAAAATGTTACTTTAGTAGAAGTTTAGAAGTATTAACAACAAAATGTATTAAAAATATAAATACTTGTAAGGCAGAAGAATGACCCCTGTCAGTCTTTTATTATTGCATTAGCATTACTGATGCATCACTGTTTAAGCTGCATTTTATGTTGATCGAAGAAAAACTACTGTTGGGTAGTTTAATCTATAACAATTCATCAGATTGTGTGAGCTGATTATATATTAAATATGCAAATCATTGACCTTCAAAGAAACTAGTAACTAAAGTTGTCAAATAAATATAGGTAAGTTAAAAGTACAATATTTCCCTCTTGAATGTAGGGAAGCATAAAGTGCATAAAATGGAAATACTCAAGTAAAGTACAAGTTCCTCAAAACTGTACAGTACGTAAGTAAATTTACTTAGTTACTTTCCACCACAACTTACTTCTTAAATACAACCTGTATTTCAATAGATAAATTCACTGAGGAAACACCCTGAACAAGAGGGATTTACTCTTTGGAAAAAATACAGACTATCACTATGTACAAAATATTATTTTATAACACTGGCATTGTGTCATAATAACATAATATTTGTCATTTTCAATCATGAATACTAATACTCTCCATACACTGATTAAGATATGTTCTACCCTGTGTTATTATCCTGGAGACAACTGTGTAACCACAATGGAAAATAATACTTGAATTACAAAATAGCCCTTTTGGCTGTGTATTTATTAATTAGAAGGTGTGAAAGGAGCACTCCTCTAGCCCTCCCAAACCTGCAGCAGAGCCCTGAGGGAACAATCAAGCAGGCCTTAGGGGAACTGAGGGTCTTATAGAACTCAGTTGTCTGGGTAAAGAAACACCAATGAAATTAAACCCAGGGGTCCCACATGTATCCTACATAAGATAGTCCTCACTTACTTTCTTGACACACATACAGTGTTCACACACATGGGACACTTACAAATAAATTAATGCTATATGAGGAGGGTAATGAGCAATGGGTTTCCACCCACAGAGAATATACAGCACAGGCCAAAACATGCACTTTAACATACCTACATAATTACTTGATTTAAAGCTTTCTTTACATGGGTTATGGTATTTGTAATTAGTTTACCGTTTTCCAAATGTTTGTTTAAAAAAACTGTGTTTAGTTGAAGTAAGGTTTACATAGCCGCATGCGGATCCTGCTACACAGGTATGGGGCGGGGCCAACAGGTGCGCTACAAGTACAGGTGTACTCACCTGGCTTTCTAGAATATACTTTAGAGGGAGAATAGGAAACGTCCTTTTTCAATACAGGGCAGCTACTGTCTACAGGATGCAACCAAATGAAAGTCCTTAATGTAAATACAGTAGGACTGTTGTTGTACTTAAGTTACAATAATCAAAGCCCATTTAGGTAGCTTTCTGTGATGATCAGCATTCTTTAATTAGAATTAGGATGGTACCTTAATTAAAATGTCTTGATAAATACCTCAGTTAACAAGATTTGACCACAAAACTCTAGAAGAGTTCCCGTCCAGATCCTTATAATGATTAATGATCTGCACATAGCAATGATACATTTCATTCATCACTATTTCTCAGTTTTAATAGAATATTAGAGGGGATATATCAGCTCTTGAGCGCTTAGCCTACGGTAGCCTGACCTAATCCATATATTGACTCACCTCAGCAGCCGACGTGAGATCCCCTGGATATCTAACGAGAGACAATTACAGGACGAGCTACAGACAGCAGCCCGTGTCCCAATGCTGCTCCGCTGCTTTGTGTAAACGAAAAGCTGCTCACTAGTTGCCACTGGCCTATATGTAGTGGGTCATACAGACTATGACACCACACCCACTACTCGTGATTACACTCACGACTCACCTGGCTCACAGATCATGCAGGTGGAGAGACCGAGGACTATAATGCAAAGACCGGTGTGTGTTTACGCAGCCAAATCAAACCAGTCCTCGGATCAGAGGCACAGGAGGAACCGATATCTTGGTTGTAGCTTTCAGTCGTGTAAAGTCCGCTGCTTTGTGTAGCATATTTAAACTTTCTTCAGTCCGTGTCGCATCCTTCTGCGCATCTGTCCCACCGCTGCAGCCCGACGCTGCGCCGCAGTAGCACCTCTGACGTAGGGCAGCAGCAGCAGCCAGGATAACAGGATGGAAAAACAAGCCGAGACAGCACAGGCATCACACAGTTCATGATGCATGCAGCATCTATAGGACCAGTGTTCTCCAAGTAATTTTGGAGGCTAATGTAATTAGCAATTTTGAAAAAAAAAAAAAAAAAAAAATGCGAATATCTTATCATACGTCCGTCTCTGCTCCTTTGTCTTCAAAAATTAATGAATATTAATTTCGTCATTTTGGTGGCATTCTTTATTATCATTATGTATGATAATAATGAATGATAGCGCTATACTGAATACGGGAACTCAGGAACAGATAACTGACTGGAGGTGTGTGACTGGTCAGTGTGCTGAATCAGTAAACGTATTACGCACAGAGTTGACTAACTCTACCGGCAGCAGTGGCTCCGTTCGTCTTGGAAAACCACCAAAAACCTACTATGCACACTCTGATACACAAAAGATATTCAGAAAAGTATTAAATTAGCATCTCTTCTCTTCAAAGTGCCTGCATAAACAGGGGTTGAGAAAAACGTTTCCGGATTAACTGAATAACCTGAATGGTGCCTTCAAAAAGGACAACCAAGAGAAAAAACGCACAAGCCAAACACCCCTGGAGAAGAACTTCAAGCATAAGTTGAGAAGTTGCCCCTCTGTTTTGATGCGATCCCACATACAGTTAGGAAATCTTATCTCATATCTGCCCAAGGTTTGCTGACCTGCTGAATTATTCCACTTGACGACGCTATGCATTATTGATGTGTAAACACCGGCAGTGCCGCCGTGGCACACCGGTTACGCATGGATACACTCTGGTTTAAAATGAGATATTGCATGAACAAAATGTTCCCCTTGCAGAGATTTAACACATTTTTGTAGTATAAATATCGACTGTGTCTTTACATAAACTGTCCTGACCTGCTCTGCTACAAGTACTTTGGAAATCATTATTCACCTTAATAGCTCAGGTGTTGTTGAGACTCAAAGCTCCAACAACATCTCATTGGTCTTCTTATATTTGGAAAGTGAGTCTGTAATACTAAAATGTAGGTAAAGGGGGCTAGAGGCAAAGCATTTGGGTCACAAAGGGTCAGTTTGTGCACATGCAAAGATGGTGAGAAAACCAGGTCAACAGGAGGGTGATCAGAAAAAAAGGAGATTCCCTCCCACCCCCACCCCACACACACAAGAGGGGATTCACCTCATTCATTTTCCCAAGTAGATCTGATTACCGTTAACAACCAGCTCAGGTGTGTGAAAAACAAGACAGGGCATTTTCCTCCCTCTTCAAGTTAGAATGCAAGACATGTAACACAGACTAATACACACTGTGAAACACACATTCCTCTGTTGTCTGAGATTACATAAAGCTTCATATCAGTAGGTCTGTGCACAGCCATGCAACAAACCTGGTGACAAAAGAAAAACTCTTAAACTAACTCCAAGTTAAATTATTATTTGGATTTAATGCTGAAGAGAAGGATGTGTGTGAGAAAATGTAATGGTTTTACCTTCCCAAAATCAGCAGGGATCATCAAAAATGTTGTATAAAAATGATATAAATGCTGCCCTTTCAAGACATTTTAAACTGCTCCTAAAGGGTTTTAAGGCAAACTGTCACACATAAAGTACCCTCCACCTTTTTCACGTTCCCATAAAGTTGCTAAAAATGTCTTTGATAATGTACCGAGTCTTAGCATTTCATCTATTATACTGCAGCCATATGACCACACCTTCTCTTAGAATCATGATATACAGAATGACAATAAATTGATTTTTTTTTTCTCAAATACTTTTCACAAGACTTAAAACTTTTTTGCCTATAAAATTTGTTTTTCATATTTTCCTTTCTCAAACATACAGAATTTTATGTTGGGATTTCCATTTTTCCATTCAATTCAATTAAATTTTATTTATATAGCGCCAATTCATAACAGAAGTTATCTCATTGCACTTTTCCTATAGAGCAGGTCTAGACCGTACTCTTTATAATATTGTTTACAGAGACCCTACAAATCCCACCATGAGCAAGCACTTGGTGACAGTGGCAAGAAAAAAAACTTCCTTTTAACAGGCAGAAACCTCTGGCAGAACCAGACTCAATAGTGGGCGGCCATCCGGCGCTGCCTTGTTAGGTTTTTTGTGTGAGAGAGAGAGAGAGAGAGAGAGAGAGAGAGATTGTGTTTTGTTTTTAATCCTTTCATGAGTCAAGTCATTATCAAGTACTAATATTACATACAGGACTACTACCAGCATTTCAGACAAAAATATATGAAAGTCTTTAGCTAATTAGGGCAATTCTGGGTGCAAAGTGTCCAAATGTAAATGTGTAATTTTGCAGATATAGAGTGGAATCTAGCATTGATGAAGTTTGGATCTGTGTTTGTGCATACCTATGGAGTATAAATGGTGACAGGTTTGAGTTGGGAACTGTTTACACATGAGCTGTGGGTCCAATCAGTTGCACATCACTCCAGATCATATGAGGACATCACTGTTATTCAGAGCAGCCTTGATTCAAATTTTTATTTTCAAGGTTCACCCCATATCAGAGCACAGACAGCACCTTCTCTGGCTGAAAAGACAATGCAGCTGGGTGAGTATTTGAATAATTGCCCATCATATCCAAATTAAGCTATTAACAGGCTTGGCTGGGCTTACAAGTGTGGCTATTTGAATGCATTACCATCCTTTTCTTAGTGGCCCAAAGCTCCCTCTGGTGGGTATGAACAGCAAAGTACATGACAATGAAATCACTGTGTCCCAATTCCTACATACTGATACTGACAGTGTACAAACTTAATAGGGTCGATTATTTAGTGTGCTGTTGATGCACACTGTCCCCCCACAGTGCACAACCGAGTAGTTGCTCACAACAGGTAAGTATTTTAATAAATTGTGAATGGTGGTGAAACTGCTCCAAAAAAATTTTGGACAACAAAATTAAGTATTAAATCTTAGCAAAAAGACATCAAAATGTGTTTTCCTAAGTTTAATAGGCAGTAGCTTTCCAAAGCTGCAGTTTAATTGACATTTGACACATATTATATAATTTCTATGATGATTTGTATGTAGTACATACTGTATAGAATCAGTATGTAGTGTGGACTAGAGACACAACTAATGTCTTTTACATCCTCAAACAGAAAATATCTATGAAAAGTGTGTATTAGGACAAATGTTTATTTTGATATAGTGAACTAGAAGCATTCCATTTCCACATCACTTCAAAATTTTACATTAGAAGAGTACTTTAGAAATTGCTGAAAAAGTTAATTTTGTAGGCCCAGTGTAGAGATAGAAATCCAGAGATGAGGTGGACGAGATAAATGATCAGTTGAAACAACAGAAAGTCCAGTTCTCAGCTGAAATGTATTTGTTACTAAGTGGCACTATTATAACCCACAGTTTATGGGTTTTAACTGTAATGAGGCATTACACCACAGTCTGATGAGCTGTGAATTCTTTCAGTATGAAACATGATTTTGTCAATGGTTCAATCAGTCCTCAATCTGCTGTCAGTTCAAAGTCAGAGGCCTCAGCTCTGTGTGTAATTGTGTCACTGCATCATCAGCGGACCTGTATTTGACAGATCAGCTGTTGGTGTCACACAGGCAGGATGAAGACTGGCTAGTCTGTCATCATGTCGGCACCCTCTTCCCCTGTGGCATCTGTTAGGCTGAGCTCCTCCAGCATCTCCACCAGGGAGATACGTGGTGCTCCGTCATCATCAGTGTCGCTCTCCACTGGGATCTTTGATGCATCTGAAATTTAAAAATCAACCTCTATTCATTAACTATCCAATACATCATCTATAATAAACTGTGTGACACTAGATCTATTAGCAGCTTAAGCAGCCATTGACAGTAAATGAGCCGTATCTTAACAATTTAAGGTGCAACAATGGAAACATAAACATGTCAACAGAAGGGCTGAAGTCTCTGGGGATACTGGTGCAGTGAAAAGTCAAGCTGCTCACCTCTGTAGATGTTAACATTCTTCCTCAGAGCTTCATCCTCCTCCAGGTCCTCCAGGAAGTCCTGGTATTGTCTGAAGGCAAAAAAGCAAGTTAAAGGAAAACCCATGTGGTACAACATGATAGAGAAAAATATTCACAGGATACTTGGCCTTCTTGGCACATGTTCACACTATTCACTAACTATACAAAAACAATGTCATGCCTTAACCAACCATTTCAGGAATTTTAAGTGTTTTTCCTTATTTTCTGTGCTACAGACATTTGCGCAGAAAACAAAACTTCCCTCGGAGCCTCAAAATGCACTAGAGGATAAAAATGTTGTTTATTTAGGTAGGTACTTTCCGAAAGTCCAGAGTTTTCTAAATTTATGTTATTTCATGAAAACTACACAATATCTTTTTCCAAAAGATACTTCATGCAATTGGATAAAGGCTTTTCCAAGCACTCTGGCATTTAGGGATAAGTTTAGGGACATTCTACATTTTTCTTATTGTCAACATATCCCATGAAAAGACAAAAACATGTATTGATCCTACTAACAAGTATTGCCTGTGTACCCTGAGCCTGATATAGCGTATTCCTTTGTCCAAAAACTATTAAAAAACACATAAATGAGCCACAATGTTGCATTGAGTGACATTTTTTTTTTCTTCACGATGACCATGGGTACTGTAATTTGATTTGTCAATCCAACAAACACAGTAATGCTGCTGTAAATACTCACTAGAGGACCAAATATGTATTGCTCCACATCTGAAAATAGTCCCCAAAAAATGCACCATTTACTGTTTGAGTAACATTTGCTAAAAACTACAATGCCCTGCTGTTTTAGGAAATGATTTTGTCTTTTTGCAATGACTCATATTTTAGATTTATGTTAAGTAGGAGTATGTGGGTCTGAGTGCCAGAGACAGGGTAGGGAATTGAGAGACTAATTGTTGACATTGTTGTTTTTGGTCTTTTCAAATAACAAAAAATATAGAAAATCGCAAGCCTGATCCTTTAAAGTGACTAGTTATACGTCAGAGATGCATACCAGACCACACTTTAGAAAATTAAGCTTTAATTAATTTACTTCAAGAGAGTTCATTAACTCTGCATTACTATCCTACCTCTCATCATCTGTGTCCATGCCCTCACGGTCTCTGGTCATCTCCTGCAGTTTCCAGTTCCTGCGCTTCACCCTCCTGGTGCGGTCGTAGCTCTTCTTGATCAGCACCTTAGAGAGTCCACAATCAGGTTGTACAAATTAAAACGCTACAACAGATTGTCTACATACTTTTCTTATGTGATGCTATGCAGGAATGTAATATTCTTCCAAGAATGTGATCAAATCTACAGTCAGTATTTTATGTTGCCACTAGAGGTTAGTGTTAATCAAGCTGACAATAGCTACTAAAGGCATCATCAGAAGCCCAGGTTTATTCACTGAGGAAGTTCAGTGGAGTGCAGGTGAGGTCTTACCACATCAGGAACATGGTGAGGGTTCATCTTATTCAGGTACTCATCATTGACGTTGGAATTGGCGAAGTCAAACCTATAAGGTGAGAAGTGAAATGAAGTCAATATTATTTATATAGCCCAATATCACAAATTTTCCTCAAGGGGCTTTACAATCTGTACAGCATACGAAACCCTCTCTCCTTAGACCTTTGATTCAGATAAGGAAAAACTCCCCCAAAAAACCTTTTTAACAGGGAACAAATGGAAGACACCTCCGGAAGAGCAACAGAGGAGGGATACCTCTCCCAGGATGGACAGACAGTGCAGAATAGACAATAGATGTACAGAATAGACCAACATAATGAAATTGGAGTATGGACAATCATGATGACAATATTATAAATAGATTGTAACAAATATGCAGAATGGATCTGGGAGGGAGCAACTTCAGATGTTGTCAAATACTTGTGCCATTAAATGTAAAGCTCAAAGCCTGCTATCAATCTTTACAGCCAACCTGACCAAGATCCGAACTTCTCTTCAGTAACCTCATACTCACCCCATCACCAGGTCTCCGATGTTGAGCAGGTGGCCCAAGAATGTACGGCAGTGATACTGCTGACTGGTGTCCATCTCTGATGTTTTCTGAACCCACACCTCAGCCAGGGTGTGCTGTAACATGCAAACACAGAGGGAATATAAATGTAGTTCCAAGCCATTGAAACATTACTCTTTCCTCCATTTGTTTCAACAGTTTTATCAATACTAATGCAACATTCAGACAAAGGAAAGAGATAGTGAACAGTGTCCCTACAAACCTCATTCCCTGTGCCATCAAAACAAACACTGCTGTGTGTTTCTTTCATTTTGGCTTGAATCCCACATACGGGCTCAGGGATAATGTAATGGTTAGCTATTGATTTTGCTTCCAAGAGAAAAGCAATGTTCCCCCATAATGCAATCTGTTCTGCAACAACACACACAAACACACACCTTATTGGACCTCATGCCGGCTCCAGCACTCAGCTTCTGGTCTCTGATGATGTCGGTGTCCATAACGATGAACTCCTCCAGTTGCCGTGGGTTACAGAGACTGTTGAAGGGGTTACGCCAGTATGTGTTCCCATCAACCTCGGCAACTAGTGAGTTAGAGACAGATTATTTATGCATTTATAAGTGACAGTTCTACCCTGACAAGATTAGTCATTAGAGCAGACAGACAAAAACATGAACACAAAATAAATCATGCATTTCATCTTCTCTCATGCCCCAGACATCTTTTCAAGAGATGAGTCACTCTTCATCATATTCTTAGTTCCTTTATCTAAAAAGCCATATGGGTACTAAAAATAATGTGAATCTGATTTATCTGTCAATGTGTTTTTCTATCTATTCCAAATAAACCAGACAGAACAACGTGTTTCTGTCTTGCAAGTAAACTAAATACAAGCAGACAAACAGCATAAATATTTTCAATACTGGAGTTAATTGCTTACTGCAGTCCAAATCTGCTGAACAGAGCTCTGCCTCGAGGCTGTTTCTGCTATTCAGTCTGCTCAAAAACTTTCTGCAACAAAAATAGCCTGCTCTTTGAAGAGTAATTAAAAACGTGTGTGCCACTTCCAAAATGTCAGAATTCTGCTGTGGAGCGTCTCAGCCTCTCACATAATGAGTGATTACACCAGATACAGAGGAGATACAGAGGAAACACATCACCACTAATTGTCACCATACTTGATAAATTCCTTTAGATAAGCTGATTCTGCTATGACAGCATGCATAATGCAAACTAAAAATATGTTGTTGTTTTTTTCATTTTGTGAGCGTGTCCCGTGCTGTGCCGTGACTGGAAGCTGTTGAGTTAAGACGGCTGTGATGAACATGTGGTCAGCAGACTGGGGTTAGCTTAACGCTGCACAAATAATGACTCTCAGTTATATCACCATGGTAACATACAGGCAATGCTTTTGATGTTGTTTATTAAACACTCAAAGACACAAATGCATAAATATGCAAAACTTGTAGCAGTTACCAAAGTGTAAATACTAAAATACAAATAAAGACTGTAATAAAGTGTAGAGGTGAAACAATTAGTCGATTAGTCAAGCAACAGAAAATGTATGGGCTATTTTGATAATCATTTAAATGTTTAAGTAATTTATCAAGCAAAAACGCCAAAAATATGCTGTTTCCACCTTATCAGTTGTGAGGATTTGCAGCATTTCTTTGTCTTATGTAACAGTAAATGGAATATATTGAGTTTTGGACTGTTAGTTGGACAAAACAAGACATTTGAAGACATCACTATGGGCATTTTATACTATTAATACAAATAATAGAATAGAATAAAATAATCGAGAAAATAATTGTCACATTAATCAATAATAAACTGGGACCAGACAACCAGAGAATATTTTGGATTTTTCATTTTTCTTAATTTTTGAAAATTTTGTTTAATATAAGCAACAATAATGAGATAACATTTTATAAGAACGTGGACTGCATTCAAACCAGTTGACACAAGTTGACACCTAGCTAAATCTTTGGAAACCTCTGACATGTTGCACATCAGGTCTTTCACAATGCCTATACATAAAGCATTACTGAATTAATGCTGACTATGACCAGATACACCAGACTGCAGCTACATTTAACGACAACAGGGTAAGTTGTAGTTAAATTGGACTGTGGAGTCGGTTGGGACTGTTAAAACTCAGCAGTACTCTCAGTAGAAATACTCACTCTGCAGGGTGTTGGGATCGATGAGGTGGATGGTGCTGGTGACACGGACGCACACACACACTTGACCCATGTTCCCCAGGCTCTGCGCCAGCCGTGGTGAAAGGCACACTACGTTGTCCTGGCAACCAGACAAAAACAGACAACGCGGGGTCAAACTGAGGTCGAAGGGAAAGTAAAAGTTACTTTGGACTTGCTATAGAAGAAGTTCACAATATGTCCAACAGCTGAGATAAAGAGTCTATCTGGATTAAAACTAAGATTTAAACACTAAGATTTAGAATCTAGTCTTAAAAAAATAAACCAATTAAGCTGTTGATATCTGTTGATGGCAAAACAAGCAAAGCACTATTTAGATTCCTGTTTTCATTTATTGAAATGCCTTGTATGACCCCTGCCATTCAAACATGCTAATACACCCAAATCTATGTCCCGCTATTTTAAGCACAGAACTAAAGCTACATGTCAAATGGGAACAAGCAACTATTGAAAATGACAAATACACACCTGCCTTACCTTAGTTTTAATGTAAAAGTAAGTTTGAGGTTCATTTATTATCACCTGCCACAGTCAAAAACAAATAGAACTGGAAAGATTCTTGGCCAGCCTCAGGTTTCCATCTGTATGTCAGCAGATCATAAGACTTTCTAAACCAACATTTTTACTAAACTAACAAAGCGAAGGCTTCGGAGGTGACGTGTAAAGAAATATGACAGCTATGGCTTGTCTGAGGTGTTGAGCAGATATGGGTGTGTCTCAGCTCAGTGGACTCAAAATCCAACTTAAATTAAAAATAAATAAATGAATCACATTGCTGCGTACCTTGCAGACAGGTACGATCTCCATGGAGAAGGTGCTCTTGTAGTTGTATGTGTTTGAATGAATGTCGTGAGAGATGAGGCGCTGGGATGTTTTTGACCTTTAAAATTGAAAAAGAAAGTTTTTATTATTATCATTATTATTATCACAGACATCATTCAGAGACACAGCAGAGCAGAGCTCACATTGTCCCAGTTGGACAAATCAGAACAACAAAAGGAAAACATGGAAAAGACTAGTGTATTGTGCAGTCTAACTAAACTGACCTGTTGAAGGTCATGTCAACATGCTCTCTCAACATCCAGAAGACAGATTATGTAACATTTGAGTTTCTATCATCCAGAAACAACACCTGCAGCTTGTATTTTGGAAATTATAATGTATACAGTGAAATAATGTCATGGAATAAATTGCTTTTTTTTTTTTTTTTTTTTTTTTTTTTTTTTTTTTTTAAACAGAGCTATATTCTTTGTTCATGCAGTTTTTTTTTTATGAAGACATTTATTCACTTCAACCCACATTTTATACACGCCAACTAGTTCTTTTTCTGTGACATTGCCACATTTGCTCATAAACTTCTGGATTGTTGGATGAAGACAACTACAGAAAGTAGGCAGCCATAATCAGTTTGAATCCTCTAGTATTTAAACAAAAGGAGGATGTTGTTGAGGACAATGCTTTCATCGGCACAGATTGAAGCGTGGCTCACCTGCAGGGGACGGTGCACTGGAGGAAGTCGACCATCTTCTGAGCGTGCTGCTTGGTGCCATAGTAGAAATCAATCCCATCTAAGAGAGAAGAGAAATACCATCAACCCTCCACCAATAAATTCATCACAGGCGCGCTTCATGGGTCATCACCATTGCAGAACACATATGCATGCAAACAACACACACAAAAGAGCAGATGAAGATAGGATAGAGAAAATATGGCGGCCACATGTTTTAACCTTTATAAAGCTTTTAAGTCCTGCCGAGATGTGGAGATGATTTAAATTACACTCAGTCAAAACTCCACTACACAGTCTCGTCCAAGAGCATGGAGAGCTGCTGCTGAACTGTTACTCAATGCACAGCATGTGTGCCTGAGTGTGTGGATGCCTCTGTGTGCGTGTGTGTGCGTGTGTGTGTGCGCGTGTGTGTGCGCAGTTAGCGTCTCTAAATAGGGTATGAATCAAGCTTGCATTGCAGGAATCTGGTATGGCATGCCTGCTCTGATTACAGCACACTGATTAGACACCCAATGCATGCCCCTATGAGGCCAACACTTGGACAGTTGTATGGACCGATTGGCAGAATGATATGCATGCATGGCTTGCTGTCTGGTACGTGGAAGAGGTAATTAACACTTGACACATCATTATGTTCTGCTTAGTTCTAATCCACATTAGTTACCCTGGTGACGAATGAGACAAATTTCCCACTTTTCAGTGTAATTCGGTTTCAGGCCCTAAGGAAGATAGCAGGTCCCTCCCTTTAAAAGATATGTAAACTAAAAATGAAATATATAAAATAATATGCCATAAACCTACCATGGATTTCTTTGATGTTGAGGGCATTCTGGTGGAGTTTATGCTTGAGGATCAGCTGCTCTAGATAGTAGAATGTCTTTTTATGAATGGTCTGTAAAAAAAATAGATTTTTCAGCATCATCATTATCATACAGAGTTTCATGCAGATCCCTCCAGCCCCATGCCGCAATTATTTAAGCTGTTCATCCACGTTTCATACCTATAAATGTTTGGCATCTGCCACAATTTGTCGCCACCTTTTGACCTTTGAGAAAAACACTCCAGTTAGGACCTTCAGCCTGTAAGGCTGTATTGATATTTTTACTTCCACAAGAAAGTATAAAGACGCATCCTGGGGCCGCTGGGTAACAAGTGAGAACAAGCTTAGTTAAGTGGTAAGAGAGGCTGGAGGTTTTAATTTACAATCGGACTGAATTTGTCTGTTTCTGAGGAATCATCTCATCTCTGTTGTCTGCTTTCTCTGTAAGTTGGCAGCTGAGCTTGGTTTATCTCCACACATCAGTGATAAAAGACAAAAATGCAACCCCAGGATTTAGTGTTCCTGCCAAATACCCAGGGCACTAAGTTTGTTTTACATAAAACCTACGTACACAGGTTCAGGTTTTAACATGCAATTGCAAAATTAACACAAAATAACAGGATTGTGAAAAGAAAGAGTAAACAGAGTACACTTAAAATTGTAAAATGAGAGGAACCAAACTAAACACATTTAGTGCAATATTGGGTCACAATTAAGGGGTGCAGAAGCAAAAATGCAATTGTATGTGTGTCTTTGTAGCCCTTCAGTATCAAGTTACTTGCATGTATGTTTCCAGCCCAGAGCATGAGCAGTTTTTCAAGCCACCTAGACAACCAGATACACAGAATATATTCTTTGACAAAATAAAACTGCTATTAATTATTGTAATGCACTTTTTACTGGCCTACAAAAAGGCTGTTTGGGAAGCCTCAGCTAATTCAGAACTCCAGACTTTTAACAAAGACTAGGACTACATTACTCCTGTTTTAGCTACGCTGCACTAGCTCCCCATTTCTTTTAAAATTGATATTTTAAGGACCTTTTACTCACATACAGAGCTCTTAATGATATAGCACCTTCTTATATTTCAGACTTTTTAAACTCGGTATCAACCAACAAGAGTTCTTAGGTCATCTGCTGCTGCGGTGAAAAAATAATTTAGTATTACTCGTTATGGTTATCGTTTATTCATTTCATTTTAGTTTTTGGTAACTATTGTGACTATCCTATACTTTTCTCTGTTCCTGCCTTTAACTTGGAATGTTTATCTTGGGGCCCCACGATGGGGAGATGTGTTTGAGTGAAACCAGAAATCCTGTATATGGTTTAGGCCACGTGAGCCACTGGACATTACGTTATCAGAAAGACTTGGCCTCCTTCCCTTGGATGTAAAGCGTTACATTTAGGTTTACATCCAATCACAGTAAGGTTCTTTGTTCTGTAACCGGTATTTCCACGACACTGGTATTTTAACTGTTCCAAAAGTAACCCACAAAACGAGCGGGGAAACAGCTTTTAGCTACTACGCTCCAAAACTGTGGAACACCCTTCCCAGTTACATTAGATATGCAAGCTCTGTTGACATTTAAAAAAAAAACAACTGAAGATCTACTTATTCAGGCAGGAATTTAGCTAATGTAATACATTTGTATATCTTCCAACTGTCATTTTTACTACTTTTATCTCTTTACCTTTTTATTGAATCTATTAGGTTTCGTTGTTATGCCATACTGTGAAGTATTTTTACTTTTTTTTTTTTTGTTTTTCATTTTTAATGCCATACTGTAAAGCACTTTGAGCTGCATTTCATGTATGAAAGGTGCTACACAAATAAAGTTATTATTATTAATGTTTCAACTAAGCAATAAATACTTCCTAAAATTAAGCAAATAGCATGCATTGTGTATTTAAAAATGTTTTTAAAACAGGCTGAAACTGTGAGTCGAGTTCAGGTCAAATAAAACAGCAGATAACCAAAATGAAAAAAAAAAAAAAAATATATATATATATATATATATATATATTTATATTTATAGGATGCTTTATTAAAACCACAGACTCCTACCTTCTGCCTAACTTGAACCACGGCCTTCCAGAAGTCCTTGGCTTCCACACGGTGGCAGTCGTCACACATCTGGTACTGGATGACAAACTCGACCACAAACACCTGCTGTAGGATAGCGCCATTCATCACCTGGAGAGGCAAAGACAGCAACAAGTTACACCATATGCTCTAACTGCAAGCCAAACAGCAACAAAAACTTTGCGCTTACAGTCATGTTGCCATTTCTGAGCCTTTTAGATATATCTGACCAATGGGACCTGGAGACAGTATTATACAGAGCCTCCAACAGAAAAACCAAAAGAGTTGGCCCTGAGAAGCACAGGGATCAGGTTCTCACTTAAGGTCAAGGAGATGAGATGACAGCCACTGGCAAAACTCACATCTCTCAAACATACGTAACTGAGTCAAGAACAGACGACTTCATTTTAAGAGTTTATCTTGAAGTCTGGAGCATGTGATTATCTCAATGTCACAGAATGTCACTTAGTAAAGTATAGCAATTGGATGTGTGTGTTACACCTTGATATTATGTTAACCAAAAAGCTTAAATTCAAACATAAATTGTGATTTCTGCCAATTACCACCTGAAAAAATAACCCAGATAACCTTTAGATGGAAAACATGCTTATCTCAAGTCCCTAATCGGTTTTTATCCGTTAGTTTGAATGTCACTCTCCCACACTTATCGCTTCCACTCCGTTTTCTTACCTCTTTCTGGATGGTCACTTTCATCTTAATCCTTTTGGAGTGTGGCTCTGTCCATAGGAAGCCTGCATCAATGAGACGCACCTGTGAGGAGAGAGGCGTTGTTGAATCCATGAAGAAGCATAATCCCCGATCGAAGTACTTCACAAGTACTGTGGTGAACATGGTGCACATCATCATAACAAGTCAGATTCGTGGCGTACACACAATCTTATGACAATGCAATCCATGGCAAAATGCCTGCAAAGAACACAATAAACATGAAGCTTACAATGTTTATTTTTAGTTTGCACTGCGTTAAAGGTGTCGATTCAACTTTATGGTTATTTTTGAGGCCATAATTTCTTATATTGTATTAGGCAGCATTATATTATAAGAAGCTCCAATTACTTTGAACTGAAATGTGTGTAAGCTTTTTCCTTTGCACAACCCCCACTATCTAAATAATGTAATTAACCTTTTTTTTTTAAATAAAAAAAGAATGTAACAAAAATAAGTTGGCATAACAACGAGATGGGACTGGAACAAGCAGTTTAGCATCAAAATAAAAATCACGGAATCCCACGTTTAGGAAGGGACACCCTTGAATTTATACCTGCAATGTTTGTGTACATGTTTTGTGTCTTTTATTTGAGTACAAATATGCTATTGTTTTTTTGTCAAGTTTAGAAAGAATCACACTTACTTTGGTCATAGAGCTCTTAATCTTTTTCAGGCAAAGGGCCAGCAGTTCCCTGGACTCCAGGGCACACTGCACCCAGCTGGCTGGAGGCTGTAAGTACCTGCATGAAAGAGGAAGCTGTACATTTAAGCCTCAACTTTTCAATAAAATTTCTCAAAAAAACTTTTTGTACCTGTAAATGTTTTCTAGAGGGAAACAATGATATAATCTGTGTATCACATGGTAATAAAAATGTATGAAACAAACCTTTCACACTGCTTGCAAAAGTGCACTGTGACTTGCTTGGGGATTCCCTCTGAGATGTCTACCTGAGTACGCAGGCAGGCTACACACATGTTGGCTGGGTTGGGAGGAATGGGGACGCCACAGGTACAGCACAGGCTAAGGAGGAGAGAAGCAACATTAGCAAAACTCACTGAAATAAATAAATGATGTGGCAGTTTACACCTCTGGGTCGATCGAAAAATATGTTTTTGAGTTTCAGACTATTCAATAATGACAACATGTACTATATATTACTGCGGACCCTTTCCCAAAGCATACCATGGTTTATTTCATTGTGTTTTATCTTTCCCTCTTTTTGTAGCATTAATTTGTTTCTGCTTACTTTAGCATGCTATGCAAATCAGACAGCTCAATTTTACATGAAATCATGAAACATCACAGTGAACATTTAGACATCTATATTTTTGTCAAAACTACATTAACGTTGTGCTGTAGAGCAGTTGAAATTACATATTGTTTAGAAAACTCCTCCTAGTTGCTGTGTTGCAGTGCAAGCGGGAAGCTTTGACTTTGAGACTTAAGAACTAGCAAACAGCAATCTAGTCTAGCCAAAGAAGCTACCAAATTCATTTGGCCCTTTATCTTCCAGAGTGGGGACTTTAGATGGGAGCTGGCTCAACCCAACCATTTCTATTTAATTTCTTAGTAAAAGTTGCTCGCAGCAGCTTTGTGAACAGAGCTTCAAAATGATTATTCTGTACTGAAATAACATGTTTGTAATTCTTTGTGTCCACTGCAGAGGAAGGACTGTCTGCTTTAATATATCTGTCAATTAAGCAAAGATGTGAAAAGTTTTTCTCATTGTGAACATTTTGACTTAGTAAACACAGGTCAGAAATGTCAGTCTTGAAAAAGGTCTGTAATGTGTCAGGAGTCAGGACTCACACAATACTACTTACATATTCCCCTGGCTGCTTGTGGCAGGAGCTTGCATGTACTCCATTCTTGTCAACTTGACAGGTCAGTGTATGTCAGAGGATCTTTGTGTAGCCCAATGATCTCTAAGGACAGAAACATGACAGATTAAACTGGCCCTGTCAAAGCCAAAGCACAGCTTTGACAGTAGCAAGACTGCTAGGGAACGTTAGCTGGAAGCGATCACTGTTAACAACCACTAAGCTTATTTCTAACAGCAGGTCAATAATTTAATACTATGGTCTCCTTGTTAACAAGCGTACACTCAGAAACAGATAGGCAGTTATATAAAGACTGCTAGATCATTGAAAAGTTGCAGTGCAGGCTCTATAGTTAACGCTGCTAGCTGATGCTCTAGAGTCAGTATCAGACAGCTAGCATTGAAAAGCTAACTTGCTAGTTTTGATGAGTGATTCTAACTGATATTCGCAAAGAAACAAGCAAACAATGTCAACTGAAATTATTCGATAACTAGAACTGGTGCAAACGTGTGATGACAAAACTTACTTGAGTTATTTTGATGGGAAATCCACAACACACCGTGAAGTAAAGTCCTCCACGTTTCCCCACCAAGGACCGAGGGAGGCTTGATGACGTCATGCAGGACTCAAGGACCCCGGGACTGTTTTGGTTTGCCTGAATAAATTCCCTTCAAATTTAATAAAAAGGACAATAAAAGGCAAAATAAAACATATTTGGCATTAGATTTTTGTATTAGCTAATCCACAGCACTGAGCAACAGTATAAATACAACATTTAAAAATCCGAAACCAAAATGAAGAATAAAGACTTTCATCATATTGTAGCCTACTTTAAAATAGAAAACAGAATTAACTTTATTATGTTCTATTTAGGTCTGAAATTCTGATACTATCTAAGACTACTGTATAAAATCCAGGCTTGGCCAACAAAGTGAATGAATTATTTATAAGGAAAATATTTTCGAGAAATGTATACCATATTAGTCCTTAACTTGGACAGCTACAAATTAGGTAGGATTCCATATGTGCATGTAGCTTAACTTTAACTAAACAAACTGCCTGGACCTATTTACAAATCATTTTAACAATAATATTATAGTAAGGACAGTTGAGCATTTATTTGACTGAATTGAGTATATTTGCTTGAAGTTTTTGTTTGAGTTAAGAGTGTTACTCAGTAATGTAAGCTACAGTGTTTGAACTTTTATGACCCCTCACAATTCAAAATACAGATTTGTTAACCTCAACATTCATAAACAAAACCCGAATTGCATTTATTTCCCCCCTAATCACGGCCAGATTAACTTGCTTGGGGGGGCCTGGGGCAAAAATGAGCTGCTGACCCCCATTGACCCCTCTGTTCCTCCCTCTCTCTGTGCAACAGATTCAGTACTCCTACACTGAAATATTACATGACCCCAGGTGCTGTGTGGTGTTTTGATTACAAATTATTTTGGAATATTACAAATTATTTTGGAATATTACAAATTATTTTGGAATATGCACCATGTACATGTTCATTTGCACTACCAGACTATTTATTTATACATATACTGCATCATTTGCACTCCTATACTGCTTCATTTGCACTCCAGTACTATGTACTGAATACTGCAATAACTCATCTACTGCACTGTTAACTATTTCCAGAAATTGCACTACTTTATATTCATTGCACTACTGTTCTGTCCAGTCCAATTCATTATTGTACATATCCATCAGTATACTTCTGTTTATAGTAATGCCATCTGTATATAATGTCCATAGTACCACTTGTAAAATATATTCATAATACTGCTCTATCCTGCATTTATGCACACACTTTATATCCTGCACTTGCTTATTGAACTTCTGGTTAGACCTAAAACTGTTTCGTTGCCTTGTACTTGTACATGTGTAATGACAATAAAGTTGAATCTAATCTAATCTAAATAATGTAGGCACAAAACCAGCTGATAATAATAAGGGTCTTTAGACTAGATTTTGACCCAAGGGTCTCAAGATCAGATCACCTTAAGGCACTTGTCATGTCAATATTGACATATTCCCATATATCTAAACAAAATTACAGTTAATATTATCAAATTATTGCCACCAAAGGCTTGTGGGACCCCTGCATGTATGGTGTCCAGGGGCAGCTGCACACTTTGTGCAGTTGGTAATCCAACGCTCAGTTTCGAGTTTATTTATCAGTTTTTGTCAATTGTTATGATGAAATTGTTAAGGAAAAGTTAGGCCCCTGTGTTTGAACATTTAAATGAATCAATCTACGGTCTTTGTGCGCACCTGTGGTGTGGCAGTTCTTGAGATGCCTTCCTGTGCTATCGGAAATATCTAAACTCAAAACGAGCGCACATTAACGATCATGTCTTTACATAAATTGACTATACGATCTTATTATGTTATCATTCAACAACTGTATTCTTCATCTTCTTTTTTATCTTATTTTATGTTTTAATTTGTTTTTAAATGTTGTTATAATACATTTCATAGCATTAGCCTACGTAAAGCCCTTTGAATTGCCTCTGTGTTTGAAAGGTGCTATGCAAATAAAGGTGCCTTGCCTAAACACATTTCTATACTTAAATAAATGATTCTGTGCAAGCTGTTAGATATGTAAAGAATTTGGTCTGATGTTATGTGTAACAGTGGAACACAATTAACTGCTTTGAACATCAGTTTGATTGTGTTATGTGTGATTTTGCCTACATTTCCATATAATAATGTATCATAAATAAATATTTGGATTAATATCACGATAATGATTTCAACCATATCGCCCAGCTTTATTTGTGGATACTTTGTGACATTTTAAATACCAAACTGATGGGGAAAAAAACACAACATAAATCCTATAGAGTCGTTTAATTAAAAAGTTAAATGACTCCTTAATCTCCTGTGGTCGGCACACTGGCTCCTCTAGGTCACGGACATTACGAGCTGCCCCTGAAGGCAGCAGCGCTGTTTAGTCAGGCAGCAGCTGAGACCCGCAGCCAGTGTGGCAGCTGGGAATGTGAGGGTTTCAACACAGACCGCTATTTTCAGGACTGGGAACGGTAGCAGCGGGGCTGGCCAGGAAGAGGCTCTGCCCACGGCTCTACTCCAGCCAGCACACTGGCTTAATTTGAAGTCCAAACGGGCGACCTGCGTTTTCGGTCCGGGGTGTCGGCTTTCTCGGACCGCATCAGATGGTCAACGGACAGCCGATGGTGGCTCACTGCGGGGCTGCGTGCTAGTGGAAACCACCCGGAGCACCGCGTTTGTTCCCCCCGGTCTGTGTGCGTACGCTAACACCTTACCTCCTGCCTGGTGAGTCCGGTTAGAAATGCAGTGAAGTGTCACCCGTTTAGTCAGTATAATCTTTATGTGTCCCGGTGTGAAACGCTCGGTTAAATGTGCCCGTTTCACCACTGCCAAACCACTCACGCCAACGACGATGGACTGAAATCTGCTGCGGGGGCGAGCGACACACAACCTGCCGCGATTTCCTGCATGTAAATAAATAAATGATAGAGGATACAATGACCCTGCTGTCTCTGTTAGGTCGGATCATGCGTTATTTTCTGCTCAGACCGGAGACCCTGTTCCTGCTGTGTATCAGCCTGGCTCTGTGGAGTTACTTCTTCCACACGGACGAAGTGAAGACCATCGTCAAGTCCAGCCGGGATGCGGTCAAGATGGTCAAGGGGAAAGTGGCCGAGATGATGCAGAACGAGCGCTTCGGCGGGCTGGACGTCCTGGACGCGGAGTTCTCCAAGACCTGGGAGTTCAAGAGCAACAACGTGGCCGTGTACTCCATCCAAGGCCGGCGAGACCACATGGAAGACCGGTTCGAGGTGCTCACCGACATCGTCAACAAGAGTCACCCGTCTATATTTGGGGTTTTTGATGGCCATGGAGGAGAGGTGAGTGCGGTGTTGGGGAGAAGAAAAAGGAAAGGCAAGGTGTAGTCTTTGTCTGTATGTGTGTCTGGTCCACATTACTCACTCACTCTCTGGGTCTCCAACACATACACGTGTGGGGGTACCCAGGGGCCCCAAACTGAGCTACAGGGGCCCTAAAATGTCTGGGTTAAGATGCCTTAAGTGATCTTAAAGTGTGTTTTTTTATCAGTGTTTTTGTGTCTATTCTGTCTGGTCTGGTTGAAACACTGCTGTCAAAAATGTATTAAATCCACAAGCGAGACAAAGTGGAGCAAGTCTCCTGTTAGACTTTCGAAAGGTGGATTTTTAAGATGAAAGTATCCCTATTAGGACTGCAACTAACAATTAATTAATTTTTTCAACAATTAAATAAATAAGTAGCTTTATCAAATGTTGACAATGATGTCAAATGCCCATCAGAAGTGGTCAGAGTCCAGTGTTCAAGTTGAGTTACAGCTTGTTCTTCTGACCAGCTGCCACAATTTTATCTTTTCACAACAAATGTTTGTGTCAGCTGATGACTACCTGATGTATCTGATCATTGATTTATTACATTATATTATGTTTACATAAGATTAGTGTGTGGAGGTGTGATAAGGTTGTGGACATTTGCAGATCAACCAGCTCAAAAATGAGCAGCTGGGCACCTAATTAAAGTAACTCCCCATTCCTCCCACTGTTTAAACAATGTGTATATTTTTTGTCTACTAGAATACTATCTAACCCCAGATTTGCTGTAATTTAATTAAAACACAAATTAATTCAGGAATGTGCAGCACATAGGCACAAAACTGAAATACTGAAGGTCTTTTAAATTACATTTTCACACAAAGACACTCTTTAAGGTTGGGTAGTGAAGCAGGACCCACAAAATATCGACTGACACCATAAAGGTAATGCCTTTATCGTGTCAGTCGATATTTTGCATAACTGTTGTGTATTCCCATACTCCCCACGTTTTCACATGAATTAGCACAAATCAGGTGACACACGGCAAGACCAGAGTTTTTGGGGCCCCTTTGAGGCAATTAGTAACCCACCCTTGGGCATTGAGTATTTGTGGATAAGTGGAGCAGGGACCCTACTGTGCGTAGGAGCCCATAATTCCTTGCTACAGCCCTGCACACACATTCACCCACACTTCTTCCAAATGGCAAGGCAACTGCATCGTGTCTATTTACAGCTTAAAAATCATGCCAACAATATCCATCTCTCGTGTTTCTTTGCTAAAACAACATTTTTAGGATGCAGACAGCATAGGCCCCATGGTCTAACATGATTATAGCTGGAAGGAGGATGAACACAAATCTTTGTGCTTCAGAGGCATAAATACAGCTAGCTGAGCTCAGCTATGAGCAAATCATATCTGAAGTGGGTCATTAGAGCACTGATTTGCTGGCCACGTCCACCCCAAGTCGATACTTGTTGGCAGCTACGAAATCTCCTTTCTCTCTGCTTCCTTGGTGCAAACGACTGTTGTCGTTCGACACGAGCGCATGGACGTGGCAGTGTGTTCAGTGCAGCAAGGGAACAGCTTTACAAAGCAACTCGCAACAAAAAAATGTTGTCAGTTAAAGGGACAAAGAGCATTTGAGATGATGCCATGGTTAGACGGGAACATGAAAACGCTGATTTACCATGAAGTCCTGGCATTCTTGAACACTGGCATTGTCTCTTGCGACTTAAACCATGACCTCAGCTGATAGTATTGATGCAAAAGCGCCACATAGAAAACTGTAAGTGACAGGGTATCCCATTTTCCTCTGTGTCTCACCTTCTCTTCCTCCTTGTACATTGAACATTACACACTTTCTGATCAGCCAGTTCTGGTTGCGGAGAAGCTCCATGCTGTTTTGGACCCATCATTCTGAGCTTGACTGTTGTGGTTTGATTGAGGCTGAACGATAACATGCTAAAAATAAGCAGCCAAAGACCTGGAGGATAGCTGTTCTTTTAGGGGAAATTAAATTTTAGGCTGTGGTGCTGACTGCTGCAGCTTTTGACCAAAAGTGGTCATTGGATTGTTTTTCCCTGCAGCCTTTTTTTGCTTCTTCCCTCTGTGGAGTTCCTTTTTAAAGACTGGTGACCTAACCTGTGAGCCCTGCTACAGCTACCACGCATATCGTTAAGAGACTAGGAGAAATAAATAGTGAATAGGAGATAGTGTATATGTGACAGAGAGGAGGAAACGAGTGGGTGAGCATAAATGGTGAGAGGAAGAGCAAGAAGAGAAGGTTCAGATTTGCCCATGTAGGCGAGAAGCTGTCTTATCACTGCATGTCCATGGGCAACAATTTGGTCTGTTTTCATTCCCACACCCTCTTTTGAAGTGTGTGTGTGTGAAATGGTTGCCAGACAGCAGCCTTCAGAAACAACTTTATTTAGCGAATCTACATTTTGTTTTTGTAGGGCATTGAATAAAGCAGAGGGATGCTGTATGGCTCAAGACAACACCAGTAATACTGGCTGCCTCAGCTGGCTAGTTAGTGAGGTGTCAGACGCTTCCATTTCTTTCCACACACGCTCTGCTCATTCAAACCACATACACATTCATTAAGCAATGCTGGACTTGTGTCAACATCTATCTAGCATCCATCAACATCAACAGGTCATGGACAGGTTTACACAGCCTGTAATGGACAGAAATGTAGAATACATTTTCACTGGGGTCAGAGTGTACCAACTAAGATTCAACAAAAACATCATGGGAAGAGTTAGTGGATCCAAATGCAATTAGGTCTTCAACTAATGCTTATTTTTCTTATTGATTAATCTTCTGATTATTTTATTGATTTAATCAATTCATTATTTTGCCTATAAAATGTTAGAAAAGGGTGACTAAAGCCTGTCACAATTTTACTAAAACCCAACATGACATCTTCAAATTGCTTGTTTTCCTCCGACCAACAGTCCAACACCCAAAGAGATTCACTTTACTGTCACGTAAGAGAAAGAAAAGCAGCAAATTCTCATAATTGAAAGGGTGAAAAAATGGCATTTTTGCTTTAGTACTGTGCAGTATCTCCTTTGTCTGGCAACCTCACAGTGGCGACGAAACTCTGGGAAGTCACTGTGCTCGGCTTTTGTTCACTAGAAATAGTGACAGCCCTCCTTGTAAAACCACAAATTGTCATTTTTACATTTCTGGTTGTGTACAGATTAAACAAACAAGGTATAATATGTCAATTAGTAGGTGGTAGGTGTATTTTTTTTTTTTTTCACAGGCTAGCTATTTACCCCTGCTTTGTGTCATTATGCTAAGCTAAGCTAATCCCCACCTGGCTGTAGCTCTGCATACTTGGTTTACAAACATGATAGTGGTACTGATCTTCTCATCTCTCGCTCTTCAAGAAAGCAAATAAGCATATTTCCCAAAATGTCTAACTATACCTAGCAGTGTCAAACTGCATTTGCACCATGGTCCTGGGTGATTTGAATCCTTGGATGTGAGTCCAGGATGTTGGAGGACAGAAATTTAAGACAGAAAACTGAATCCTTAAGTTTGACCGTGTCGGTATTTCTACCACCTTTCTGGAACCAATCTGTTTACTACCAGATAAATCACCAGTCAGTGCTAAATAACATCTCAAAATCTCCTTTTTTCTTTCTCTATCTCTCCACACCTCACACCTACTCACACACACCAACGCAAATTCAATTTTCAAAGTGTTAAAAATCAGTGTTTAATGTGAACATATCCATCGGCGGTCTCAGTCATATTAGGTGTTTGCTCAGAGAGGGGATTTCTGTTAAATGGAGATTGATTTTTAGCTGACATATGAGAATAACCTGCATGAAAGCGATAACCCTGGGCTCTCCATCCATATAAAGGCAACATGAGCCATTTCTTCCTTTCTGGCATGTAGAGAGTCAGCTAGTACTCTGCTTCTCCCTGCCTCACTGTCAGGTTGTGGCTTCAGGCACTGCAAAATTACCTGAACTGTAGAATACAGAGAAGACACTCACTACAAGGCTGTTTAACCTGAGTGCGGGGGCTGATTTTTCTGTTTTGCCATCTTTCCAGCTTTTGTTCTGTTGATATATTTTTCTATCACGGCTCAGTCTTTCATGTATTTTCGATCAGTGGTGTTTGTTTTGTGAGTGGATTGTGATAGATTTGGTCTCTTACTGTGGAGGAGGCGTGGGGACACAGAGTAAAGAGGTGGGGGGAAACGCTAAAACCATAGGGACAAAGACCATTTTTTGAAGGGTCCTCTCTGTCTTTATTCAGCTCTTCGCCTGTGCTTTAGTTGAACTTTGCTTCATATTCAGGCTGAATGGCCATTTCATTTTCAACTTCATTATTAATTTCTTGAATTGCAATCTTGAAAACTAGACAGGAATTTTGAGAGCAATAGCTCACCTTCTTTGGCACTTCACAGTGAAGGACATTTTATAGTCAGAAAGGCTGGTGTTTGAATTTGAGGTATTTTAATGTGTTTATGGCCATGTTTGTGTTTTACTCCAGGAGCATGAGGTGGGTTACGTATTTTAGATGCTTAGCAGTTTGAATTCCCCCTGAATTTGCTTTCACTAGAGAGATGAAAGAAATAGCTTGCATGTGACTAATTGCACTGTTGGCATTAAAGGATTAGAGAGAGAGCCAACGAAAAGAGAGAGAGAGAGAGAGAGAGAGAATGTGAAGACCAAGGACAGCAAAGTGTGTGTCTGAGTGTATGAATATTTATGTGTGTTGCAAGCTTGCGCAAGAAGGTGTACTGCTTCTCCTTCATGGACGTTGAGGATTCAGACGGAGATGAGAGGGGCAGTTTGGTGTTATCTGGTCTTCCTGGGAGAGACTACTTTACTGTAAAAGGCTGAAATGCCAAAGGCCTATCAGGACCAGACACCTGCTTCACACTATTTTACATCACGTCGTCAATCAGTGCCCCCAGCAAGTTTATAAAATAGACTTAACAGGCACTCATTTTGAAATAAATGACATCAACTAAATTAAGATGGAGCATTTTAGAAATGTTATAGCAGCTAGAATTAATAATTTTTTTTTTATATAGACAATGGGTCACGTGACTACTTACTGTCTATGTGAAAGGGCTTGCCCGTAGTGATGAACCAACAGAGAATTATCACCCAAATCTGCAGTTTCCCTCAGCTCTGCAGAGCCTTACAGCGTCTTTTAGCTCAACCCACAACCATTCCGGGCACCAAATGGCAGACAGACAAAGTTAGCAAGTACAGAAAGCTGAAGATACCCCGTACACAGCAATGCTTCTCTCCTGGGTGCAAGCTGGTGTGGATCAAACTACAATAAACCAAAAAATAAATATTTCAGCACACACCAGGATACTAGGATAGACACTATTTATTTTTTGGTTTACTAAAGTTAGCAAGTAGTTGGTGACCATAGTGGAGCATTTAGCAGCTAAAGAGCCAGATATTTCCCTCAGGAGTTGGTGGAGACCAAAAACAGAGCTTAAAGAGAGCAAATATTGGACTTGCCTTCATCAGGTGGACACAAGCACAATTCAAAATGAATGCTAATAATGGATGTGTAAGTAGGCACAAACAGTGTTGCCTTATCAACTTAAAAGGTGATAATATGTCAATGTTGTGTGTTTACAGCTTGTTTCCGCTGCCCCGAAGTGGCCAATAAATCTGTTATTGCCGGTTTAAGGACATCAATTCCCTCTGTGGATGTGGTTTCACCAGCCAGCTCATTCCCTTCTTTAAACTATGACGTGACAGTGAATAGGGAAATTCATCACCACGCTCAGGCTGAAGCATCAACATCAGGGCCTCCAGTCATACACTGAAGTGTCCTTAAGTAGGTCTGAATTCCTGGCAGCTCCAGTAGCTTACTCTGCACATTGACTGTACAGGGCAAAAAAAAATAGGAATTAATCTAATGAGGATCAGTAAAATTTCTCATTACTACTTCCTGTACCCACTTCTGTCACTTGTGGCAAAAGCTGACGCTCAACATTTCAGCCCGTCCTTGATGTCAAGTGAAGCAGAAAGTGGAAAGCACACAGGAGGTCATCTTCTGTTGGAAAATACTTGTGCAGCAGAGAAGAGACCAGAGAGCTGGAGGGTTCTGCTGAAAAGTCTTTTGACCTTTTGGTAATTTGTCCCCGGTGGTGAGGTTTGTTTTCCTTGTAGCGAGAGGTCATGGACTGACTGAGGAGTGGAGTCACGGAGTGAAACACACCGAATAAATGGATGAATGGTGCTGTTGCCTGTCAAGCAACCTAAATGTTTAGCAATGGAGTAAACCTCTGTAATCTCTTCTTTTCCACTGTCAACCTTTTCCATAAAATAAATGTCAGGCTTATTCACAAATCCACTAATTTTAATAATATTTTTGCCTTTGTGTGTTGTAGCATGTAAAAACCTTCTCTCCTCTTAAGATAAGAGCATTTAGTAGGTTAAAAAGAACATGCACTCCTCTGGCTTGATAGGTGTTTGTGTGTGTGACAGGATTGCATATGTGTGTTTGCCAACAGCATGTAGTGCCAGATAAGAGTGCCTTCTTCAGCCTCAGTGTGCCGTCCTTCCCTGCTGGCAGTGACTGCTCAATAATTTAACACCCTCTCTGTCAAACACTTCTGCTAAAACCCCTTGACTAAATATACACGCACCTTCTGCCAGAAGGAAGCCACAAGGTCATTGTTCACACACACGCACCACACCACATATCACTGTGTATGTTGAGTTTTTTTTTGGGAGGAGGTCATGTCTGGAAAGTTGTTTGTGAAGTTGGAGCTTCATGGCATTTAGCTCCTCTTTGTCCTCCTCCACATCACCCACTCTTCTCCCAGCAAGGCTAGTTAGAGCTGACATGGCGTTTGGTAATGGAGCTGTTGTGTTTGGTTGCCAAACCCCCCACTTGTCACCCCCCATCACGCCGTTTTCTCTTTTCACCTATTTCTCCCTTCTCTCTCCTAGGGGGTTGGCAGCGAATGAATGGGGCACAAAAGCTCCTTCTCCGAGGCCTTGTCAACCTGCTGTCCTCCCATTATAGCATCTCCCCTGACCCCACTGTGCCCACACTTGCATCGGCTGCTTGCCACGCTCAGTTGCTCGGTGTGGTGCACCAACATACTATCCCATGTGATGTGTTCCCTATTTTAAATGCCAAGCATGCTGATTGTGTTGGAAGTATAGGTTTAGAACCCAATTCTTTGCAAAGCTACAAGTCTGGCTCTGAATGCATAATGCTCGCCTACAACAGTACTATATTTGTCCAAAGCAATGCTATTAGATTGTACAGTCGTGTGTGTGTGTGTGTGTGTGTGTAGGTGATTAGCAGTCTTTAAATCTAATCACATTGCTGGAATTGACTGGGCTGCTTGGTCTGATCTACACTTTGTTTTGAAAGGGGGACATTATTCACGTAGACGGCAGTTATATAAAAGGCTGAAATGAAAGAATGCTTGTGCATGTTTTTTTGAGTATCATCTGCAATTTGAATCATCCGACTACAGGAGCCTGTGTCTGTATGCCAGGCGCCGGACTCCGCAATTGTTTGTCTGTGTGTGTGTGTGTGTGTGTGTGTGTGTGTGTGTGTGTGTGTGTGTGTGATTGAGAAAATAGATGAGTCAGTTGGAGTTTGCCTGCTCGCTGTCTTGGCAGTGAAGGGCGGCGGCAGAAGAATGTTGGCTGAGAGAAGGTAGCAAGTCGCAGCTGTTCAGAGTTAGCGACATTGGTGCGATTGTGTGCGCAAAGAGACTGGGTCGTGATTTTTGTAACGCTCGCAGTTGTGGCTCTTCCCCTCTTCTCGCTGGCCAGATGGGCCTGTGGGTAGGGCAGGTGCATCCTGGTAAATGGAAACAGGCCTCCTGGTTGTGTTTATCTGCCACCTTCTCTTATCATTATTCATGCCCACAAGTTGAACATACCCCACAGTTCTCTCAGACGAAAATGAAACATTTCAGTTAGTTTTTCATTTGTAGATGAATTGAATGGCTTTTTTTATTGTAACTTACTCTGAATGTATGATTCCACTGGCTACATGTTTGTGTGCATGTTTAAAGTTTGCATGCTGGAGCCGGTCTGCTGCACATATGTGCTGCGCAGCCTTCCAGACATCGATCCATCCAGACAGGAGGAATGCAGCTGATATGAATGTTTGTTTGATATTTGCACATGGCTTCTATTCACTGTGAGGTACAAACCTTCAAATAGACTCTGCGGTGAACCAACCCTGAGCCAGGTTGTCTTTAATTTGCTCTGCAACGAAGGCTCGCGGGATAAGAGGGAGGATCTGACTCCACAGCATGTCATTAATTTGTGCTTGTGATTAAAATTGGGAGGAAGAGGGATCTTATGAGCACAAGTATGTGTGTGTGTGTTCTGCATGCTTTCTTAGGCAGAGAATGTGTGATTGTTTGTATACCAGGGTCTTACTGGATCTCTGCCATGTACTGTTCATTATGTCCCTCTGAGATTTATGACCCTTGATTTTTGTTTTGTTTTGTTTTTTCACCCTGTTGTTTTCCTCTGTATTTCCCTCTTTTTTTCAGTGCACGTATTGAAAAGTGTGGTGCATGGGCAATCTAACACTGTGAAGGCTTTCTGGTGAACCATCTAAAGTTGTTGGTCCTAAAGAAAAAACATAAGAAAGGTTAAAGGGTAAAGAAGCAGACTGAGAGTTATTTGCAAACGGATTGAAGACAAAGCCCACATGTTCATCAGAGTTACTGGTATAAATTAATCTTCCAATGGGATTTAAAGTTGATTCCAATCTGGATTTGTTCGACCTTTTGTTTATAATCCTGAATCAAGTCAACAGTGGCTAAATGCCACAACTAGCAAACGGAGTGTAAACCCTGTACTTAGCCACATACCAATCAAAGAGAGGTGATCTACTGGCCGTAAGAGCTTAATATTTGATGCCTCTGGAGGTACCATTGGCCTCATCCAGAAAATCGGAAATTGGTTGTTCCCATGCTCTGACCACAGTAACATAACTGCTCTCACACACATTTTTCCTGTTAACATCCAAGCTTGGTTTTTACATTGGCACTAGGCTAAAGCATACAGTGTATATACTGTATATGGCTGACAAGATGAATCACATGCCATATTTTTAAACATTCTTTTATTGTAAAACATATAAATGTTGTAACCCAATACCATACATCTCACTCACAAGTAAATATTTCACTTTTAAAATGAAAACTACTAATTCTAACAAAATAACCTGCATTTTTGTAAAACCAGATTTTTCTAGTAGTGGAGAGCATATACCCTTTGCGATAAAACAAACAGCATTGTATCTGATACTAGGGCTGCAGCTAATGATCATTTTCATTATTGATTAATCTGCCAATTAATTTCTTGATTAATTGATTGACTGACTATAAAATGTCTGGAAATATTAATTTTACAATTATATAAAACAGAGAAAAGCACTGGAGAAGCTGAAAAAGAGAGAATGTTTTGTGTTTTTGTTTGAAAAATTACTCAAACAATTACTCATTTATAAATAATTAGTATATTAATCGACTAATCGTGTCTGCTCTTTCTGATACATTACGGAAACTATGCACGGTCTTGGTCTTCTCCATCTATGCTTTTCCCATACGGCCATTGCAGGTTATTGCGTTATTATGCTTATATAATAATGTAAACGTGTGATGTGTTAACTTGCCACAGACCTTGGTACACTACCCATTAGGACAACAGGTATTCGGTATACATCAGATCAGTGTGTTGGTAAATGGGTTTCAGTTAAAGTTGCTTTGCGGCATCTGTGTGTGTGCTGAGGGTCACGGGCTGGTGATGGCTCAGAGTGGATGGGAAGTTTAGAGGCAGATAAGCAGGGCTGGTAATTGATTAGTGTGGTGCAGAGGGAGCTTACGTTGATGTGAGCTAATGCTAACAGCTCAAGGCTCTTATGATCGCTACTCTCTTCCTGAGAGCGTCTCTAAACCGAGGCTAAAAGGAGTAGAAGAGACAGCGGGGCAGATTAGATTTACACTAATCCCACTGGGGAGATTGGGACTATATATTCTCTCCATGGATTCAGTTTCTTTTTTTTCCACCGTCCCTCTCCAATTCTCTGTATCTATTTATATATATATTGTATATTTCCCCAATTAATTCCTCATTCCCTTCCTGTTGGTCTTTTCAATATTTTTAGAACTTCCCCTAATGGGGCACCCCGGTATCTCACCTGGTAGAGTATGTGCCCCATGTACAAGGCTGAGTCCAGCCAGCGCCTTTGCTGCAAATCATCCCCTATCTCTCTCTCCCACATTTCCTGTCTCTCTTCAGCTGTTCCTATGAAATAAAGGCAAAAAGCCCAAATATAAATAATCTTAAAAAATAAAATAAAAAGATTTTCTAGTGCATGCAATCAAACATCCAGTACCTGCATGTGTTGCCCTGTTTCTGAGTTGATTTAATGATCTTATACAGCAGCAGAGCTGGCAGCTAAAGCTTGTAGGAGGATAGTTACTTTATTGAGGGTGAGAGGAGAAGAAAATTATGGCATGGATGATAAGTGCCCTCAGTCGGGTCAGGAGAGGGAGAGAGAGGAGGACAGGAGGGGGAAAGATGCAGAGAGGAGAGGGATTGACAAAGCAGCTGAGAAATAAAAATGCTACAGGCTTACAGAAAGTGAAGATAGTGGAAGAGGGAGCTTAAAGCTGCTGTTTGGAGGTGGAAAAAAGGCAGAGAAGAAGTTAATTCTTTCAGAGGATATGGGGATAAAAACACGGATGCCCGTAGCCTAAAGATTTTCCAGGCTTGCAGTATAAATTGTTAGTCGGAAAGCACCAAGTTTGTGTAGATTAAGATGCTTAAAGAGTCTGTGTGAAGCAAAGAGTTGACAGATAGAGGCTAAACATACTGTAACTGTACAACAAGCTGTGAGTTAAATTGTGTATGAAGTACCAGTGGAGGTTTATCATCTTTTGATCATAAGTCTGTCAGACTGAAGGCCACGGCACCATGGGCCAGTTCCTCCCCCCGAGAAAACATGACATACTTTCCCACCTCTTTCCTCTGTTTCTCATCTTCTCTCTCACACTTGCTCTCGGTCTCTGTTGACCTTTCCCTACAGTTACTGTCTGTTTTCTCTCCCTTTCATCCACTCCCCTTCCTTCTGCCTTACCTACTTATCTCTTCTCTCCTTTTCTCCACTTCTGATCCCCCTCTGATCTCTTTTGTCTGCATAAATCAAAATCTGTCATTCACCCTGAGTGCCTCCAGGTTAGTATTGTCAAGTGTGTGTGTGTGTGTGTGTGTGTGTGTGTGGAAGTAGAAATAATGAAGGACAGAGATTTTTCCTTTGGCTCACACGTCTAATTATTTATTTTTTTAGGTTTTGATTTGCATTACTGACTGTTCCTAGTATGGTAAAATGTTTATAGTAAGCTTACCGTCAATATATACTAAAGCAGATATTTCCCTTTTTGCCAGGGGTATCTGGATTTGGCTGTAGTGCCTTTTTATAGTATAAGAAGTCTTTTCTGTTTTCCCCATTCCTTTTCTTCATGTCTTCTCTGACCTTTTGCTCTATTGCCTTATATTTTTATATACTGTATATATACCTCGCTATATCCATTTCCCCCCTTCTCCTTTTCTTCCTCTGTCTCCCTCACCCCTACCCGCAGAGTCACCTTATCTCTCTGCAGTCTGTCTGACTTATTTATTGCTGCTCTGAAATATTAAAGAGTCTGCTGCCTCCAGTCCTGAGGGGAGTCCACGACTTTTACTTACACACATGCACGTGCAAACACATACACGCAACCTATATCATAATGTCTTCAGAAGATGGCACATGCTCTGCAGCACTGCACTATGCGCAAACTTGTTGTCTTGCTGTTTTTAGACCTGGTTCTTACAGACTTACAGGTTAAAACTTCTCTGGGTCTAGCTTCTCTAGTGTGAGGATTTACTGCTTTTCTCTGTTATATATCATTGTAAGCTGAATATCTTTGTGCTTTGGACTGTTGGTTGGTCAAAACAAGACATTTGACATTATTTTTAATGAATAATCAATTAATTGAAAAAATAATCAGAAAATTATGAAAAGAATTGTTAAATTCTCATCTGAGAATAGCTGCTAGACGGTGGCTACATGAAAACCCAAGACTTTATTGAAGTGATTGTGTTTTTAGAATAGCATGTATTAGTAAGACATATATTAGTCCAAAATCATTTTTCATCAAAATCATCAAATTTTCTTCAAAGGGCTTTACAACCTCTATCCGTAGACCCTTGGTTCAGATACAAAACTGTCCTTTGTTATGAAGGGAAAAATAGGACAACATCAAGCACTCCATAAAGTAGGGAGACCTGCGAGAGGTGAATTTTTAAAACAAAAGAATGAGAGAAATTGATGCAGCAAAGGCTGAGTTATCCTCCTTCTATTCTTAGCAGGCAGTCCCTTGGGGGGCAGTGATGTCTAAGGCTGGAAATAGTGAGCAGGCCAAAGTGGAGTTGGTCTACTCCATGATGGTACTGCACCTGCTGTGGAAACTGGGCTGCCTTGGAGACCTGTGGCCTGACGCCTGCTGGCTTTGCCACTGCGCCTGCAGCCCTCCCTCACCAGGCGGGCACGACAACAAATGCACAAACTGTCAAATGCTTGCAAACCAAGAGTGAACAAAAATGATTAGAAGCATTTTTAATCAAAAATGATTCCCTACGCGGGCAAGCTTATTCAGCATATAAGCGTTGATTCAATTCATTAGCTGGACCCTACTGAAAGCAGAGTTGTTGGACGCTTTCCATGTAAAGCGTATTGAACATGGCAAGCCCAAAAGCCCACGGTGTAGTTTTGAGCTGTAATGGGCAACATTCAGGATTGTTTTGGAAAGTGGGCACTGGGTTTGGTCTTTGGCTACACATCCTGTCCTCATTATGTTGTATGGGAACTTGGCTGCTCCGAAGATTTTAGCCATCATGGAGCAGCATGTGTCATCATCACCACCTCATCATCTGTCATTATACTGTTTACCATGTAAATCAATTTGACCTGAGGGAATAAGTTAAGTTTAAGGTATAAATAAAGGAAAATTACCATCAGCACGGAGCAGCACAGAGCCAATGACAATTTTGTTTTTGTTGCTTCCAGACCGTAACTGATTTAGGTTCAGTCAGTTCCTTGTTTTCATTTGCAGATTGAAGAAGACTAGTGTGAGAAAATGCAGTGATCCTGGATCAGATTGTTATTTCTTGGAGACATTCGTTACTCAGCCAGTATCTCCTCTGCCAGAGTGTGGGAAGGGATGTCTCCCACAAGCCTGTCACACAGACTGATGTGATGCAGGATCTACTTCTGTCTCTGTCCTTGTAGCTGGCATGACTCACATGCTGAAAGTAGCTACTTCTCTTTTAGTTTACTCTTACTCATATTACTGTATTGTTCCCATATTCATAGTTTCAGCATACAAAGCCTATTCCACCAAGCCTAAAAATCCACCACAAATCCATTGAATCTAATCAATTCTGATTGATAGAGGTTTAATACTCCCCATAAAGTGACACATCAACACACAGGCATACGCACAAAAGCCTTTATTTTCACCAGGAAGCTTTATGAGAGCAGCAGCAGTGGATGGAGTAGATGAATATTGATTTTTATGAATGTATGTTTATCAGCTAGTGCAGTTTGTGTCTCACACACACACACACACATGCACACGCACACACACACGCACACAAACAAGTGTTGCATTGATCGCTGTGTGAGGCCAGTGTTTGGACTAGTGAAGGAAAGTCAGATTTTCAGCATTGCATATCACTGAATCATCAAGAGGACAGAGGTTTGGATTGGTGTTCTTCTTGTGATGAACTCTGTGCGTGTGTGTACCTGCGCACATCCATGAAGGACTTGCTGAAGCACTTGTATTTGTGGCTTTCTTCAGTTTTTTTTTCTGTCGCTAATCAGACCGAGAGAAGAGGCAGGCAGTTTGTAATTAACGTGATAAACCCAACATCTGTCTCCAGAGTGACACCGAGAGAAAGGGAGGTGAGGTTAAGAAATAGGAGGAGGATATAAGCACCGGAATAAGCAAGTGAGGAGGGAGGGGTAAGCATGATCATAAATGAGAGAGAGATGGAAGAAGTGAAAGAAGGTGTAGTTGTGAGCTGGTGCAGGAGGAGTACGTAAAGGTGTGAGAGGGAGGGGGTAATCCAGATAACACCAGCAGCGGCATTATTAAAATGAAAAGCCATCAATTTATTCACATGCATCTCCTGCAAAACAGATCAGCAGAAATCTAGGCGTCACTCTGTTCCTTATTTGTGGGTGCCCCAATTATAGGACTGCCGCCTGCCGCTGCTCAACACGCTGTATGGGTATATGGAAATGAGGTGCATGTGAAATATGTAATGGTTACTTTGCACCATATGCCATGTAATGTTGGGTTATTTTTCACATGTGCCATGTTGTTTAATTGAAAGAGTTGTTGTGCCAAAGAAGCCAGCTGTATGGAGATGAGAGCGATCATGAATGGATGGACACAGGAAGGGATGAATGGAGTCCAGGAAGCTGCTGACTCAGGATGGTGGAAGTGGCACTTGGCAGAGTGTGCTGCCATATGCCTTGTGGTGGCAAGAGTCTTCCAGAATGTCAACGACTGTGACGACTCAATATGCATTTCAATAATCATTAGGTGTCTGTATTGATAACAGCATTTCAGCTCTAAATATAACATCACTAAGTCGATTAGTCGATATACAGAAAACTATTCTGATAAGCAATTAATCATTTGATTTGGATTTGATGTTTTTCTTTGTCATATTTAATATTAAACTGAATATCTTTGGGTTTCAGGCTGTTGGGCAGATCATCGATAAATCTGCATAAGCATCATCTTGGATTCTGGGAAATTCTAAAGGGCATTTTTCACTATTTCATGAAATTTTATAAACAGTGGCCCAGTTTAAGAATATAAGAGGAATTTTTAAAAATCTTGCCATAGGAAACATGTTTAGGTTTTTGTTATAATCTGAAAACACGGGACAAATTTTAGCTCCTTAATTCATGTTGAAAAACACTTAAGCTGTGGAAACTATACAGATTGAGCCTGATTTTTAAGGCTGGAGTTGGTCGCTCTCAACTAATTTTAGAATGGAGCTGAATTTCTGCTAGATTGGCTATCATTTGATGTTCAGTTTGAGGGGGTTTTGATGTCTGATTAATTGCCCGAGCGATAAGCAATCTGGCTGTTGGACGATTAAATGGATTACTTGCATGTTAAAAGTTTTGGTCGGTTGTCTTGCAGTTTGAGCAGTTCCAGTTGCAGTGAGCTTGTTTTGATATCATTGGAGTAGTATTTTACATGTTGTGATTACCTGTAGGCGTTCACCTCTAGCAGGAAGAAGTAATAGAGGGGAAAGGAGGAGCTGGAGAAACAGTAGGCCATTGTGTGTTAACTTCAATATCTAAACAGCTTCCTTCCTTTCTATATCGCTGTTTCCATCTGTCCTACAGTGAAGGCGTTGTCGTGCAACAGAGGTGGTAATCTGTAAACAGAAAACTTGGTTTGCTTTCCTCTCAAACTGGTATTAACTGGTATTGGTATTAACACTGGAAATTCTCTTATTTCACATTCCCTCCTTTCATCTCTAAATCTTTGTTTCTCCTCCATCCTCTGTAGATCTAATGGAGGGTGCAAGCTTTGTACTCCATCTCTATTTATTTCACTTTAATTTTCTTGCCATGCTTACTTTGCCTTTCTGTCTTTTGATAAGAGCAGAGGATGTATCCACCTGAAGAGAGGATGAGGAGGGGAGCGATGAGAGAAACCTAGCGTTTTTAAGTTCAGATTCTGCTTTATGAAGGCCAAAAACGTAATCACACATTCAATCAAAGCTTAGGAAAGTGAGACTGAAAAGAACAAGGACAAGGTTTCTCTGAGAGAGTGATATGGTATTACTGCGGTGATGTGCATTGTGCTTGCAGTGAAGTGGAGAGAAATGCAAATTGATATTTTGGATCAGAGGAACTATATGAGTGTTTGGCTGCAACGTGTGGGGGGGGCGAAGCACAGGAGCAATGAGCCGTGAAGACGTAGGAGAGAAAGTTGGTGAGCGGAGATGATGAATGCACAATGACAAAGTCTTGAATTGTCTCCACCACCAGCACCTTACTAGCTTCCTACCCACTAATGGTGAGGGAGATTTGTACTTTCACTCTAATGAATTTGACAACATCAGCGTCCAACAAAAAAGTAAGTAATAGTGAGTCTTGGAGAAATGTAGCTTCAGCTTTGGTCTTGTAAATTATTTACTGATTTCTTAATGCCTTTTTCTTTAAATCAGATTGAATTCTAGCAAATGTTTTAATGGCTGAAGAAGGAAGTGTAAGGACTGACTCATACTCATTGTGTGTGTGTGTGTGTGTGTGCGTGCACATCCACAGGTTTCAGTCTCAGTGAAGCTGCTCAAACATAAAGACAGATGTGATGTGATTAATCTACCAGGAGATCCGCTGCATCAATTAATCAACCAGGGAATGATTGATAAGTGGCTTCAATCACAGCAGGAAAGAGAAAGAGATGCACTTCTTCTTAGACATCCATTTTGTGTGTGTGTGTGTGTGTGTGTGCGCGCGCACGCACATGGGCTGACAGACAAACACTGACATGGGTTATTAGCTTATGGTGAAAGACCCTGCTGCGGCAGCTCTTAACAGTTCTGTGTTCTCATACTGTATGTGCATGTAGAAGGTTAGCATTATCACCATAGTGTGAGAGGTGTGTGCACAATCACTGTTGCGAGAAGAGAAGGGGCTGGTGAAGCTTGCCACTCTGACTAGTGAATGAATATTCATGCAGTTGATCTATCAGTGTCTGCCAGAGAATGCAGGCTCCAGATCGCAGGAATACAAATAAGAACACTTGCCAAGTGTGTGTGATCTGTGTGTGGGCGCAGAGGGAGATTATAGGCCCCGGAGTGCATGAGCAATTGGGAGGGTGTAAGATTGTGATAGGTGTGTGTGTGTGTGTCAGAGAAAGAGAGGCGTAGCTGACATTTACTTAGCTCTTCTCCTCTAGGCTTTTTGTGCCCCACATTCAAAGGAGGAAGAGGAACACTCATTCTGGTTTTTTGAAACTTTTGCCTGCTGTTTTCACAACTCGGTCTCCATCACTACATTACATCCTACTTTTAGTTCAGAGCACATGGATAAAATAAGCTCTTATGTGTGACAGTACAGTAAAATAAGAGATGAAAGACTGTGGAAAACATCACTGTTATACGAACTTTAAAAAAGCAGCCAGAGTAGGTTCTAAATATCAACCAGCTGTTCAGTCAGTTGACTAGACATGAGTGACAATTATCACATTATGACACTGCCATAAAAAAAAAATAATTTAAAGGAGAAATCCCCCCCCCCCAAGTCTGTCTTAAAGCAATACTCTCATGCCCATATGTACATTGAAATAATTATTGGTCGCTGTAATTGTTCTCCCTGTCTGGCTGTGAAAAGATCCCCAGTGGAAGAGATGGGGGACAAAAAGTTCAGAAGTTAGTCTTTTTTGTACAAAGTCCCTCTACCACTGCTTAGCAAGAAAACACTGTCTGGAGTAACACAAAAAGGGAATTTCTTACTAAAAAGACTAACTTTGGGAATTCATTTGAGTTATTCAGACTGCTGAGGCCCTTGGGATGCATGTTTGCACACAATGAGGACTGTGGATTTTATCCCCCATTACTTCAATTGGAATCACATTAGGAACGGCTCTTTTCACAGCCAGTATGGACATGAGGAGTGATTACAGAGGCCAATAACTCTTTTAATGTACATATGGGCATGTGAGTATTGTATAAAGATAGACTTGATCCTATCTTTTAAATCTGATTTGTGGTTATCAGAATCAGAAATACTTTATTGATCTCCGAAGGGATACTCTTTGTTACAGCAGCTCGCCTTTACGTCAGTGCACACAGGAGAAAGTACTAGCAAAAAATATAATACAATACACTATAAAAAACAGGTCAGAAGATAAATTAAGTATATGTATATGTGGGTATAAGTATAAGATAAAATAAGTGTGAAGTACCAAGTGGGTTTACCGGTTGATGATGATAATACAATATAATAATACAATGTAATAATATAAATAATAAGTAATAAGCAGTGGTGCATGTACTGTCGAGTTAAGTGTAGCTTATTGAGATTATTAAGATATTGCACAGCAGTAATGGAGGTATATAATATATAATGGAGGTATATAATATCAATAAATAGGAAAAACTAACATGGGAAAACTAAGATTGTGTTAGTAGGAGCAGGGTATTGCTTGACGTATTTTGATACTTATACATATAACTTACTTTTACATATAAACATGTTTTCTACAAACCCCTTTTTTCATTTCACAAAAGAAGCCAAACTTCTCTAGCCTGGTTCCAGACCTCTGAATGGTTTCTTTTGTAAAATAAAAATCTCATGCAGGCAGATTTTAGTAAGATCCAGTTATCATTCATTCAAAGATTAGAAATGTGAGCAGAGCAATGAATTGTGCGCCACAGGAATCTGGAGAGACAATAGGTGGTAATATTGAATTATTGTTTAGTCAGGTACTGACTTGGACCTCTCAGCCAAAGAGAAGATGCAACAAGGGTCCCTTGTTCCAAGGGAAGAATTATGAGTTTTATTTGCAGGGAACTTGCTTTTAAAAGGTTTCTACAAATACAATTTCAACTAAGTGGTTGGCTGTAAACACTGAAAGACTGGAACAAAGTAAGAAAACATAAAGGTAACAGCAGAAAAACAGACAACTGGAAAAACAAGAAGACAGCATTTTAGCTCTGCATGTAAAGAATATTGCCGCTGATTAGTGTAATATAAATAAACTCCCCCAGGTTTTTCCTTTCCTGCAAAGAAAAAGGGAGAATGATGGCAAGTAAATGTCAGCAGTATACTCCACACACACACAGAAATCATGTAGGGGTGTGTATATAAATAGACCAGAGGTAGGTGTTGAGGTCTGAAGGACAAGTGAAATTCTAATAGATGCCAAAGGACAAGACTATGGAGACACCAAGCATCTATATTTGATTAGTGTCTCATTCCTCTTCTCTTACTTCTAGCTATAGATCAGCACTTTCCTTAAATGGGCAGCCCCGAGGAGTCTGTATAAACCTATTGTTACGTACAAATGTGTTTCAGAAACTTTTAATAGTGCTGGCTCTGTCCTCAACACAAGGACATCTGTGAGCTGATGGATATCTGAGAAGTGCTTAGCCAAACCCTCTGGGTCCTGAACAGAAGCAGTCATCACTCTAGCCTTACATCTGGTCATTTAAGAAAATTGCAAATGTGCAATAATTTAGTTTTCCTGTCACAGTTGTGTATGATAAGCATCAAATTTAAAATGTTTTGGCATTATTTAGACTTTATCAATTTACTGTCTACTTGTCAATGTGAGTCCATATCAATTCTTTACATTGTCACCATTGTAGTTTTGTTCAATATTACCTTTAAGTGCTGCAACTAATTATTATTTTCATTATAGATTAATCTATTGATGATTTTTTTAGACTAATCAAGTAGTTATCTTAAAAAAAAATCAGAAAAATGTCCGCAATTCTCCAGAGCTCAAAGTGAAGTCTTCAAATTGCTTGTTTTGTCCAAAAACTCAAAAGTGTTTAGAATGAAATAAAATCAGAGAAAAGCAGCAAATACTCATATTTCAGAAGCTGGAAGTGCAGGGCTGTAACTAGCGATTATTTAGATTATTGATTAATCTGGAGATTATTTTCTCAATAAATTGATTATTTGTTTGGTGAAAAATGCCCATCACAGTTTTCTAAAAACCCATGTTGATGTTCTCATATTGCTTGTTTTGTCCGACCAACTGAATAAATGCATCAAATCATCACAACTGACAAACTAAAATTAGGAAATTTTGGCATTTTTGTTCGATAATTGATATATTTTTGGTAATACATTTTTATGATCAACTAATCAGTTAATTTCAACACTGATGCCTCAATGACAATTCCATAAAATATTGCTTTGCCATGCCCCCTTTGGCAATCTGAGGAATAGTCATTGATCCAGGGCTGCAACTAATGATTAGTTTTGTTATCAATTAATCTGCTGATTATTTTGTGGATTAATCGATCAGTCATTAGGCTGCATGTTTGGTTTGCTTATTTTGTCCAGTTTAAACCCAAAACACATTCAGTGTACTATAATTTAAGACAAGGAAAGCAGCAAATCCTTATATTTGAGAAGCTGGGACCATGAAATGTTTGGCATTTTTGCTTGAAAATGGTTGAACAATCAGTTGATTGAAAATAGCTGCCAACTAATTTTTATGTTGATCGACTAATCAGTTAATTGACTAATCATTTCAGCTCTACACTGATCAATAAACAAATATAATCAGAACTATGTCCTGATGTCGTTGTATGAATAAGACTAAGTCTTGGTAAATAATGCCTTGGCTTGCTCTAGACAGTCAATATTGCCTTTTGCCTGCCTAAAAGACAGAGGCTCATCTGTGCAGTCGAAATGTTGACCCCGCAACTTGGCGACATTGCTCCATTTGTTTCTGCAGCCCCCCGGCAGCTTCTCCTCCCCCTATTCAGCTAATAAGATCGCAGTCTGTAGTTTTCGAAAGGAGACTTGGAAGGTGAGACTCGTGGGAAGTTGTCTTTGCTCGGTAATGTAGTAGGAATGTGTAGTATTTATTCAGAATTATCGTTTGTTTTCTTGCAGCAGTAGTAACGGCGTGGGATTATGGGTTGTTGTTGGCAATAATAGACTTACCGGAGGTGGAGGATGAGAAAGTATCCAAACGCATTGTCTGTGCTGAGATCACAACAGGAAAACACCACCTTCTCACAGTAACATCATGTTCTAGCATACCCCTAATCATGGCTGAAGTGTTGCTTTGCAGGAAACCATTCATTGTCAAAATGGAGCTCTAGAAAAGAGCTATCAGTTTGGACAAAAGTGACAGTCACGCTATAAATGAATTTCCCTTGTCCAGACCTGTAAAACCTAACCTCAGTGCTTGTTACAGTCAGTCATGGCTCCTTCTGGTTATATGTATCTGGTGTCATCATTACTTCTCTCAAGATGGAACTAATGAAAGGACGTGTGCTTAGTAAGAAAAAAAAAGATATCATTATTTTGTGTGAATCAGCCGTATGACAAAAGCATATGAATTTAGCTCAAAAGTGTCTGTAAGCACAGTGTATGTTTTAATCAGTCCCACGCCAACAAGAAATTTGGAAGCAGATCTGAGTAGGAAGTATTTCTCTATTCACGTTCTTTTTCTCTCCATCTTTTTCCCCTCATTTTTCTCACCTGAGTGAACATATAAAATGGTTTTATCACCTCTGCTCTTTTCCTCTAACCTCCTCATTTCATTTTTACTTCCATCACTCTCTTTTCCCCTTCACTGTAGTGTTTATGGCCCATGCTGGTTTATGCCATTTAGGAGTTGATCTAATTGCCACCCCTCCGCTCTGTGAGACAGGCATGGGACGTGGGCACACAGGCCAAATGCACACACAAACACACACACACACACACACACACGAATATAGGCACATGCACACACAGCACAAGGCTATTCCTCTGCAATACTGCTGCTTAGCACTCAGACCTATGTAGATTATTACCAAAGAAATTACAGCGCTGTAGTGCTTAATGAGTAGTGCGTGTGTGTGTGTGTGTGTGTGTGTGTGTTTTAAAAAGAAGGCAGTAAGGTGGAAGTCTGAATGTTATTTACTGCCATGCTGGAGATGTGTGAGCATCAGCACCTCTGCACTCTTTCCACTTAACATTTCCCACAATCTTTTTTTTTTTTTTTGCTGTATAAGTGGCAGCAGTTTTCTTGCTGGTATCAGGTGAATATAGAAGGAAAATGATGTGTTACTCACACATAAAAGATGATGGCTGATAAGTAACACAAAATTGCAGTAAAAAGACGCCAAATATATTTAAAAAGCATTACATAGTTTGCCCATCACAAAACACTGTAACTCTTGTTTGCAACACACTGATGGCAGAAGACAACACAGCCGAGCAGATTAGTGACGGTGTTTGTGGGTCTGTCAAGCGTTCGTTTCATGGTAAGTTGTTCATTTGCTTGTGAAATGTATTACTTAAAAGATAAGCCATGCCTATGTTGTGCTTTTGCTACTTGGGCTAGCAACTATATATGTATATAGCTGGGTCATTCATTCATTCTACAGCACAGCAGTGGAGTGGTGAATGGACAGTAGAGAGCTGGCAGATAATGAGGAGAGAGAGACACAAGATGACATGGACCAGGATGGAACACTGGCAGCCATTATAAAATGCATGTTTGCAGTTATTCTGATGCTAAATTAGCTCAAATGAGTTGTTAATGTATACTTATTCTGCCTAACTGACGTAATAGTATACATATTCACAACTCATATTTCAGTATGCCATACAAACAGTACAATTTTGATTGTTGCGTTTGTGAAACAAGTATAAACAGCTTGACATTGGTGACTTAGCACAAAGACTGTAGTCAGGGGGATACTGGTAGCCTCTGTCAAACAAAAAACACATTTTAACAAAAATAAAGTAAAAATATCCATTTTATTTTCAAAATTGAGTGAAAAGTGATTTTCTTTTTGGTTCCATGGCAACTAAGCATACATCCACTGATGAAGACTTTGAGATGTGGTTGAAAGCTCTGGAAAAAGCTGGTAAGTGGACCTTGAGTCAAGATTTTGTCAAATTTTAAACATGCAAGGCACAGAGCCTTTGCTGAATTACTGAGCTCTTAAGCCATTGTCAGAAAATTAAAATGTCTCGCTTAGTACATATCTTGATCACAACACTTCAAAAAACAAATTTTAAGGATCCTTATCCAAAATGTTTGCTAAAAGAATTACTATCAGCCAATATATTGTTACCTGATTTTCCAGTATTGGTCAGGCTGTAATACAAGCAGCTCAAATCCCTGCACACTTCAGCAGTTATGTGAATCACAATCTGGGATCACAGAGCCTTTGAAATGATGCTGAGCCTCCTTTCTATAAACTAAACATCAGTCTATTATTGAATCGGTGTCCCGGCCGTAGACACCGACAGGGTGCTCTTACTACGAGGTTAGGTTATAGGAAGCTATGGATCAACCAGACGGCCTCCATCTAATAGACTGTTTAGGTTTAATATGAGTTTTCACCTCCTGTAATGGACCCGGCTGTCGCAGGAAGGACACACGGTGAGATCTTACTGCAAGTTGTGTGTATTGCGAGTGGAGAGGCAGACTGATGGTTCTGAGTCTGTTCACTGCCTGAATGTGAATCACATCCGTAATAGTTCCCCTCACTTTATGAGTAAAGAGGGACAATATCTCTGTGTGTGTGTGTGTGTGTGTGTGTGTGTGTGTGTGTGAGAGAGTGGTAGATTTGGAGCCGCTAGACGGTCACCTTTGCTGTAAAATCTGCTTTATTGGCAACTGAATGATCCAACAACCTGCGGTCTGTTGTCCTCGGGGGCAGGTATTTGTGTTTTACCGCAAATTTGAGGGGACTTTGAATGAGGCGTCTGCTGAGGTGGGACAGATGTTCAGCCAATCAGAGGCTTTGGCAGCCGTAACCGTGGTTACCAGATGTTCTTATCATACCAGTCTTACACCTCTCATTCTTTCACAGTCGGAGAGAGAGAAAAGAGCTGGTGCTGACTGTTTAGCCGAGAAGCAGTGTTTCATGTCTCTCTCTCTTTAAAGGCTGAAGGCACTGAAGCATTTCCTGCCACTTTTAATGGACTTCTATTCAACTTTCCAGTCCTGATCCACTTTCATAGCTCTGCTTTTTGCTTCTGAAATCCTCATTCACTTTACAAAGTCATTTCAGTCCTCTTTACGCTGTCAGCCACGCACGCAGCACAGTGTTGGCCATTACATATAGCCTCTGAGACACGGCTGGTATTTGAATATGAATGTTGTTCAGAGTGGTTTATTTTTGAATGTTTCTTGAGCGTGTGTGTTGGCAGCTAAAGGAGATTTGAAGTTCACAGTACCACCACCCCCACCCCACCCAGCCCGAGCCCTCCATCCCTGAGCCCATCTGTGCTCAGTGTTTGTTGTGGTTTTGTGTGAGATTTAAGGGCTGGGAGAGCGAAATAGTTTTGGGATGCCTGGGTAAAATCTGTGTGTTTGGGCACAAAGGGGTGTTTTCATGACCACACAAACACTTCCAATCTGGCTCCAGGCTCAAACTGTGCAGGAAGCAAGTTATTGAGTCGCAATATTCAGTTATACAATTGTTTTTCTAAAAAGAAAAAAGTGCAACTTGGTTTTCAGTGTAGTTTTACTTGTTTGAGGATTATTCTAGAAATACGTCAATATTTTAAAACCACACAGAATAAGTTGGATGACTATCATGAAAAGGGCACTTGATTTCAGAAAATGTATGTATTTATTTATTGATTTTAGCTTTTTATTTACATGTGACAATGCACAATATTATCCTTTTTTTAAAAACAATGTAAATGTGCCGGGGTTGGCTCAACAGGTAATTTGTACCCATGGTCCTTCCCGGCACAACTAAAAACTGACAAAATGGATTAAAAGAAATAAAAAATTGGTTGATTGGTTTCTTTTCTTTAATATAAGAAAAATAATATCTCAAAACTTGATGATAAAGAAAATAACCTTGATAATTTAACAAAAAATATCTTAACTCAAAGAAGTTCTGGAGCTTTCGATTGTATTGAATGATCTTCCCCAGCAGATGGATTTTGCTTAGTTATCAAGGAATTATAAACGTTAAAATTTACATTTTTCTTAGCACTTTTAGGACTGTTTACTTAAAAGCTGAGCTCCAAATAAGCTTCTAAATTGACTTAAATGGAATTGTTTTGTTGTTTCCAACGTCAAGAATCAACTTTAAATCTCAACGTTTCAAATGATGATTGTGTGCTTGTGTTCATGTGTAATTAACCGCAGTGTTGTTTACCTGCATTCACATTCCAGTACAGTATAAATGAGAGGGCTTCTATTTATGTTACAGTGACAACATTGTGCCAACACACACACCCACTCACAACATGTACTTGCATCGCCTCGACACATACAAAGCTCATGTGTGAGATATTGAAATTAGGACTCATGCTCATGCTCTCCTCGGCCCTGTGGACAGACTGAGCTCTGCAATGTCATCCTGAGGAGAAACCTACTACACCTCTGCAGTGAACACATGTGTTTCTATAGAGCACCAGCCTCGCCTCCACCCCCCAAAGACAAAGACAAGACAAATGATATCCTTCCTGTCTGTAGCATTAAGCACATAGCAATTTATAGTCATTGCAGACGATACTGGGATTAGAAAATTGCAAATATAGTCTCCTCAGATATCACTTATTTGACTATAATTTAAAACGTGAATTGGAAATCAAAACAACAAAGATAAATATTTTGAAATGCTCTTTCTCCAGACTCCCTCTTCTCTAGTATCCATTGCTTTCTCTGTATTTCATTGCTTTGATGGTTTTCTGTCACTTATCTCTGTCTTTAAACAGGAGGGGCTGTCTCCTTTTTCTCTCTCTCCCTCTTTAATGATGTGCTTGAGTGATGCTAATGAATGGTTCTTACACTCCCCTTCAGTCACTCCCCCTCTATTCCCCTGTTCTTCTTCTCTCCATCTGCCTGCTTGATCTGTCAGAGACCGCAGAAAGAGATTTTTCTACTTTCGGTTATGAAATTCCCTCAGGGTGATTCTAAAGGAAAACTCAGATGTCTCTCCTCATCTCTGCCGACCTGGTGACGTGATGGATGGAAGTGCTTAAAAGGCCTGACTCTATCTGTTGGATTGTCTATCTGAGTGGCTCACAGTTTCAGTCAGGAGGGAGTGTTTGGGTAGACGATGCAAAAGTGTGTAGATGGCCCTGTTGAGATAGGTGTGTGTGTGTGTGTGTGTGTGTGTGTGTGGGTGAGTTTGTGTACTTATTGTATGTGCATACAAGCCTTTGTGCTTGCATGTGTGGTGCAAGTGAAGTCTGGTGTGAAGGAGAGCCCAATGTGACGCTCTGCACAGCCATGACTGATTGCACTCTGAGCCAACTCTCCTGTGCTGGGACTGAGAATAGGTTTTTTGTAATAAGTTTTGAAATTATTATCGAGCAAAAATGGCTAGTTCCAGTTTCACAAAATGTTTTTTATCATTTTAAGTTGAATATCTCTGGGTTTTGAAGTCAGTTAGTCAGACAAAACCAGCAATTTGTAGACTATTCTTTCACTATTTTCTTACCTTTTATAAACTAAACAATCAATTGATTAGTCTGACGATTCCTTTTTAGATTAATCGACAATGAAAATTAATTTTAGTTGCAGCCTTATTAGTTAGAATTAATGACAAACTTACACTAGTTAATCTTTTTGTAAGATAATTATCACTGGATTCTGCTGTTTTGATGGAGACCAAAGCGGAACTAAAAGGTGAGTGAATATTGGAGTTACAATAATCAGATGGCCAGTTATCTTGCAATATGGTTTTAAAGTGAAGCGAAACACCTACCATAGGTTGAGGCATACAGTAAATACGTCTCAACTTTCTTGCATCAAGTGTCGTATTTTTGGTGTCACTTTATGGTTATACAGTAGTTAAAGGTACACTGTTGAGATCTGACCACTAGTAGCGCTATGAAACAAAGTTTTGTACGAGTGGGTCCCCGTTTTGCTTGTACTTTGCACAAGGATGCACATTCAAGCACACAGGCGGCACATTTCACATCCTGCTGTTGGTTTTGCGCTATTTCGCTGATCAACAGTTAGCAGCAGTAACACATCAACAAATGTAGCAGTGCACCAACAAAGGCAGGGTAAAACAAGACTGCTAGCAAGCAGAACGATTTAAAATATTAAAAAATGAGAATGTCTTTTGAGAAAGGAAATGCATTCAACACATTTTTTTTAACCACTGAATTTAAACAGAACTTTTGTTTGTTTAAAGAAAACTCTACAAGGCACCTTTTAACCCTGCTTTGTTGCAGATTATTAGAATTTTTCTCTCTCAAACAGGGCTTCATACTGTTTGTTCATTAACATTTCATAACATCTCTTTCTTTTTTCCCCATGACCATATAAACTCCTCTTAACTTTCAGTTTCTGCACATTTTTACTTTCTCCACTGCTATACACTGGGCCCCTGCTGCTTTGACCCCTCTATGTCTCTCTCAGCTTTCAGCACTGTATACCCCAGTTATTCTGGCTCTGCCATTTCATCCTTTAGCTCTTCCTGCATTCTTCCGTTGTGCTCTTATGTTCTCATCCTCCATTTTGTTCCTCCCTGTATTACTATCCTTGATCCTTGCCATCTTGTCTTTATCCCTCTATCCCACAGTCGTTATCCCCATCCATCCCTGCTATCCCTCCCTCATCCGCCCTTCCCTCCTTTCATCCTCTAACCCGGTGCAGATGCTGCAGCCAGGTGTTCGATGTGTCAATCTGGTTACCCAGCAGGTTAGTCAGATAATCAAGACTTAGCCTCCATTTCCCATTCTGTCAAGGCTGTCTGCTGTTCCCAAGCTAAGACACACATGCAGTCACACTGTCTTAAAGACTTGGTACATACACATGTATGTGCAGTCAAATGGTTAGGAGGAATTTAGCTGGAAAAAGGTTTTGTGACCCCAGTGCTCAGCATAACCCAAGCAGACAATAGTCTTTGTCTTTGAACTTTATGACTTCTCTGCGATAACTGCAGGGTGAAAGTAAGTCAAAAGTGATTCTCTTTATGCAAGAGAAAGAAGAGTATCAGAAAGGGATGTAGAAAAGTTCCACAGTGATTTTGGACTGAACATCGCCATGGAAGCAGAGAGAAGGGACTTTGGGAAATGGAAAATTGGAAGTGTTTGGGTTTCATTGTAGATAGGGTAAGAGTGACGGAGCTTGCAGAGGAAAGTTTCAATAACACTGACAAGATATAACAAGAGACGAGTAGATGAGTTGTTTTCATGTGTAGAGAAGAAGCAGAGGAGGCAGGGTCATCTGAGTCCTTGAAAGTAATTTCCCAGAGCAGTATGAGATATAGTTGGAGAGAGAAAGAGAGGGAGGTATAGATAGGAGAGAGAGCTAAAGTGTCTGAGCACTTGAGACATGGGGTTCATCTATGGTTCTCTGCCATATGACGTCAAAGGATTATATTCCGCCAGGAAATTATAAACATTTTCTCTCCTGCAGTCTTGACTGGCTCACTCTGTTTTCTTAATCCACTACTTTTTAATTTTTGTGTTTCTACGAGTGAAAACCATGTATGAAATTTGAGCTGTATGAATCTGGGATGCTGCAGATCAGTGGCATGTCAGCAGAATTTTATCTGACATTTGTACTTGGAACTTTTTGAACTTCATGACCTTGGACTGGCTTGTCTTCGCTGTTTGGAACTGAGCCAGGGGGTGGGAGGCATTATTTGCTCTGAAACGGCAGTGGGAACATGCGGAAAAAAGGTTTAGTTGGTGTTGTCCTTAGAGTAAAATGGATAGAGGTGAGGATACAGTTTCTCTGGCTCAGCTCTATCCCACAGCGGGGTGTGAGTGTGAGCTTGTGTGGGTTTGATTGGCGATGCACTTTTTCTTTCTTTATCTCTGTTTATCTGTGATTTATCTGCTTCAGCAAGGCAAAAAGGGTAAGCAGGTTACAGCCACTGTAGCCTGATGTGTAAGCCGCTTGCCAAATACACTGAGTGTGCGTGCATGTTTATAGATATAAGTTGTTTTTTTTAACTCAACGAGCACTGCGTAACAATATTCTGTATCAATAATGTTCTAATTTTCTAATAATCTATTTTTATGGTCTATATACATGATGGTGACAGTCAAGGTCTTGCTGTTTTTCATTTGAGTGGCTTAAGTAGCTCACAGAAGAATCATCCGTTTTTAACCAGAGTATTGGTTAATTTCATTATCCCTCTGTAGGCCTTAAATGATTAGTTGATCAATAGAAAATGAATCAGCAACTATTCTGATAATTAATAATTAAAGTAATTTAGAAATGCCAATTCACTAGTTCCAGCCACATTTACAGTTATTAACAGATAAGAGCAGCTAATTCCCATATTTGAGAAGCTGAAACCGGAGAATGTTTGGCTTTTTTTTTTTTTTTTTTAACTGCATTTAAAGATTATTTGATTATCAAAATGATTGATTCATTTTCTATCGCTTGTTGAAACTATTAATTGTCTCAGCACTAGTAGGCATCATAGGAATTTACACCACTGCTTGAACATGGTCAGTTTAAAAGGGAGAAAAACATCAGAACATATTTAGTTACACCTCTGATATTGTTTTTGATCAAACAAATTTCACAAAACAAAAGCCATCTATTTCTTCTTCTGTCTCCCTCTGCTCTCCATTATCAGGCTGCTGCTGACTTTGCCAAGGCCCACCTGACGGAGGCTCTCCGCCAGCAGCTACTGACCTACGAACGGGAGAAAGAGCGAGACAGAGAAAAAGACAAGGAGAAAGATGAAAAAAAGGAGAGGGGCGGCCTGTCTTATCCTTCCATCCTAGAGCAGCAGATCCTGACTCTGGACAAAGAAATGTTGGACAAGCTCTCTGCCACTTACAATGAAGCAGGTGTGTGTATTTGTTTGTTATACACCACAGTAGCCTGGAAAAATCCCCCCACTGTAAAAACATGTGCACATAACTATATACATCATATATTCAAGTGTAATCACGCAAAAATGTATGAATGTTCTTGCATGTATGACAATCTGGGGATATTTTTCCTGCAGTGGTTTTGTCTGTTTAGATGCTACACTGGTTCATTAATTAGCAATAATATGAATGTGTGCATACAGTATATCAGCTTGAGTGTGTGTCCACAATAGAGTGCAGAGGCCACATACAGATGGATTTCACCCATGAGTGTTGCTCGTTCCTGTGGACAAGAAAGCACCAGTTAGTGCATGGCGATGCTTTTAAATGTTGTCTATAATTCTGCATGCAAACTATTATTCTCTACTCCACTGTTTCACTTGACTGTTGTTGAATAGTGACTGTCAGCAACCCCAGGCCTTGCTTATTCAGCTGTTTAAATACAAGCTTATCTTCACAAGGCTTGTAGTAATTATCTCTGGAGGGAGGCAGGGAGGGAGGGGTGCCGAGAGAGAGAGAGAGAGAGAGAGAGAGAGGGTCAGAGGGAATGATGTATGTGTGGAAGGAGGACATTTTGCTGGTAAGAGCTATACGATAGAAAGGGATGAGAGACCCGTGCGACAGGCAAAATGAAGGGAGAACAATGAAAGAAGTGCTGAGATAAAGGGTAAGGAAAGGCAGGAAAGGGACAAACAGAAAGTGGCACGTTGAAAGGGTGAGGAGAGTGAGAACATGGATACAAAGGGTGATGAAAACGACCTGAGCGAACCCAAGCAAACCTTGGGGAGAGGAGGAACAGAACAAAACATCCCACAGCAGAATCATACAGTACAATGTACTGTAGAGACATACGGGCTTCATTCATAAACATATTTGACTTTGTTCTAGATTCCATTATAGCCTTTTTTTAAGATTACGACAAAGGTAAAATAAGTTCATTATAGGTTTTGTAGACATCAGAGAGGCAGTAACAGTAAGGGAGAGGTGCAGCAGAGCAATGAGTTGCATGTGGTTTTCATCAGCCTCTATTAATTTAACATCTATACTATAGGGAGAAAATGCCAAAAAGGCCAATACCATATGTTAACACTGGTGATTATGAATCTTTTTTTTTTCTACAGCAGAAACATTATTGGCTTATTGAACGTGCAGGTGAGAGAGTTGAAATACAGACTAACATACATGGACTAACTGTAGTGAAATGCTGCAACCTCAAGTATTCCTGTGTCACCTTTCCTTCCAGTGCCACTGATTAAACCAACTCTCTCAGCCGAGTGAGAAGCAGAGTAAAGACGGGAGAATTGGCGTAGTGAAAAGGTTTTGGTTTACGGAGTAACCAATAATGGAGATATATAGCCTTATCATTCCTTAAAGGGACAGTTCACCCCAAAATCAAAAATACATATGTTTCCTCTTACCTGTAGTGTTATTTATCCATCTAGATTGTTTTGGGGTGAGTTGCCGAGTTTGGGAGATATCTGCCTTTTTTGAATATAATGGGACTATATGGCACTCGGCTTGTGGTGCTCAAAGGACCAAAACAATACATCTGAAAAACTCAACAGCAATGTCTCTTTCCAGAAATCATGACCTGGTTACTCAAGATAATCCACAGATTTGTTGTGATCAGTTTCATGTTCATGTTCATCGGTAGAAAGAAAATAGTTCCTACATGAAACTGCTTACAACAAATCTCTAAGGCCAATAACCCTTAAAACTCAGCAACTCACACCAAAACAATCTAGATGGATAAATAGCACTACAGGTAAGAGGAAAAATGTGTCTTTGAACTGTGCTTTTTTTAAAAGGGAAATTCCAGTTTTAAACAACCTTGATTTTAGCTTCAAAGTTCAAAGAAAAACTAGCAGTCAGGCAATCATACAGGTTTTAAATAAACCTCCAGGTAAACCAAACTTCATTGTAAAACAAAACTAAGGTGAACGGAAAATGTTTTACCCAAACTGTTCATTCCTTCACAGTTTACAGACCGACCTCCTCATTTGTTGTTGACCCACAATACCTTAGTTGTTCCACCAGAGGGCCCGCTTTAAGTTTAAAATGTACGTTTTAAAATAAAGTGGTTTGGATAATCTATATAAACCTGTCTGATCATCTGACCACGTGTGTTTCTTTCCCCGTCGGACTTCATTGCAGCAGTGTCACCATGTTCCCAGATCTCAGCAGTTACTTTGGTGAGTTCATTGTCATCACAGCCAATAGAAATGATGGCCAAAACTACAAAAAATAAGACCCAACTTGTAATTCACAGGAATTCTCCTTAAGAAAAGAGACGAGGGGAAAAAGAATGCAGCAGCTTACAATGAGATTATAAATCTGAACAGCCTAAACAAAAAACGACAGCTGACATGTGACTCACTTGGTGAGGGGGGGGTCATTAGTATGAAAGGGCCATTGAGAAGGCCTCACATTTTCCAGAGAATGATGGGTCATATGATACACTAATTGTTGAAGAGAAGAATTAAAATCTCCAGACCTGGAGCACCCAGTCTGGAGGCAACAGCTGATTATTACCTAACAGAAAAGGTTGATATGCTGCAGTCTTATTACCTTTTGTTTCACTCACCTGCTCTTGACCTCTTCATCCTCTTCCTCCTCTCCTTCGCTGCTTCCTCAGCTGCAGATAAAGCATCAGCTTTCTGATCCATGTTGCTCTCAAAACGGCCACCAAGTAAATCTTCCCTCCTGATCCCTTTGCCTACTTCTGTTCTTAAGCTACGTGACCTGTTGCATCCAGGCTCCAAAGATATGTCCATATCTTTTTATTATCCCTCTATATTTCTATCATCCTTTATTTGGAGGCACAGCAAGACGGACCGACACCAAGGTTATAGATAAACATACAGTCAAGCTCCATTACAATGCAGAAGCTCCCTTGTTGTCTGTTCCAAGCATTAGACATTCAGGAATTGAATATGTTGCAGTGTCTGTCAGCATCTCCTGGGGGGATCTGCTGATCAGGTAATTGTTGTGAATTCTTGTCCCTGTATCTGATTCAACAGTCGCATCATTTAGGGGGCACAGCTCAGTGCTTTCTGTCGCAATCGGGGCCTAAATTAAGCTGGCAGGGAAAGAAGAGAGAGAGGGAAAATAGAGAGATGCACTCTTGATTCAGCTCCCAGTCCCCAGGACAACAGCATATCAGATTTATCCCTCTGTTGTTTATCAGCGAACAAAAGCGCTTGAAAGAAAGATAAGGGAGGTGGGACTTTCTTTGATGGAATGGCCAGGAGCTTAGAGTCTATTATGGAAACAGTCTCCTTAATGCTGTGTGGTATTCTGTTAGCACTAACCTTTATGTAGCTGTGTGACATGTCTCTCAGCACATGTTTGCACCCACGCAAGCACACAAAAGTGTCCAGTAGTGCATTAGTCCAATTATCAGTAGTTATTGTTGCGAGCAGCAATGTAGAGACCAGGTTGATGAAGTTAGCTATGCCATCTTCGTCATCTTACGAATTAAAGGTTACGATTAGGACATTTTTTAGATTGGTTTGGTTACGTTAGAAACGTTGTCCACAATGTGGAAAATTGTCTTTGGCTTCTCCACAATCAACATAGGTTACAAATAAAACAATAGTAAAACAACAGTAAAAGAGAGAGCTTGAAGTTCAATCATAAGCAATCAAATACAGTTCTATAGGCCTGTTACAAAAAGTACAAAGTGCAAATTCCGCAAACATATGACAAATGTACAAATTCAGCGAGGTAGGGTTAGGGAGTGGCCCTGTACGATTTGACTATGTATTTAATAATTTAACTGTGCTTGGGACAAATTATTTGTGGAAATATGTGCAGAAATATTTGGGGGGGGAAAGATTTTGTGCACCTGATATACCGCCATCATCTATCTCACGGAAGAGAAAAATATACCTCTAGAAATGCAAAATATTCTTTTACAAAGCAGGAATTAAACATACTGTTTACTGTATTTAGTCACTGCATTATGAAGTGCTTTATGTTTTTATAGACAGGTGACATGAAACATTGAGTGTACCTCATAACACACAGCAACATGAACACACTTCAATGTCAAACTGCCAAATTCTGAACTACCAGAAAGCAGAACATTTTAGAAATCAAATATCTGTAAGAAGGATGGAAATATTTCTGCCTCAGTAATGCAACAGAAAGTGTTCATATTACCGGTGCCAGAGTATTGATATTGTATTAAAAGAAAATGTATCACTAAACAGTGTATCGCTATGGTAATAACTATGTGCCTCTTCCCTAGTTAGATATGTTCAGGCTGTCCTGAACTGCCAGAGACAATATAAATGTTCTCAAAACACACGTGTTTTCTGAGTGAAGCTCCATTTTGTTAAGTACCAGTCATGTTGTTTTTGCTTTTCTAAGCTTTGCATTTATTTGCTGTTCTAATAATTTTTAGCTGAATGTTGTCATGTTCTTTAATGCTACGAGTCATTTTTCCTGCTCTGACAGGATTGTTTGGATTGTTGTTTTTTTCTCTGAAATGTCTGATTACATTCAAAAGCACTTTACATTCCATTCCCCTTTTAAGTAAATGTTTGTTAAAATGTTTGTGAGTATGTTTGCAGCAATTTGTTCAAACTATTTCCTCCTTTAGATCACTTAGTTTGTCACGCAGAGTCAACAACATTGGAACTGGGGTGGCACCAAATAATGACACCCACACAGGTCTTTCAGCCCCCAGTTATGTACACAAACTGGTATCAAACTTTTTGTTCCCACTTGTGAATGCTATCGCACTGTAACTAGTGAGTGACCCCTTTCCACCCTGTGCGTCAATCACCAAGCTTCTCATTTGAATGGTGACAGGGCAATCATTTATCGGAGTCGTTTGACAGTAGCGAACAGATCTGAATAGATCCCTTTGAAGCTACAGCAACATGATCAAAAAGTGACCTTAACTTTGCCTAGAGGTAATAGTGGACTGGTAGAGGGATGAGGCAAAACACAAGTTACTGGTTGTTGTTTTTTTTTTACCTACAGTTCACTGCTCGCTGTCAGTGTGGATATCATTAATTGAAACGACTTGCTGTTGTTTATTTGTGTGTTTAAAAAAATAGCATCCAAGTGTACAATCAATTATCGTAAATGGCTCAAACTTTATAGAGCTGATAGCAATCAATAATATTGCTTTACAGTATAAGTGTCCAAATTATACAGCCATAGGCGATGCAAATGGATTAAAATAATATGCCATTTTAAAGGTTTATTAATGTGCAGTATAGATGAAAGTGCACTGGGAAATGTGTAGCCTACAGCATGAATATAATGTTGATCAAACATTTGACAAAGGCCAAACTTGTTTGACAGGCTCTGACATCTGAGATATGACAGTTCTTGTTATATAACAAAACAGCTCATCATTGCAGAGGTTTTTGGCAGCTGACTTTTAAATTTCCAATGCCTGAGTTTCCTGAACTCACCAAGGAGACTTTTTAAAGCACTTCTTGCTCACTGCATGACTGCAGGACCATTTTATAGCTAAGATTGGGAGTTTTTCATTGTGATGAATTATCTATCATCTCAAGCAAGTTTTCAAGTCTTTGCAAGTTTGATGTTGGATTTAAAAGTGCTCTGACTGTCTGACTCCACACAAAATACTCTACATTTTTGTGTTTAAAGTTGTTAAAGTGTATATGGACTCCAGGCACAGATCTTTTTATTTTTCTGCTCCCACATGGTTGAGAAGAAGGATACTGATTATCTAAGATGAGAACTCCACCGACTTACAGGTCTTGGAGTACTACTGGTGAGGTCACTTGAGGCAATGTGGTTGGAGTTGAAGACTACAAGTCTGAGAAAAAGTCTGGTGGTGTGGAATTAGTTAAGTGAACTTCTAAGACCTCTGGAGCCTGCGCCGCATCTCTGCTTGAGGCTACTTCAGCCACTACTAGCATAACACACTCGAATCTGAAACTAAACTGTTGGTGGTCAAGTTGCATTGTGGGTAATGTAGACACCAGGTTTTGACAAAGAAGAAGAATGTGTGGAATAAATCAGAGAATATTGCTGGTTCTGTTGCATCTATTTTGATCCTTTTTTTTAAACTCTCCATCGTGAGTCCCACAAAGGAGTTAAAGGAGTGCAATGCTAAATTGGTGGAGTAGTCGTTTAAACCACTTCCTGACCCACAAGGTTGACTTTGTTAATGTTGCCATAACCACCTTGCAAAATTAGAAGAGCTGAATGTCACTGTAGTTTATGATACACAATTATCTACCCTTCTATTTTGCGTCACAAAGATTATAAAAGGAACAAGAAACACTCTGAAGATATTGATTGAGTGATTTAAATGTACACAGGAGACAGCAAAATCTCACATAGGGCTCCAAAAAAGGCTGCGGCTGGCCCCGAGGCAGCTAGTTATTTAGAATAGAAAGGAATGAATGGAATAAAAACTATACATTATACAATGTGACATACTATGCAAATTCAGAGTGTTGCACAGACCTGATAAAGCAGTTCAAAATGCTTCATGCAGTGCAAAATGCTAAAAATAGCATCGCTATAAATGTTAACAGTGCTAGTCCAAGGAGGGCAGGTTAGACAGGATGGCAGCTCTTAGGCGGGGGGAAATCGCTGTTATGGGTGGAATAATGGACAGGTAGTGTTTTCTTAGAAAGGTTCTGAAGGAGACAATGAACCGGGGTGAGCAGGGCAGTGGCAGTCTTGCCCTCACATTTTTCACCTAAATGCCAAGCAGCTTGGTTAAGAACATAAATCCATGGGATGTATTCTGGTGCTGTATGGATAGAGACTTTGCTAACTCTGAGAGAGTGAATCAGTGCAATGATACAAATAACTGGGGAGAGATGTTAATCTTATTGGAGAGTTGGTGTTCCCGGCCAAGCTAAGCCAATAATTAGCATGAGCACAGGGTGCATGCAGGCCATGGTGCCATTTTAATAGGGAATGCTGAATGTGAGCTTGGCAGGGCTGGGCTAATTGGGGAAGGGTGTGCTAGCAAGGCACCTCAGTCCATTATCTCTATTACCGTGGGAACTAGATAAGGATAATTAGCTGGACAGCATGGCACAGTGCAGCGGCAGCTATGGGCACAAGCAGCAGGATTAGGGATGCATACGATGATGAAACTAATAGAAATGGATTTTTCACAAACTGTGTAAAAGATTTAGTAAGTAATTTACAATTAAGTGGCAACAATATTCACGTCATCCATCTCAGCTAGTGCTGTTTCCCATAGTCTCCTTTTTTTGCCCAATTTTCTGTTCATCACTTTTTCTCATCCAAAGCTATAAATGGGAATAATAAAGTAATTCTCCTGCTTAGAAGTAATCTCTTTTCTCTTTCTTTCCTCATATCTCTGCCCTTCTCCTAGCTCTCCACCACTGGTCAACTCTTACTCTTCATTGCTGCATGCGTTACCTTTCTCTCCCATCTCATTCCTCACACACTGACTTGTATCAGGTCTAGGACAGAGAAGAACCTTTCATGGAGGAGATAGATTTATTTAATTCAGCTCAACATAAGCTTGTCAGTCAGTCAACATCGCACCAAGATGTGGAACTTGTGTTTGTAGGTCATCCACATTCTTACGATGGTATTTAAACCAGCTTTGTTTTAGTCTTTCCTCTACCTCCTGGGGCATTTTATACACTAAAATCCTGAGACTGTCTCCACTGTATGTCCCATTTTCCCGTCCCTCTCTCTGTACTCCCCCCCCCCCACCCTCTGTCCGGGTGGTCTAGACCAGTAGGACCCCCTACTCTCTCCTCTGTTCTCCTCTCTCTCCAGTGTCTTTCCTCTGTGTGAGCAGATGGCCAAACAGGCAGATCTGTTCTTTCTCTACAGGATTTTGGATCTCACACAATAGGCCTCAGATTCTGAGTCCAGACTCTGTTCTGCCTGGCTGGGAAGCTAAACAAAGAGAGGAAGGAGGAGAAGAAATTAAAGCATTTTGCAGAGTGGTTCAAGGAAGAGAAGTTACTTCAAAGAGTTTTTGCAATGTTTGCACATGGCTTCATGTGCTTCACTTTAGTGCTGGGGGGAAGTGTGTGTATTGTACTGAGCTTGTGCATCGTAACAAATAGCATTTTTCGCCTTTAAATTACTGAAGTTTTTAATTGAGATTGCTATGATTTAGGGTTTGGTGATATGACAATGTAAACCGTGAGCACACCTGAATTTGTTAGCCATCACATAATTTTTAAGCAGGAATGTTTTTATGGTAATATTTTATTATTTTAGCCACTCTAGCATCGTGGCTCTATGGATGGCAATATCTGTCTGTCAGTCGGTCCACCACTTTGATCCAGACTGAAATATCTCAGCAATTATAAGATGGACTGCACTGTTATTTTGCTCAGACATTCATGTTCCCCAGAGGATGAATCCTAATCTCTTTGGTGATCCTCTGACTCTTCCTGTAGCGTCACCATGAGGTTGACATTTGATGTTTTGAGTGGAATGTCTCAACAACTATTGGACGGACTGCCAAGAAATTTGGTACACACATTCATGTTCACCTCAGGATGAATTGTCATAACTTAAGTGGTCCTCTGGCTTTTCATACAGTGCCATCATCTGGTCAAAATTTGAATTGTCCAGTACTTTGTTTAATGACCAAATACCTGTAACACTGAAGACTTCAGCCTCACCTGTACACTGTGTTTAGCGCTAATTAGCAAATGTCAGCATGCTAACACGCTAAACTCCCCTCACCCTTCTCCTGCTCCATCTCTTTTCTCCCTCTTTCTCTGGTCCCCTGCTGTTTCCCTCTCTCCTCCATCTGTTTCAGGTACTACATGTCTGGTGGCCCTGCTGTCTGATAAGGAGTTGACGGTGGCCAATGTCGGAGACTCGCGCGGAGTTCTTTGCGATAAAGACGGCAACGCCATTCCTCTATCGCATGACCACAAACCTTACCAGCTCAAAGAGCGCAAGAGGATCAAGAAGGCTGGTGAGAAAACAGCTGCAGTCCAAACCAACAGACTTTTCTCAACTGATTCTGAGCAGCAGAACAAGGCTTTAGTTAAAATTTTCATGAACATCAAAACTCAGATTGTTGTCATGAAAGAATAAAATAAGTCTTCTTATGATCAAAGCTAAGCACCATTATCCTTTTTTTCACATCTTGTGTCTCTGTGCTCAGGCTGACATCAAAACCCAGTGACTGATAACACTATCTGCTTCTAAAGCAGCATGTTATCAAACACAGCCAGACAGCACAGTATTTAAGGTGTATTTGTAGGCATAATTCTCCCTCCTACCCTATCTGCATACTCTGTGCTGAAGAGAGTTTGATAGCAGGTTGCCAGATTAGTCAGTCAGTGTGGTCACTGTCAGGTTAGCCCACCATCTCCATCTAATGGTCTAATTGGGTACTGAACAAAAACCTTAACAGATTTAGTATGTATTATGTAGCTTGTAATGTAACATGCTTGTAATTATGATATTGCAGATGCTTCCCTACTGATTTCAGTGACCTTGGGGGCACCTGATGTTTTAATCATAAATTCCACTAATAGGAAGGAACCACTAGTAAACTAATAAAAACTGCTTCTACAGTGTCCCTCTCTCATGGGGTGGCATTATCTTGTTACGGTGGTGTTTGTCTGTCTCTCACATTCTTGTAAACAGACACTCAAGAACAATTAATGATAGAAACTTTATTCCTGGACCACAGGCTCCACATGTAGAGCTGATGATCTGATTAGATTTTGGAGCACCTTGCTGCATATATTTACATATTAATTAGGGGAAACCTGATTTCCAAACTGTTTTAACTCCTAAATGCTAAATTGCTGCAGTGCTGTTTATGCACTGAAAAAAGAGAAGCTAAAATTCCAAAGAAAGTTCAAGTTCACGCACTAAGTGTGTTGAAAATGTTTCGGTCATAGAACTTCTTCAGGCATCAAACTCACAGTATGAAACAATAACATCTTGACACTAGAGCCACAGACTGCAACGAAACAAAAACTCCCCCAAATTAGATCAGCAACGTATCGTTAGAGCCACATAATACAGTGAATGTTTTTTAGGTAGGTTTTACTTGAAATATTTAATATAAAATATCAGACTATTTAGTTAAGATTTCCTTAATAATAATAATTCATTAAATTGTTATTGTATCTTTATTAATTTGTAGACTTTTAAATTTTCCATATGAGTTTTTTAAGGTTATTAAGATTATTTCCTGTTTGTATATGAGAGTTAAACCATATGGAAAATATCATGCCTTTTTTATTTATTTTATTTTATTTTTTATTTTGCATTGTCTGACTAGCATTTTCTAATATTTCCTTTTTTTTTCAATTGTATTCTGTGGATCTTAAAATACATTGTTGGTCATAATAGGGATTTTTTAAAATCAGTATATAATTGTCTTAGGTGTTTATGATTTGACTTGTTAATTGGAGTGATTGTAGTCTATGGCTCTAGTACAAAAGTGATGTTGCTGTTGTTGTTCGTATTGTTAGTTTGACTCCTGACAAAGGCCTTTTTTCTGAAACGTTGCATTTTCAATAAACTTAGTGCTGACAGTGTACGAGAATGAAAACTAACTAATGAAATACATCGATTTCAAATTAATACAAGCCATTAGTCATGTGAAGAAAGACAATTAAAGTCTAATGATGTTGTGAGGGCAAAAATGTACTGCCCTCAGCAGCTAACTGATAAGTTAACACCTCATAGTAATTAAGAGAGACATTAGGCAATGTCTAATGTCCTTCTTGTTTCTAATTGCAAAACATTTCCCCAACAATTATGTCAAAGCAGCTAGCTAAAGAGACAGTAGCTGCTAAAGTAGTCACTATTGAGGACAAAGAGGTCATGTCCTCTGATAGTTTTTCTGGGAATTTGGGGATTTTAGCAGTTATGATAGAAAGTTACACATAATGGGATTTTTTATAGCCTGAACTCTCAACCTCAGTGTTTGTAATATGCTGGCTAGGGCCTTGCTCACTAGGAACTAGGGAGGCATCCTGACCTAGTATGGAAGTCTTCATCTTATCCAGTCATTTCCAGAACAATTCCCTGCTTGCAAATCTGTTGAAGCCACAGAGGACACACAGCTGTACTTCCAGGATGTGACATGAAATGTATCCAACAAACAATTCATTCCATGAGCATGAACGATGAGCACTGAGTTAAAACATGTCAGTTGCACTGATCCATATTATTATTTGCACTTTGATGCAATGAGCAGCGGTGTTAGAAATGAATACACATTCTGCCAGTTGGTTCAGAGGAACAAAAATAGTCGTTTATCTTCGGTTTTATGGCAGTAACATGGAAAACATCTGTTTCTCTATTTTTCCTCTCAACTTGTGTTCCTCCTTTTCCTCTCTATTCTTCTTCTTCTTCCTCACATTCTTTCTAACACTTCACCCTCCCCCCCTTCTCCACCTTATATTTCACTTCCCACTTCTTTTTTTTTATCATTTTCCAACCATTTCCCTTCTGTCTTCCTCCTCAGGTGGGTTCATCAGCTTCAATGGCTCGTGGCGTGTCCAGGGCATCCTGGCCATGTCCCGTTCTCTGGGCGATTACCCCCTGAAGAACCTCAACGTGGTCATTCCTGACCCTGATATCATGTCGTTTGACCTGAACAAGCTGCAGCCGGAGTTCATGATCCTGGCGTCGGACGGCCTGTGGGACACCTTCAGCAACGAAGAGGCGGTTCGCTTCATCAGGGAACGACTAGACGAGCCTCATTTTGGTGCCAAGAGCATCGTCCTCCAGTCCTTCTATCGTGGTTGCCCTGACAACATCACCGTCATGGTGGTCAAGTTTAAAGGCAAGGCCAGCGAGCAGTAGACTGCCCGTCTACCACACACAGTATCTATATTATGTTTGAATATCAGTAAGAATAAAATAGGCTAAAGGTGAAAGATTTAAAAACTGAGCCTGCAGATTTTTTGAACAGAAGTTAGCCCTTCAATGTATCAACACCCCCCCCCCCCGAAAAAGTGACACGTCTTTCATTTAGGCTTAGCCATATCGTTCAGACATCGAAACGTGAGCTGGGTCACTGATATGCAAATAAACAGATTTAGCTCTGTGCAGCTGTGGGTGCATGTGTCCTTGAGTCTTGAGTTTGTGTGTGTGTGTGTGTGTGTGTGTGTGTGTGTGTTGAGAGGAGAAACAGTTTCTTTGTGTGATAAACTTGCACACAAGTGTCACATTAACAACCAATTCATTGTCCAGCCCAATAATGAGAAATTTAAAGTATACAAGATAGCATGGAGTTTCAATTCCACATTATTTCAAGCCTGATGTCTTTCACTCAATGTCTATGTGACCACAAATTTTTATATTTTTAGTTTCCTAACTCGGTGTTCCCACATCATTTAATTGTACTGACGTCTACGAAGTGTCTGCACTGAAGAGTCTGTCGTTTAACATGTTGGCAGGTTATTTTTTTCCTGGACCAGATACATGTCACTGGTGCAAATCCTCTATGAATTTATTCCCTTTATACAACACAAATAATATGCATATGCTTGTTCAAATATCACCATTCATGTTGTACAGCAAGAGAACCAATTACAATGTCATATCACACTTGCTGAATGTGAGAATTCACGATGTAAGAATGAATGAAGTGTTTTGTCTTAAGTTGCCCCATTTTATAAGTTTAGCTGTTGAATGTCTTAGTTCACTTAAAATGATTGCTGTTAGTTTCTGTGCTGATAAAGTCTCATTTCTGTTGTGATTGTTGATACATTTTCAGATAATGTGGTGATAATGTTGTAACATCTCATTATTACTGTAACTGCTAATTATTAATGCATAAGGTTTGTCACCTGTTATCTGATTATATAATAACATTCACTGTTAAACTTGTAAGATGGTAATAATTGATCATCACATAACTGAAATAATAACTGGCAGTTATAATTTTAATATTCTAAGATTTACAACCCTTTTAATAGGCTTTTTTAAATATTGACATGCTATTCCTTTATCTGACTTTTCTTACATTATCATTTACTACAGTGTACATGAGATATAAATATACTGAAATTGACAACTTACTGTTACAATATCATCTGTTGCTTTGCCATCTTAAGAGAAAAGTCCTACAGATACAGATCTCATTGTTCGAACTCCATTTCCCTGAACTGTAACTCAAAATGTAACAAGCCTTTGAATGAAATGCGTCATTGTTGCCTTATTTTTTTTTTAACTGTTCATTTCCAGTTTATGAAGTCTGCTGCCAAAACTACTTCTCAGTTTTTAATGTAACGCAGTCGATCATACCATGCACACTGCACGACCTCAGTGTCATACCTTGATAACTCACGATGTAGAATAGCATTGCTGAAAGAATGTCTCCAAGAGACACAACATTGTAAGATGAATGTACATACTGTCTTCATGTTAGTATCACCCCTCCACTGTTTATACAGCAATGAAGAACGCAATGCGCCTGATCCTGGATTGTTTAACTTCAGAGATATATACCAGATATACCATGTTTGTGCTTTTTCAGTTCACAATCTTCCTTGATAATGTACGTTACAGAATGTTTATGTGGCATTTGTACTTGTTTTTGTTGACTTTAATAGACTGTAAAAAAAAAAAAAAAAAAAAAAAGATCAGAAATTTTAAAATGTAAATCAAAAGGTAACATTAAAATGAGAAATGATCATATAATTTTCTGCGTGTTTTTTTATTTTATAAAGAAAATAAATATAAAAAGTAACTTGTACAGATATAGCATAGAGACAACAAAGTAGACATAAAAAATAAAGGTTAGACTTTAATTGGATCGGCCTCCTACAGACAGTTTTTGTATTGTATTTGTAACATTTCAACAGCTTATTATTTGAGATTCAACAATTCAGCAGTTTCACAGATTAGACTGTTTTCTAGGTTTGGCTAGGTTTAGGCACCAAAAACATCTTGGTTAGGGTATGTTCATGAATTGTCACATATACTCTATTGATAATCTGTTAAACCTCTACAGACAAAGTGAAAGAGTTTAAATGTTACAAATACTATCCAAATAAAGTGTTACCAAAATAAAAAGAGAAAAATGGCACACACAAAAACAACATTTAAACAGCCATACCCTATCCTGGGGATTCAATATCTCATTTTCAAAAAAAAGGAATAATAATTATGATGAAAATAAGACTCTGGTACCTACATGCTGTACAGATTTGCACGTTGGTTAAATCCATATCATACAAAAAGGCACGTTAAGCGAAAATATGTACATTAATATTCCCACTAAATATCATGAGAGCTTGTTCTCTCACCATTTTTTTTTCATAAAGTTCTCTGCCATGGTTTACTTTTCTTGTTTAAAGAGAGAAAATGCAGCGAAAGAGATTCAACAACTTCCCTTGAAATAGGACAATGATCCTTAACTTTTGAAAAGCCACCTGTGCCACCTGCTGGGTGATTAGAAGATGTTCATTACAGCAGTCCACATTTACTGGCATGTTAGGGCTAGGCAATAAACTGAGTTTCTTTTGCTACTGACATGATTATCTGATCAAAACAAGTTTAGTCACATCATAATACTGAATCCCATATAATAAAACTGAGAACAGCTACAACAACCAATGAAATGTAACCGAAATCGATCAGCCTATCAATCAATTAAAATAAGTGGTCATACAGTATTAATTAGGGCAAACAAATCAGAAGTCATGCAGCATGAGAAATGAAATAGGATGCACTGATAATTTAAAAAGTACATATAGTTATATTTATTGTTATTGTACTAATTGTGACAATGTATCACTTAGATCATATTGTCCAGTCCTGCTGTAGTACATTATTAGTGCAATGCTGTAATCTATCATAATAATTCAAAACATGTTTTTATGTACATGCATATTCATTTGAGATGAATAACGAATTACCAGAAACAATTTTTGCTGAGAGGTTTCTGGAAGCTGCACCTTCAGCCTGCATACATGGCAGTCTAAAAATAAAACTACATTTCCCCATCAGCCGGGACATATGTATTTATTTATTTTATTTTATTTATTTTTTGAGTAATCCTCCACCAAAGTGTCCCTGTGATGTCATTGCTATGGGACAACCAGCCAGGAAGAAACACAATCTTCCCGATGTACCAAACGTGGACTTCCTGGCTGCTGGTGTGTATGATGATCTGGAGCAGGTGTGATGTGACTCCACTGACTGTTGCACTGTCACTTTGGATATAAATAGCTTTACTGAAAGCTACGCAGGGACAGAAGGAGTCCCATCACAACAGAGGGGGAGGGATCACTCTGCCTGTGTGTACATAAAGCATACTGATTGCGGACAGTCTCCATAAGAGCGCAGACACACTAAGCCTACAGATAGACAGTACAAAGGAGCCACTGGGTGCAGACAGCTTAGTTTATACAGTTATACAGGAAGAAGAAGCCATTGCCTTTTGGACATAGACACAAGCTGCACTTTTAGGACATGGGCACGCATGGATCCAAGCTTCAGAAACAAGCACAGGTCCTGATGCTGGGTCTGGACGGCTCAGGAAAGACTACCCTACTCTACAAACTGAAGTACAACGAGAGCGTAGTGACCGTGCCAACTGTGGGCTTCAATGTGGAGACACTGGAGACAGACAGGAGCAGCCCGAGCCTGACAGTGTGGGACGTGGGGGGCCAGAGGAAGATGAGGCCCCATTGGAGGCATCATTATACTGATACAGCCGGACTGGTTTTTGTGGTGGACAGCTGGGATGAAAAGCGGCTGGACGAGGCCCGCAAGGAACTTCATAGGGTAATTAAATCAGAATTAATTCTTGATAAGAGTAACACTTGACTTTAAAACCTTTAGCATTTATAAGTATGAACACGTAATGTTCAAAACAATCAAAAATGTGTTTTGCTTATTGTTCCTTCAATTGGATGTTTGGCCTTCACTGTGCAGAATGATGTTTGTGCAGAGTTTGACACTAGAAGGCTGTTTTCACATTCAGCTGCTGAATGGGGAAAGTTTCTCTGTGCTCACATTTAATCTGAGTTTAAGACATGTACGTATGAGCAGGATTTTGTGACATCACAACTAGTTTGGGAGCCAATTGTGGTCCAATATGCAACTCACACAAGCGTGATGCGAAAACTTGAAGCCTCCAGTGCACATACACCAAGAATGGACTTTTCAGTGAAGTATGAAACATCTTGTTAAACTTTTGAAATGAAATTCATAGATTCAGGATTTTTTTAATGAGGGAGAATGAGCAGACTTTTAAGAATTTTTAACTGGGTAACTTTTTTTGTGGAAAAACCAGTCAAAATGAGACACAAAATATTGGCTCACTATAATGTAATTGTACTACTAACTCCGTAACTGTGTATAAAATTTCAATGAATGATAGTGAATGATAATAAGACTGTATGCTAAACTTGTACTCATACTTAATGATATATGATTATACACATGAACAGATCTTGCTTGTGTTATAAAGCATTAATTATTTGTTTCTACACACAGACACATCATTCACAGACTGGTTTAAAATATGTTTATAAATGTGCTCAAAACACATGAAGATGTGTTGATCTTGAAGGTTAATTCTTGAGCTTAGAAATAGTAGTTTGACAAAAAACATTCATTGCCCACTTATGAGTTTTCAGCAGGATCTCATGACTTTCACCAGGATGGAGTTGGCTCAGTTGTCATCTAGCGTGAAAAATAAGTATTTCTAAATAAATAAATAAATGCTTCATTAATAAATAAATATTATAAATAAATACGTCAAATTTCATTACAGTTGTGTTATATTGTCATTCTCTGTTTATACACCAGTTACAGATGCTTCATAGGAATTATAATTGTTGACAAATACATTAATAAACACTAACAATGTCCTTATCTCTCTTTACAACTACAGTACAGTGTGTTATAGTGAGTTATAAACCATATAACGAGTGTTTATATACTGCTTACTGCTAAAAAGGCAAGGCTATGGTAAAGTCTTCCTCTGATGGGAAGTGTAGCACAAAATATCTGCATGCAATTGACAGGTTCATCTAAAACGTTTGTTTTACACTGTAGTAATTAAAGTGTTCTTTACTTTGTTTTCTCCGCTTATTAGGTCCTGAGGTACGAGAGTCTCAGAGGAGTTCCTCTCGTGGTCCTGGCCAACAAACAGGACCTTCAGGGAGCTCTAAGCCCCGAAGTGCTTTGCCTGAAACTGGACTTGAGAAGAGTGTGTGAGGGCAGGGCCTGGTTCATCCAGCCCTGTTCAGCCACCACCGGCATGGGACTTGAGGAAGGTTTCAGGAGGATAGTCTATCTGATGAAGACTCCACTGAAACAGACTCAGGAGGACATTAAGGTTAAGATGAGAGCCAAGGGCTTCAGTATCACAGCTGTGAAACAAGTCTTGCTCTGCAGCAGATGATGGATGAATTGTTTTTTTTTTTGAAGATTCATTCATACAATGTGTAGGATTCTTTCTCGCCTGCCTGCAAATGGCCTCACTGTGGGAAGATCAAATGAGAGCAAAAGGGATGACATGATCACAGTTTTAAGTGTTAATCTCTGTGGCAAAAAGAATGTTTACTCGATCCTGGTATCTTTGGACCATGGTGATCTGTGAGTAATCTTGGATTATGAGGATAATTATGAGAAAACAGCTGGTCACACGCTGATATGAGCTGTTTTCAAAACACATGCAGTCTGACAATGTACATACTGTCCATGGAAAACTGAGTGATACAAACCTGTGTTTGTTTGGTCAAGTTTCTGTGGCTCAGAGAAATGTTGTTTTCCAATTGTGCTTTATCCATTTTTCTTTATTTGTTATGTATTTATTTGTATTCCTTGGCATACAATATCAAGACTTCTTGTTATATACTTACTATTTCATGCAAGCTTTATTTATGTATTTGGAATGACACTGCCAGTGTTGTCTCACAATATGTTGAATTGTAAAGATTTCCTTCAGCAACACAAACATGACTAAAACATAATTGATGTAAAGTATACATGCTGTTACATTAAACACATTAAAACAATAACACAACTGTCAAATCTGTCAACTCATGTCGTGTTTTGAACTTGTTTGTTTAATGTTATGCTGCCACTGCTTCAGTATTGTTTTGTCTATTTGTTGCAATTAAATAAAGTTGTTAAAATATCTGGAATCGAATTAGGTGGTTCTGGAGTTTGGGTGATAAAATAAATAGTAGAAAAGGTATTTAGTTAAGTAAAGGTTGCAATACAAGAATGTAAAAATTCTGTTACATGTAAAAGTCCTGAAATTCAAAATCTTAGATTTTGACACAAAGCCCATACAAGCCCTTACAGGATAGTCCATCTTAAATCATTACTCACATGCACATATGTACATTGAAAGAGTTATTAGTCACTATAATTGCTCCTCCTTTCCATACTGACTGTGAAGAAATCATCTTGTAATTATAATGTAGGAGATGGTGGACAAATTGTAGTCCTTGTTCTGGCAAAAATGCATTTCAGTTGAGTTGAGCCAAAGCTAATATGAGGCTTCTGCAATCTGAGTTCAAATCAAATGGCTATCATCCAAAGTTATTGTGTTTCCAACACAATATTCCCTCTTTGTTTTACTTGTGTTACAAGGAAACACTGGCCAGGGAAACAAAAATAGGGAATTTAGCCATAAATATTGTGTAACAATGAAGGCTACTTTATTAAGCAAATTGCAGTTGATCAACTTACCAAAAATCAGTTGACACTTAGTAAATTTGGAGCAAATGTCTGTTTTTTCCCGGTTGGTAATCCAGCCTTGTTTAAAGACTATTCTATTGGTAGTTTAATTTACAGTAAAACAGTGCATCGTTGAGTAAAATAGAAAGGTAGTGGCACAAAGTAGTCAAGTAAAGAACAAGTACTTCAACATTGTACTAGTAAATGTACTTCCTTCTACCAGTGGTGTGAAAAAGTGTTTTCCCACTTCCTGATTTCTTATTTTTTTGAATGTTTGTCACACTTAAATGTTTCAGATCATCAAACAAATTTAAATATTAGTCAAACCTACAAGGCCCTGTGTGAAAAAGTGATTACCCCCTAAACCTAATAACTGGTTGGGCCACCCTTAGCAGCATCAACTGCAATCAAGTGTTTACGATAACTTGCAATGAGTCTTTTACAGCGCTGTGGAGGAATTTTGGCCCACTCATCTTTGCAGAATTGTTGTAATTCAGCCACATTGGAGGGTTTTTGAGCATGAACTGCCTTTTTAAGGTCATCATGCCACAGCATCTCAATAGGATTCAGGTCAAGACTTTGACTAGGCCACTCCAAAGTCTTCATTTTGTTCTTCTTCAGCCATTCAGAGGTGGACTTGCTGGTGTGTTTTGGATCATTGTCCTGCTGCAGAACCCAAGTTCACTTCAGCTTGAGGTCACGAACAGATGGCCGGACATTCTCCTTCAGGAGTTTTTGGTAGACAGCAGAATTCATGGTTCCATTTATCACAGCAAGCCTTCCAGGTCCTGAAGCAGCAAAACAGCCCCAGACCATCACACTACCAGCACCATATTTTACTGTTGGTATGATGTTCTTTTTCTGAAATGCGGTGTTACTTTTACGCCAGATGTAATGGGACACACACCTTCCAAAAAGTTCAACTTTTGTCTTGTCAGTCCACAGAGTATTTTCCCAAAAGTCTTGGGGATCATCAAGATGATTTCTGGCAAAAATGAAGTCATGAACACTGACCTTAATTGAGGCAAGTGAGGCCTGCAGTTCTTTGGAAGTTGTTGTGGGGTCTCTGAATGGCTGAAGAAGAACAAAATGAAGACTTTGGAGTGGCCTAGTGGAGATATGTTGAGCAACATAATAACTGAAATAATAACTGGCAGTTATAATTTTAATATTCTAAGATTTACAACTCTTGAGCAACAATTCTGCAAAGATGAGTGGGCCAAAATTCCTCCACTGTGCTGTAAAAGACTCATTGCAAGTTATCGCAAACGCTTGATTGCAGTTGTTGCTGCTAAGGGTGGCCCAACCAGTTATTAGGTTTAGCGGGCAATCACTTTTTCACACAGGGCCATGTAGGTTTGGATTTTGTTTTCCCTTAATAATAACAACCTTCATTTAAAAACTGCATTTTGTGTTTACTTGTGTTATCTTTGACTAATATTTTAATTTATTTGATGATCTGAAACATTTAAGTGTGACAAACATGCAAAAAAAAAGAGAAATGAGGAAGGGGGCAAACACTTTTTCACACCACTGTATACATGTATACAAATGCAATGGTGGAACATAACTAAGTACATTTACTCAAGTACTGTACAGTACAGTTTTGAGGTACTTGTACTTTACTTGAGTATTTTCATTTTATACTACTCTTACTGCACTAGATTTTGGAGGCAAATATTGTGCTTTTTACTCCACTACATTTATTTTTAATTAGTAGTTACTTTGCAGGTCTAAATTATTAATACAAAATATATATCAAGTGATAAATTATGATATATTATAGGCTAAGCTACCCAGCAGTATTTAAAGTAATCAAAGTTAGCCCCACATTTACCAGCTGTAACATTAAAGTGATGTACAAATGAATGCATCACTAATAATAATCCAGTAAAGTCATATATATGATTCTGAAATGGGCCATTCTGCATCATGAGTATTTTTTACTTTTGGTACTTAAAGTACATTTTGATGATACTACTTTTGTACTTTTACTTAAGTAAAATGTTAAATACAGGATTTTTACTTGTAACAGTATTTTTCTTTTCTTTTTTTACATTGTGGTATTGCTACTTTTCCTCAAGTGAAACATCCGCATACTTCTTCCACCACTGTATAAATGTATATAATGGACGGTAATTGTCACTGAATATAATGATTAAATATGAGTGTGTACGTTGTTATGTGTCGCGCCCTGCAGACAGACGTTTACAGTGAAGCCAATGAGAGTAAAGGGGATTTCCCCACCCTTCCTCTACGCCAGAGCGAGGCTGCCATCCACCACCGGCATTCCCAGTATGCACCGCGGACAGAGCAGCAAAAAATAGTCCGTTAACGAAAGGCTGAGTAAAGGGAACCAGAAAAGGGTAGCATACAAGCTAAATCCACGAGTTAAGCTGTATTTAACGTAACGAGAACGGCTAACATGGCTGACAACGAGAAACTGGACAACCAGCGGCTGAAGAATTTCAAGAATAAGGGCCGTGATTTGGAGGTAAAAGTTTATGCAGAATGGTGTCGAGGATCTCCTCTTTTCCTCGGCGCCGCCGCTCGGTTCACGGCCAGCTTCGCCTCCTGGCTTCCTTGTGACGTCGTTTCTAATTTCCACCATCGGGAACTTTGTACCCAAAGCCCCGGCCGGGGCCTTCACAGATCACCAGTTTTAGATCGCGGACCTTTGCTGGTCGATTTCCCTTTGGGTTTCGCTGGTTTCGTCGCACCACGAGACCGCGTTGGTTATAAAACATGTCAGAAAAGCTAGGCAGAGTTCACCGCCGCCGCTGGATGTGCTCTGCTAGCTTGCTGCTAGCCAGGCCCACGGGGGACATGCTAGCTTAAGTATATCATCCACTGGATCGGTTTAGGTCGATGTGTTAGCCAGTGAAAACGTTTAATGTATGTCTTAAAATAAAATAAAATAAATAAAATTGACCTTCAGATTGTCCTAGGGAAATATTTGCTTGATTGGCAAGGTAACACAGTGGCAGATTCGCATTATTTAGATACTGCAGTTAGCTAACCTGCGTGCTAGCTTGCTTGCTAGCTACCGTTAAGCTCGGTGGTTGGGCTTGGTGGTGCTGGTGGCTGCAGTTCCACCCATCCCCCGTCTTTATCACCAAAAACAATGGCGGAAACCAGTTAGCTTCCTAGCTGGCCAGTTACCTGGGTCTTTTAAATTGTGGCGTAGTGTTAAAATTTTATTTCGTGGTTTACAAACATTACATATGCTTACAAAACAAGGTTAACACGACCAGCTAGTTAACACGATCACATGACTGATAGCTTACGTAGAGCTTTGATCAAATGTTGGATCCATAAGTTACCGGTTGATTTACAGTCAGCTCAGCATGCCATTACTTCATAAATGTTAGCAGGGGATTGTGTTGTTTTCAGGCGGGTTCCCTTAAGATGTTTATAAGCAGGATGTACTCAAACATCCTGTTTGACAAGTAGTTTCTGTCGCGAGCCATGCCTCACTAGTTGTCTCGCCTTGCAAACTGTTAATAACTTAAAATATCATCACCATGGTGGAGGTCTGTCAGTGATGAACACAAGCATTACAGACAAACATCTACTCTTTAACAACAACAACACTATTCTGCTTCATAAAGTATATAATAAGCCTTGTACTCCTACCTAGCTAAAAACGAATTCAAGCTAATACAACATTCCTGCAATACATTCCTTATATAATGTTAAATTTTAGTTGAAACTGTTTCAGAGAGATGCTTATTCAACTTCATGGTCATTTAGGAGGCTGTAGTTTGTGGTGCTGTTAAACTATATTGTGTTAGGCTGACTAATGTTGCTAATATTTTGTCCAGCTAGTGTATTACAATGCTGGCAGACTAAATGTTGGACACACCTTTCATTATAACACACTACAATTGAACAGCAGTAGTAACTACTGTCTCTCATAAAGGCCACAAATCAGAATCAGCACCTCCCTCAAACAGTTTCAACAAAAACTGAACATTAGGTTTGGCTAGATGTGCCAAATAAATTGGCAACCAAGTGTATCTCATCATTGTATGTTTGTTTGTTTTTTATGGGTAAGAACATGAATAAAAACTATCAAATGATGGGGTTAGCTGTCTTGTTAAGGCACATTTTTCAGCTGAGTCATATTAGGTCAGACATGCTAAGTGTGTTTGGGTGCTGTCATATTTAGTGTGTGTGGGCTGTTGACTTAATGCTCCAGGTATGACAGATACTGCTGATCAGCTCTGGTCACACAAACTGGATCCTGATCCCAGACTGTGCCCAAATTTAACGTCATGGCTGGTGTCACTCTTTTGGGCAAAGGCAGGTTGGGATTTAAGTTCCTTGTTGTATAATGTTAATATACTATCTCACCCACAGACTATGAGAAGACAGAGGACTGAGGTAGTGGTGGAACTCAGAAAGGTAAATACATTTGTGTTATATTGTGCTATCAACTACAAACACCCAATTATTTTCAGTAACTATGACTTTTACAGCTACTTTAAATTCTGGCATTTTATCTGCAGTTTATCTTTGAAATAATGTACTGACAGATGCTGAGTTTTCCTTGTTATCATCAGGAATTTCTGCTGGAATATACATTAAGTGATATTTCTGTTCCCTTTATTACAGAACAAAAGAGACGAACACCTTTTGAAGAGGAGAAATGTGCCCCATGAGGACATCTGTGAGGACTCTGATGTCGACGGAGATTTCAGATCGGTACGGTTGGGCATCTTCTTCTCAAAATGAAGCTTGAAGCTCAACTGTAAATGTCTCAGTAGTCATCCCTTCATGTGTGAAGTGTTGGCACACATCAGACTTACGTATTTTAGGCTAACAACGTCGCAAAAAATAGATAAATCAAGAATCCCACCATCACTAAAGGGTTTGGTGGCATTGCTGGATTAAAATGGCCACTCAGCAGTTCAGAAATTCAATCAGAGTAACTACCTAGCAGTATTGAGAGGGCTGACTCGAAATGGGCTGCTTAGCAATATGTCAACAATGACATGCTGATCTGAGTCACTGCAAGACATTAGAGAGAGGCTTTTGTGCTGGCCAGTCTAGTTTTAAATACTTAACAAACCAATGGCCGCTGTGTGACTGTTTTCAGTCTGTCTAAAATTACACATTGATTGTGTTGCCTTGGGGAAATTAGCTTTTCTTTTTTCTTTTTCTTTTTTTTCTACCCATTTTGTGGTTAGTTCTTTCAAAATGAAACATTTGGGCCTGTTGGGCTTGTTAGACTATGCCCTTTTCTGATGTATCAGATGTTTCACAAAGCCTCACATTCCCTCAGTTTTCTTTTGTTTTTTTTTCTTTTTTTTAAATTTTTTTTTTTCAATCAGCTGCAACTGCTGGCTATCAGAGGCATCGGCCAACTTTATTTGATAGGGTCAGTGCTTGATTGAAAGTGGAAAGTCCCTACCAGAGGCAGCCTACGCTGGGCTCTGAACTCCCTGTAGAGGGCATCAGGTGAGGTTGCCAATTGGCAAATTATCATGTTGAATGCTGGCCTGCTCGTCCAGCGTGCTGACTGTTACACCACATTGGTTCAAGTGAGAATGCAAGTCACTACGTTGTCCTGATGGCATTTCCCAATCATCAGCCTGCCCTCACTGTTCTCGCTTTGGTGACTTTCCTTCCTGCTTTGTCAACTTCACATACAAAAGCAGTTTTAGGGACGACTGTTTTCAGTGCAGAGCAAGAAGTGAACAGATGTCAGCTGACACTCATTTGGTACTGCCAGGCACTCATAAGGATATTCTGATGGCTTTTGTCTGGTGGTTTTTAACAGTGCCGACTTTTTTTAAATTCTTGTGTAACCACCAGTTTAAGGGTTACCTGCTACTGATCATCTTGAAACTCTTGACATTACCTACTTTGTGTGTTCTAAATGTGTGCTTGGTTCTAGACTTATGACTTTCCAAAATGTTTCTTTTTCAGCAAAACACCTCTCTTGAAGCAATAGTACAAGTAAGTAGAAGTTTTATTTATTTATTTTCTTCTACGTCATTTAGCCCGTCTTATGGGCAGTGTATATTATGCATCAAAATTTAACTCTTGTCCTCCAAACTAAACTTAATGTGTTTACAGCTATATTGTAATACAATGTAAATAGGAAGCTGGCTGATCGCTAACTTTAAAAAAAATATTGCTTACATCTGTTTGACAGCATATAGATTCTAGGGATATAATTTATTATTGTAAATGTTGTGTATGACTGTCGATTTGAATGTGTTGTGTTTTTAGAATGCCACCAGTGATAACCAGGGCGTCCAGCTGAGTGCTGTTCAGGCTGCCAGGTAGGAACACACACACACACCTCACACTCTACTGATTATCGTGTCAGTTTACACCAGTAGTTGGATAATTGAATGTTGTTTATTGTCTTTGTATAATCATTTAGTGCCGCATTTCTCATTTTGCAATATTGATGTTCACAATGAATATAAATGTTACTTTTTGATATGTGAAATAGCTAATATTGTCATACATCAATATCAAGACAATGCTGTCACGATTATCGTGGTGTAGCTATTGCCCATGCCACCCAAGCCTAATTTTCACAATGAATAAACCATATTGATGCTATATCATATTGAAGTTTAGTTTGCTCTATAACAGTAGCAGTTTGAACGTAATCCAGACTCGCATCTGGTTTATCTGGTATTTGTGAGCCAGAGATTCTGCACCAGTACACAAATATTTTGTCTTAAGAGGTTCTCTGATTAAAATTGATGGCCTCTTGCGAAATACAGTTTCAGTGTTGAAATTTCAGGGCCTGAATGTTTTTCCAGCTTGGTTAGACAGCTGTGATTTACAGTAAGTCCCGTCTGATTAATGGACATTGTAAATGGCACCGCAGCTCAGTAGTGCAGCACTCCTAAAGTTGGGTCAGGTGCAGCATAAGGTAGCTGAATTCATGAAACATGTTCACATTCCAGGATTTATTTCCTTTTTCTTTGCCTTTTTATTATTTTTTTCTATTGAAGTCTATCCTGCAGCTTTATCTTGGCACTGAAGATGCCGTCACACTGTACCTGATGTTGTGTAATGTTAACACTGGGTCACAAGTAGGCTAAAGTGTCCTGTCATTACTGTAACTGGGGTTGTGATTGATTTTTGATTTGTAGAGATTTCACATTCTTTAGCTGTTTCTCTCTTTGTGTAATTGGTTCTTCTTGTTGGTATGTGTCAGTAAAGCTATGAGTGTGTGAGTAATGGTCTTTTGTTTCCTCTTTGTTTTTGTAGGAAGTTGTTGTCCAGTGACCGTAACCCTCCCATAGATGACCTGATTAAGTCTGGGATCCTTCCTATACTGGTTCACTGCCTGGACAGAGATGACAAGTAAGCAGGCTGTAATTCTTTTTGTTTGCATGTAGCATGGAATCATGCTTTTTCATGTGCGATAATTATAGTACAAATTAGCCGTTTTTCCGGATCATGTTGAGTTTATGTACACTTCAGAGTTATGCAAATGAGCCAGCAGGGTTCAGCCCAGCCTGCATCTGCACGGTGTAGCAGTTATGTCAGTGTGTTCTAGTTTTCACCTTTCAGTAACAGCAGAAATATAAATGACTCATCAGCATACTCTTACTGTTTGACGCCCCTGCTCAATCACACTCACTTTTACCGTTGCCTCTGCGGTCTTTGTCTATCTCTCACCTCTCTACAGCCCATCTCTCCAGTTTGAGGCAGCCTGGGCTCTAACCAACATAGCGTCTGGCACCTCAGAGCAGACCCAAGCTGTGGTCCAGTCCAGTAAGTGCCATTGTATCACTACACATCACTTTTTTCTCTTTCTTTCTCTTGATTGTATTTCAATTTCTTTTCTTTTTTATGTATCTTTCTCATCGTTGCCATGTTTTAAGAATAGACTGTAAAAAATAAATAAATAAATGGACGTAGTGTCCGTGACGTCACCCATAGGTTTCTGAAGAGTTGTTGTGAAGCTCAAAGTGGGCAACTCTGGTAGCTCCCTGAATGGGCAAAGAGGTGGAGCCGAGGTGGGCTGAATGAAGCCTGGTTGATGAAACAACCTAGTGGCAAGGTGGGTGGGTTCCCGTCCTTAATTATGCAGAACTTTATACCTTAATATAATTTAAACGGGTGAGTTATATAAAAATTCACCCCCGTACAGTTGTCCTGAACGGGGAAATTAGCTGTAGAGACCACAACTTTTTTTTTTCTTTTTTTTTTGTACCAGGCTGTAAACATGTTTATTTTTGCTGTAAAGTTGGGCATTTTAACATGGGGGTTAATGGGTATTGATTCGCTTTTGGAGCCAGCCTCAAGTGGCCATTTGAGGAACTGCAGTTTTTGGCACTTTGCGTTGGCTTAATTTGGTTTTAAGGTTTTGAATGCACCAGTGTTGATTTTATATTGGTGGGGTGTGCAGTACACTTTCTAATATAATTATCAATTAATATATGATTATTAAAATGTATCTATTTGGTGGATTGTTATGAAATTAAAGTAAGTAAAAACTGCACATTTACTCTTTTTGGGGACTTTATTTTTGAGAAGTGCTGATTGTTTTTGTTGTGTTGACAACCATATCTTCTTATTTCAGTACTTAGTAAACCATATATTCACATTTACATCAATCAGTTGACCTCACAAATGCACATTTGAAAATTGCACACAAGAATAGCAAATGAAAATGTGTCTGTAGTGCATACGCTATCAATATTTACTTGAATTATTTGGATAGTCATTAGTACTTTCCTTAGCTTTTACTCGGCGAACAAAATTATTATGAAATTGTCTTCTTATGGGTGTTGCGTCCAAAAATTACTAAAAAAATTAATTTATTCAGTCTAATATGTAGCGTGGAATTGCATTTTGCTTAACAAATGCAATCAAAAGGGATTAAAATATTAGGAGTTCTTAAGGATTTTCCTTTTGTAACATTGGGTTTATTCATTCTTTTCCACTTGTCAAAACGGTCTTTAATAGAGCTGCCTGTTTTTCCAACTTGATTTTTGTTTGTCACATGGATGCACAGCAGCAAGCTGGGAAACAACGCAATTGAAACACTTAAATCAGTGAACTTCAGGATTATTAATCTTGACAATACATAACATCATAATTCATGATTAATTATGCAGGCTTATCAGCAAAGTTCAAGTATCTCTGGCTTTGAATGCTTGAATGAAGCATATTTCATCTGTATCTTGAGCTTTCTCTGGTTGCATTTTGTTTTTTTAGATCTGATTTCTAAAGATCTGAATTTGTTTGGGCATTGCTTTATGTCCACATTAAGGAATATACAAGAAAATGGCTGTTAGATATTGTCCTACTCTCCCTCTTCATCTCCTTTTTTCTTAGCATGTTGTGGCTTTTGTCCACGTCTGGAGTCTAGATCTGTCAAGTGGGCATTTAATGATTAAAGTTGTATTAAAAAGTATAACCATTATATCTTCTACTAGGGTGGTTTATAAATTATGTGAGGAACATGCTGTTGTACCTGAATTAAGGCAACACATCAGATCATGAGATGCTCTTTATATGACTGACACCTATCTGTTTCTTTTGTATAGATGCTGTGCCACTGTTCCTGAGGCTGCTTCACTCTCCTCACCAGAATGTGTGCGAACAGGCTGTCTGGGCCCTGGGCAACATCATAGGTGAGTTCCTGTTCGTGTGACTATGAGTGTGTGAAATAAACAGTCAGTCCCGAGACGACATGCGCTCCATCTGGGTGTTTGTGTGTGTTCTTTGCAGGTGATGGTCCTCAATGCAGAGACTATGTGATCAGCTTGAGTGTGGTCAAGCCCCTACTCTCTTTCATCAGTCCCTCCATCCCCATCACCTTTCTCCGCAATGTCACCTGGGTCATGGTCAATCTGTGCCGCCACAAGGACCCTCCACCACCCATGGAGACCATCCAGGAGGTGTGTATGTGTGTAGAGGAAGAGGGCGAGATTCAGTCAGCAGTACACGTGTATGCTAGATTGCTGGGGAACATGGGTGTTTATGGAAAGGCACTACTTCAGTAAAGCCAGTGAGGGATCACACATCAGTCTTCTTCGGTTCATACATTTTCAGAAGCAAGATATCCTGACTCATGAATGTGAAAGATAAAACATGTCCTTTCTTTCTTGTATGAAACTCCCAAAGGTACAGGTGTGTTGAAAAAGCCATCAGGTCAAAAGATAAGAGAGAATGCTACATACTGTCTGAAGCTCGCAGCTAGAATATTTTATGAATATAGGAAAACCAAAAAGGATCTTACTCATATCACTGAGGTCAGGTCCATCCTGAGGAACATCCATGTTAAATCAAGAAAGGTGTCTTTTTAATAAAATAAAATAGTTTTACTTTTGACAGTGTATAGGATCTCTTATCTTTAGGCCTGATGGTGGATGCAAAATAAAGCTGGTTTACAGTGATGTGTTCATCTCTGCTGCATGTAAGTGCCTCCACACCTCTCCTAAAATCAAAAAAAGAGATGTGTATATTGGGTGATGTTTTGGCTGGAAGAGAGAGGCTGAGAGGAAGATCTCCATCAGTGGGCTACCTAAGCTGGTTAAATAAGAGAAAATTTTGTGTGTTGCTTTTATGTTCTTAAATGAATTAACATGTAGCAGTTGATGCGGAGTACAGGGTCATGCAGCTGTCTCTAACTATAATTAAGCCTTTATAGATCACTTGATGTTTTTGTAGTCATTTTCTCCACCTAATGACCCCACCTGCCTTTTCTTCTTTTCATTTCTTCTCTCAGATCCTGCCAGCTCTCTGTGTACTGATCCACCACACTGATGTCAGCGTGAGTAGACTGATTTATTTTCCAGTTGTTTGAAGCATGCTGTGGTGCCTTGGGCCTCGCTTAACTATTAGCAGTGCTATATTCCCACAAAATAAATCCCTGTTAAATTATTACTGCCTTAAGAAGTTGTACAGGAATGTATTTACTTTCTTCTTTGCTGCCTCCAGATCTTGGTGGACACTGTGTGGGCTCTGTCTTATCTGACTGACGCTGGGAACGAGCAGATCCAAATGGTCATCGACTCTGGCATCGTCCCTCATCTGGTGCCACTGCTCAGTCACCAGGAGGTCAAAGTTCAGGTATGAAGAGACACCAGGCATGAGGCTGATTATACTTAGGATTAAATTGATTAAACTTATTTTGGTATTTAGTTGTATTAAACATGCTGGTGTTGCCTGTAGATGTTTTAACAACCATTACAGAACTGCATCAGCGCCATACAGAGATTATAATGCCTAAAATAAATCAAAACAACCAACCAACTGCTACCAACTCTGTCAATATTGTATCACAACATTGGTGTAACTTCAAACATGAGAAAATACCAGTTCACACTAATAAAGATGCTTAGTCCAATTGTCATTGCGATTGGACTTTTTCCACCTATCAACTTGTCTAGTGAGACTTCTTCTGAGTTTTAGCTATGCGCTACAGCAAACATGCGTATCTAGGAAACACGATCTATACATAAAATGTAATATAACAATTTCACACTCCTTCTCCACATTCAGACTGCTGCCCTGAGGGCCGTTGGGAACATAGTGACTGGTACAGATGAACAGACCCAGGTGGTGCTCAACTGTGATGCTCTCAGCCACTTCCCTGCACTCCTCACACACCCGAAGGAGAAAATCAACAAGGTAATACATTCTCTATGCTCCTCCTCCTCCTACACATGTACACGTCCCTTGTCGATCTCAAACTACTGCAAGATGTGTAGTCTGGAAGTGATGAAATCAGAGACTTGGTGCTAGTACGAATGCTGTGTGAAAGGTATAGACGGGACAGATAGCTATGTGTAGCAATTCACAACATGGAGAATCTTGAGGATGAAGAAGACGAAGAGGACCTCAGTGGCTGGCTAATTAGTGAGACAGATTGGGGGGTTGGGGAGGAGGGTTGTCTGTGTGCATGTGATTGAATGCGTGATAGCATGGGTTGGTGGCCAGAGGGTGCTGAAGACCATGTGTCTCTGCTGATATCGGAGTGCATCTGAGACCAGTCACTTGAAAATGAGGCCCCCTTTTGTGACCTGGACGATGATTAGAGCCTCAACACCGCCCTTGCCCCGCCCACAGCAGTCTTGTCTCGACCAGAGGTCCTAACTCACAGAGTGGACCTCTGGGTTCTGATCCAGTTTAGACACACACTCATTTTTGACAAGTGTGTTAGCCCTCAACAAGAGGGATGACTATCTGTCATGTTTCATTCTCATCAAAGTCTTTAGCAGGCGGTTTCTCTGACAAATTCTTACTCTAGTTGAAGGTGTGACGCAGTAAAATCACCTGGGTTCTGAAAACCTGTATATACACTTAAACCACCCATGGCGCGACTGCCCATATCCACAGTACAAAACTTTCACAGACTCTTGTATTTGTGCTTTTTGTCCTTTAGGAGGCAGTGTGGTTCCTGTCCAACATCACAGCCGGCAACCAGCAGCAGGTGCAGGCTGTCATTGAAGCCAAGCTAGTTCCCATGATCATTCACCTGCTCGACAAGGTGTATATGCATCTCTCTTTATAAACTGTGTGAAATACAAGTGGATCATGTATTATTACTTTTGGAGAGCATATAGGGAAAACACTTTGAATATATATAAATGTGTTTTTATTTGTTTGTTTTTTTTAGGGTGACTTTGGCACACAGAAGGAAGCAGCCTGGGCCATCAGCAACCTGACAATAAGTGGGAGGAAAGATCAGGTAAGAATATTAGTGCCTAATATATGTTAATCTGATTGTTTCTCTCTGGTTGGAATAAATATATTCTTTTTGCGCATGTTTGCCCCACGTGGGGTTAACATTAGGTGACGTGAACAAGTTTCCAGTAGGGACAGAAACATGGCGGTAGCAACACAAAACCAGTCTGTGGCTGATACAACTTTTTTGTTGGAGACCGTGTTGCATTCACATGGATTCAGGCAGCCAACAGACGGACAGCTTCTGGACGGCACGGGAAAAACAAACAGTCAGACGGAATGGCAGGACGGCAAAACGAAACACGCATGTCAATATGTTGCTATGGTCATGTCTGCTGCACAACGTTAATAGCTAGCCAGATAGCTTGCTAAGCTAATATAGCATAACACACTTTCCATATTATCTACCTGGTATTTCACCCAGCTCTGTGCTGATCACCTAATTTTACCGTCTTGTCCAAATAAATGATTTCCGGTTTGCCATCTACCGTCTGACTCCATGTGAATGCAGCAAGGATTGGAACTTTAGAGCATGTAAACGCAAATCTTATCGGATCACTTTATTTTACATCCATGTAAACAGTTAAGTTGCAATCTCTATTCAGAATGATTTCATTCGGGTTAAAGAAATGTTGTCCATGTAACCGCAGCTATTCTCTCTCTGCTTGCCTACAGGTGGCACACCTGATTGAGAAGCAGGTGATCCCTCCATTCTGCAACCTGCTGACAGTGAAGGATGCCCAGGTTGTGCAGGTTGTTCTTGATGGCCTCAGCAATATCTTGAAGATGGCAGATGATGAGGCTGAAACGATTGCTAACCTTATTGAGGAATGTGGAGGTAAGTTCTGCTTGTACCATCAAGGTTTTATCATGTTTTGTATTTACTAGTGCAGTGCCTGTTGGGAACTGTGATTGGTTGGCCTCCAGTATTGCTGCTTGCAGCTTTCTCGAGAGCCGCTCATCCGAACAACTTCACACTGCACTTACTTGGGTCGTCAGCAATACACCCGGCAAGTGTGAAGTCGATCGGGTGAACAGTTGTTGAGAAAATCAAAGGACAGACTGACAGAGATTCCTTCCGTTTTAGTTAGTTTAATATTAGGTGTTCATGCGTTTATTGAATGGTGTACAATTTGTTCTTTTTGTTCCTCAGGTTTGGAAAAAGTGGAGCAACTGCAGAATCACGAAAATGAAGATATCTACAAATTGGCATACGAGATTATTGATCAATTCTTCTCATCTGATGATGTAAGTTACAAGTAAATTAGTTAAAGCTGATTTTGTCACTACAGTTTAAATCATCTGTCCAGTGGTGGTTTTCTTTCTTTTTACTCTTTCAATAGTATTGCTGTACACATTTCACTATTTTACTTTTTTTTTTTTTTTTTTTTTTTTTTTTACATTGAAGTTAATGGGCAAAAGTGTTGAAAGATATACATTGAAGATCGAAAGATAACTCAAGTTAAAGGTGGCATTTGGTATTTGACTTGTCATGTCTGCTGTACATTGTTAACGCCCTGTTGCTTCGTCTTTTCATTCAGATTGATGAAGACACCAGCCTGGTCCCAGAGGCCATCCAGGGCGGAACTTACGGCTTTAACTCAGCCAACGTGCCAGCCGAGGGATTCCAGTTCTAGAAGGCATCTGGGGTATTCTGGAGTTTTGTTCACGATGCAGCACTCTGTTCAACATAAAAAAATTAGGAGAGAAAGAGCGAAAGAGAGCGAGAGTGTGAGAAATTTGATCCATTGTGCTTGGCTCGTGGGATCCATGGCTGCATCTTATCTGAGAGAAAAATGTGTGGATTTCATTTGGCATTCCAGGGGAACCAGCCCAAATGAAGTTTGAGATGGCGAGTGGGTGCGAGTGAGAATGAGTGGCTACATGTTGCAAAAAAAGCAAAAACATCTACATCGAATGCGTCGAGAGACATGCCGACATAACTTCTGTGTTATTGGAGCTGTCGTCTTCGGAAAACTACTTCAAATGACAACAAAAACTCGATGTCTGCCCGGGGAGAACCAAGGACATCCAAAAATAAGAAATCAAGAGATCTTAATACAACAAAATGCAGCAATGAATATAACTATAATTATGAACTGAGATGAACCACAAACCATCACAATTCTGCGGTCCTCCGACTAGAGAGGGCGCCACCCTTAATGTGCCCCTCCCCCAATCGGCCACGCTATCAGACATGTGTGTGAATGGACCCATTGTGTATGAATGTCTGGACTCAGTGCTGAGGAGCCAGGTTCATCTCCTCCAACGAAACGCCCCAACAGGGCACCATCCTCTCCCCCTGGTGGGCGGGGCCAGGAGTCCGGCTGCGCGTGTCGCATGTGCGAGAGAATGGACGGATGAGTTGTGTGTGCTTGGCTGCGTGCGTGACTGGGAGTATGCAAGACTGGGTGAGAACGCATGCAAAGACGGGAAAAAAAAAATACAAATACAACATCTGAAGAGAAACAAAATTGAGAAACGCACCAATGAGGTTAGCAAAGGTTTCAGGAAAGAAAATTCTGCCTTTGAAAGAGGCTGATCCTCAAATCCCTGAAAGGAAGAACGTTGGATATGAAAAAAAAAATCATCGTCATCACAAAGATTATTCTTTTGTTTTGAATTATTGTTAAGTTAGTATTAATTGACACTGGACAATGCTATTGGCAGGTGTGGAGCAGAAGTGCATTGTATTAAGATGCATTTGGTGGCTTGTTGGCTTTTCTTTTTGCCTCCAGTGTGTTCCTTTTTATGATATTTTTTATTTTCAGCTTTTAGTTTCATTGCTTCTGTATAGGTGATTGACGACGATCGTATTCCACCCTCACACCAGAACCCTAACCTACGCACCAGACATGGGCTTGATGCTGTGAAATTCTGACACCATCACTATAAATCAACCAAATGACCTGTTCCCCTTGTGACACTTCATTCTTTTTCCTTCAATTTACAGCAAAATCACTGCTTTGCAGTATTGTTGCCATAGCTCTGACTTATCACCAAGGGAGAAGAGAACAATGGCCATTTCACGTAGGATTGTGAATCATAACCTTTGCATGTACTAAACTATAGCACAGTTATTTTTTAGGGTATTTTAGTTTCTTTAGGCTGTGGATACAGTGTAATTTTCATTTTAAGTAAAACTGTGCTTAAATGTTACATGTTTCCCCTTCCCTTACCCCTCACTAGTTTCCGATTTGCTAAATCTATCGTTTTGCACATGTACTGCAAAGTGAGGCCTGAAATCTTTCTGAAGGTGTGTTGGTCGGTTTCATAGGTTTTGACCTGCCAACAACCTTTACATTATGCATCACTCAACCACAATCTTTGTTGTCTTTCTAGAGTAATCCAATGATGCTTTTTAGTGATACTTGAGAAAATAATGACTTTATTTCAGGAGCAGCAGTAATGAATCTGCTAATGTGTCTCAGCTAAACTAAGAGGGGATTTAACATACCTTTTCTCAAGGTCAAATGGTGTCCCACATGTCAGATTGGAGTTGTCCTAAGTGGGTTCTCCTGAATAATAAATAAACCCATGAACAAGTTTGCTGTACCTTTAGTACCTTGCAGAGTCCTTAGCCCCATGCTCCTCTTTCCTCTTATACCAGCTAGGTGTACAAGCTTACCCTTACCCATTTTTTGTGTTAACTTCAAACACTGTAGTAAATGATTACACTTTATGCTCATACACCTTCTGTTGAACATAGGGGTATTTTTTGCAGCATTCCTTGTTAGCAAACATGTGGTTTCAAATCTAAAGTTAAGACATGGAAGGGGGAAAAAAGGGTTGTTTGCCCAAAAACCTTTTTTTTGGGAGATAGGCTACAGGATAGGTAGGTTGTCTAAGAGAAAATAAATAGTGAAACCCAAATCGAGAGACTGTGTGTGTGTGTGGTCTGTTGTGAAGAAGTGATGTGATTAATCCTTGTGCGTTTATTTGCTTGTTTTTCCACTTTTAAAAAAAATCTGTAAAACAGCGAAATGCCTGTTACTCTCAACGGTTCAGCCTGTGTTCAAATCGAGAAACGGTGGAGACTGATTGGCCAGGGAGACCGTTTATCCGCATGCGTACTTCGAGAAATAGAAATGATGCTTTCGATAACTGTCGGACACGTAGCGGTAATGACGGGCGGAGTACATTCATACGAACAAAAGTTCCAATATTTAATTATTTCAAGGTTGAAATAATTTAGAAAAAATAAGGCGTTACATAGGCGAGCGATATATATGTAAATGTCCGTTTATTTGCAGAAAGAAAAGCAAGACTTCATCTACTTAAGTCTGAAAGCGTCAAACATAACAAATACATTATCGTATGTTCTACACAAGCATTTGGCTGTGCTGTAAACGTTTGGTGCGTTTTCGTGCTTCTACCTCCTGCTGTTCTCAGCACTAGGACTTTACTGATAGCACTTTAAGGCAGCACGAGAAGGAACAGGAAATGAAAGCTCTGTTTTGGACAGACACTTTGCGCTTTGCTCCGAGCAGACGGTGAGTTTTTAACTGAAGATTTCTCGCGTTAAACATCTTTAAAAATTGTTTACGTTGAGTCACCAAGACTAAAACGAAGACATGATAACAAATGGTTGACAGGTCGTTGATAAAGTAGACGCAAATACTGTAACGTTAAAATGGCTAACGTTACTAGTATTTAAGAGTGTAAATAAATATAAAGGGGACAATTTATTATGTGGACACTACAGTTTCTGGTTGTTTGAGGTGTCGCCGAATTTACGCTCCATGACCCACAAATTGAGAGTTTAACGTTATTGGTTTGTCATCCTGTGAAAGAAAAGGGTGACCGGCGCGGCTAGCCTAACTTTTTGATTTAATAAAACAATGTTATGGACCGACGCAACAGTTGCCTGCAAACTTAACCTGTCCGGCTAACGTTGCGAAATATTTGACAAATCACAGTAAAGAGTAAAAAAAAGTGTCAAGTTTTAAATATACCTATTACATACGTGGATATGACTAAAATTAACTTTACAACGAGCTTAATTGATAATATTGATCGGGCGGCAGGTCACCTGTTACCTGATTGAATCAGGGCGCCTGATCGGCTGCAGTTTGACTCCATGATTGGATCAGGTTTTGGGGACAGTTGCACAACTAAACAGCCTGTCCTGACCACGAAGTGTGTGTCTGTGCATGTGTGTGTTGGGACTGGGTGGGTGCTGGCGTAGGGCCTCCTATTGTCACGGCGGTGCAGGCTGTAACTAGAGGAGAGAACAACACACACACACACACAACGTCTAATAGGAGCTGAGCCGGGTTTTGGCTGTTCTCTTGTTTTCCAGTAAAAGATCTGCTCTTCCACACAATGAAGTAATCCCTATTAGTTTAACGTCCTAATATTAATAGGGGAGGCACGAATCATACACTCAGTGGTCAATTTATTAGTTACCCCTGTAGAATCTAATGCCATCCAATACAATACATTTGTTTAAAAAATGTCAGAAAATATAGGGAAAATGCCTATTTTTCCTCTTCAAATGTCTGGCTAACAATCCAAAACCCAAAGATTTTCACTTTATTGTCATATGACAAAAAGAAAGCATCAAATCATCACACATTTGAGAAGCTGGGACCTTCAAGTGTTGCTTGGAAAATGAATGAAACAATTAATTATTGAAATAGTTGGTGATGAATTTTCTGTTGATTGACTCCCAAAGTAGTCACCAGGTTATATTCACTTTACAGTTGCAGCAAGTTAATGTATTTTGCTGAACAGGTGCAACACGTAGCTTTTCATCCATCCCGCTGTCCTGAGCCTGGCCTCTAGTCTCCACCATGGACAACCTAGAGGAGGACCTGACGTGCTCTGTGTGCTACTCTCTGTTCTCGGACCCGCGAGTCCTGCCGTGCTCACACACCTTCTGTAAGACCTGCTTGGACAACTTGCTACAGGTGTCTACCAATTATTCCATCTGGCGTCCGCTCCGCCTGCCGCTAAAGTGCCCCAACTGTCGCAGCGTGGTGGAGCTGCCCCCAGCGGGCGTAGATGCTCTGCCCACCAACGTATCTCTGCGGGCCATCATCGAGAAAGTAGGAGAGAATCACTTGTGTTCAACAGAAAAATGTACCCTTTCACTATGTACCTGTCTGAAATCCTCTTATTGGGCAATACTTTGCTGCTTCAGTTTGTGCTGATCTGTCTTGCATGTCTGTTCGCTCATCTGCTGTGTCAGTACCAGAGCGACAGCGAGCCGCGACCCCCTTCCTGTCAGGAGCACCACAGGCAGCCTCTGAACATGTACTGCATCCAGGATCGGCAGCTGATCTGTGGGCTGTGTCTGACTGTCGGGCAGCACCAGGGCCATCCCATAGATGACCTGCAGGCGGCATTCATCAGAGAAAAACAGACGCCATCGCTACTGCTGGCCAAACTCTCTGAGTGTAGATGGGCACAGGTAGGGAATCTTGTCAGTGAGGCCAGAGTTGGGGCAAATTCATGTGGAAAGATACTCCTGTGTGTTAATTTTGTGCCAATGCAATTGATATGTGGAAATCTGTTTAACTAAATGTTCCTCTCTCCCTCTGTTAGTTGTGTGAGCTGGGGGAGCAGCTGGAGCAGGAGAAGGTCCGCTGTGAGGGTCTGGTGAGGCAGGACAGACAGGAGGTCAATCAGTTCTTTCAGACGCTGGAGGTGGTGCTGACCAGGAAGAGACACGCCTACCTGGAGGCCTTGGATAAAGCTGGTACGGAGGTGTCCCGGGCCTACGACCCACTCATCCACAGAGTTAAGGAGCTACAGGTATGTTTCAGGGCTAATGGCTGAGTTACATCAAGTCATCATCTTCACACATTTAATGACTGTTTCCCATAAACTAGATGCTTAGGCATGGACAGGTAATCACAGGAAATGACGCATTTTGGGATTTTTTTAATTTACCAGATCTCAGTGGATGAACTCCAGATGCTGGTGCTCCACTTATCATCCTTATGACTTGCGAGCATTTGCGTCACCGCATGACTCAAGACAACTGTATAATTTCAGCGATGGTTGTGTGATACTGTGCATTGGCAACTTAGCACCATATCCACTGAATGTTTATTTAACTACGAGGTGAGGCGTCCATCTTTGTTTGGTTTTCAGGCACCTCTAAATTATTTAGCGGCATGTTGGATATATCAGAGCTTTTGGAAAAGAACGTAGTTCCCCTGTCGCAATTACGACTTGGGTGTTGACATTATCGCTATTTATGTCAGAAACTAGTAATTACTGCATCTCCCATATGACGTTTATTTATGATCTTGAAAACTGGGAGATTTAATTGTGGTTAAAATACTTCAGTGTGTTTTATATTATGGTGTATAGCATGGCAACCAATGATTATTTTCATTATTGATTGTTTAGTCTATAAAATGTCAGAAAATAATGGAAAATGCCCGTCACAAGTGGAGTCCAAGGTGACAATACATTGGTTGTTTTGTCCGACACTGTCCAAACCATAAAAATATTTAAAATTATATAAAACAGAAAAAAGCAGCAAATGTTCCCTATTTTAGATGATAAGTGACATGAAGAATTAATTGATTATCGGATTGTTGATTAATTTTCTGTTGATTGATTAATCGACTAATCGTTTCAGCCCCACTGGTGTCCCATTGTGGCAATAACAGTCTTGTTTCCTGCAGGAAGAACAGTTGGACCTGGTGTCCTTGGGATCATCAGTAGAAGAGGAGGACTCGCCGCTGGTCTTCCTGGAGCAGGTGCATTTGTTCAGAGAGAGGGTGGAGGAGTTTATTAAAACCCCTCTGCCCTCAGTGATAAACCTCTCCGTCACCCCGCGGGCAGCAGAGCACCTCCAGCAGCACTGGCCAGCTGTGACCATTGGGAGCCTGGAGGAAGCACCTGTCCCTAAGGTGTGCTGCTGTGCCAGATGTGGCAGTGTGGAAGCTGGTGTGGAGGCTGAAACTGGGAGGGATGAGTCTGACCGCAGGGTGCGGGACACGTGGTGTCAGCTGCAGCCTACTTCTTCTGTGGTGCTGCTGGGGTTGCTGCTGCTGCTGGCAGCGCTGTGGGTCAACCCGGTCGGAGGGGCGTCACTTGGCTTCTCTCTGCTCTCTCAGTTCAGTCAGTTAGTCCACGGTCTGAGCAGCGAACTGATCACATCTGTCTGGGACACGGCGGGGTCAGCATACACAGTGATGGAGGCCACTGCAGAAAGATGGAGCACTCACCTCTCCTCCGTGGGTGAAAAGGCCTTCCAGCAGCTTGCTGCCTTATTTAAATCTCTAACATCCTACTGAAAGAGACCAAACAGGATAAATTGATACAACAAAAAGTATCACTATAAAATTTAATATAACAAATATTAAAGTTAATTCAACTAAAAACAGATTGAGTAGGAATAACTTCATCTGAGGGTGGATTTTTCCCTTTAGCCTCTCTTTAAAGATTCCCAGGGGTCCTATGCAGATTAGGGGGAAGCAAGAGATATGATTTGCTCATTTCAATACTTGAGAACTGCACAGAAAATGTTAAAACACAGTTATAAAGTTCTTTTAAAAAAACTGAGCAGTTTATGTATCCGTAAATGTTTTTATATATTGAATTGTGTAATTGTCAAGTGTTATGTTCCTCTTTGGTGTGTATTATTCTAGGTTATGGTCATAATGCCTAACTAATAAGCTTTTTTCAATATCACTACAGTTTGCAAAGTGGAAAGGTGTTTGGTATAGACATATTAAATTGGTGCCTAGAGACTTACCTTTCCCATCATGCAGTGGGACATTTCAGTAGCTTTCCCTGCACAGGACATCAGTACAGCTACACATGTACTGTATTTCCTTACACAAGACTGAACGTCAGAGCCCGGTGAGTGGAACCAGACACAGTGGACCTGACTTCAAGAGTCCACAGATCATGTTGCAGTGATGCACAGCTCTGAGCGGCTCCCTTGCTGTGCCTTTACCTTGCACCACTTAATAGCCTTACTGTAGTGGACTGTAATTCCACCAGGATCAATAGGTCGCGGTTAGGACAGTGCTCTTTTACGGTCTATTTTAAAATTAGTAGACGTTGGAAAAGTTTTACCATTCCATCCCACAAATGTTACTTTATTTTGCTCAAGCAGACCTCATCCTTACTGAAACAGTGTCATATCAGTATGTTGCATTCCTAAGTATAATGTACACAGGTAGGATATTATGTTACTGCAAGTGTCACAGACTGAACATCATCGCATTTTGATGTCAGCAATTTCTAACAAATGTACTGTTACCCAGACCTGTTGTATTTTTTCCTAAACTTCCTCTATTTTAAAAAAGTCATAATAAATTTGTTGAAACGTCTTTAGTTTTTGTAGTATTCATCATTTTCTAACGCCATCTGTGTGCCAGTGTGAGATGGCATACAAGTTAATTAGTGTTGCAGTATGTCTAAAAGTGGTGCAGTGAACTTAATTAAGTGATGCTTGCTACAATTGCCTTTGTAGTGTGAAATATGATGTCCAAGCCATCACGACCTCAGAGCAGAACATTACCAGTGTTCACACATCAGTTAAATCACGACTGTTTATGCTGGTCCTGCACAAGTTGTATTCAAATAATTATTTTAAATATAGCCTATTGTGCATAATATCTATAATTCTTATCCCTTTTGACTTGTTTTTATTACTGGGATACTTAAATTGACAGTTTTAGAAATTTACAGCCTGCCAAGTTACAAAAGATGTTATTACATTTTATGTGCACAAAACAATTTGTTAAAAGGTCCAGTCTTGGCAGAAAGAGAATACTTTGTTTTCATTACCTTAAAATTAAGCCGTTTTTAAATCGACATAGGGAGTGGGTTCCCTTCCACGGAGGTCACCATGTTGCACCGCCATGTTTCTACAGTAGCCTAGAATGGATTAACTAATCACTGGCTCTATATAGGGCAGTTTGCATTTTTTGTGAGTTTTGTGGCCACCGTAGTTTCTCCACGCTTGGAAGGGGAGGGTGAGGCAAGTGATATTCCAATGGTTGCAATTTCACCGCTAGATGCCACTAAATACACACACCTTTAACAAGTTACAAAAATATATTTTGGGGCTTCAGGGACTCTAATCAGTTTAGAGTGACTGACAAATATTGTGTTTGTACTTAAATAGTACAAACAGTATAGTTAATTAAAAATATATTCACAAACTTTGTGAGTGGTAATGCGTGTGTCTGCATTAAAGAAAATATCTTACCAGAAAACATTTATTGGTTCAGATAGTAACAAAGAATAGCAGCATTTCATTGTAAAGGACAATATAAAAATACATAAAAAATATTTACAAGGTGTGTGAAAAGGAAAGTAAAACAGCAAAGCTATCCCTCCGAGGTTTAGCAGAGGTTCCTCAGGTTTAAGCAGTGACAGCATCGTGCTCTTTAAACACGATGGTCTTGGGGTTGATTCCCACACTCTTGGTGGTGTTGTGAGTTTTGTAGATGCCGATGAGACGATCAGCGATCTCAAACATGTTGTTCCTCAGAGAGATGATGATGAACTGAGCGTTCTTCGTTTGCTCCTGCAGAGATGAGGGAAAGGGGAAAGAAATTGAGATTTGAGATATTCGTCTGGATTGAGTTTTATATACCTTAAGAATTAAGTGAAGATTTATCCAATGGACACAGTGGAGGCAAACAGTTACAGGCTTAGTACTTTGTTTTGCTCCAGTTCCCCAAAACAGGTATTTTTCTGAACACTATTATTCCAGTGTTACACAACAGAAACACTGAGCTCTTGTGAGTCAGCGATTACTGCACTGATTAGCTCCACAGTTCTTAAAATTAACTGGCTAATGCAATTTAGTTGGATCACTGTACCATCCAACTGCACCCCCTGGATTCAGTGCATTACTCAAGGACACTAAAATTAGGCAGGTGTTTGCCAATAACAAGGCTTTTCATGACTTACGTGTTACACCACTTTGCTACAAAAAAAGTACTTTGAACTTAAAAGAGAGAGAGATAGAGATGTTGAACCCACAACTTTAACAATTCACCACACAGCTTGTCTCATCGCCTAATACACAGGTCCATACTTACATAAATGTAACAGGCCACAATGGAGACGTTCTTGAAATCAAGAGCAGCATCTATCTCGTCCATGAAGTAGAGCGGTGTGGGTTTGTAATGGTGCAGCGCAAACACTAGTGCCAAGGAGCTGAGGGTCTTTTCTCCTCCTGACAGGTTAAAGATCTTTTTCCAGCTCTTCTTTGGAGGACGCACACTAGAGAGAGTGAGAAACAGAAAATCAGTGCTCAAATAAAAGGACAGGATTTATGTCTAGAAAAGAATACGAGTCAACAGGAATCAACAAAATGTGCCATTAAGCTCTGACCTATTTTTCTCTTCTTACCTGAACATGATGCCCTCAGAGAAAGGGTCTAAACTGTCCACGAGCTCCAACTCTGCATCGCCACCCAGTGTAAGCATCTGGTAGTTTTCCTTCAGTTTGTTTGTGATCATGTTGAATCCAGTCATAAACTCATTGAGGCGCTGTTTGCGCAGGTCCTCGTAGCCACGTTTGAATTGGTCCCTCTCTGTAGTGATCTCGTCCAGCTGAGCCACACGCTGCAGGTACAGCTCCTCCTGAACACACATTGACACATATTGAAATCGTTACTCAAGTGTGTTTCCTTTAATTCTAAACAGGATTTCATAATTATTTTTCCACCACGCCTCACTTTTTAAGGGCATTAAAACTCAAGAAATAGCTTACAATCACAATTAGAAATTTGCCTCACTGTTTATTTGCTGTGAACTGAAGAAATACTTCCAGTGTAAGATTCATTAATGACAAAATTTGTGAACCATATTTGTGCATACCTTCTTCTTGTACTCTGCAATGGCCCCGAGGTTGGGCTTCATCTGAGCACACTGGGTCTCTAACGTGATCATCTTGTTGATGATGATGTTGGGATCTGAGATTTCTGCAAGTTCAGCAGAAGTAAGAACCGGAAGTTCCTCTGCTGGCTTGTCCTCAATGGTATGAAGAGTCAGCTTGGTGGCCTGAAGAACATAACCCAGAATAATTAACACTCAGTCAGACACAACAGTCAAAAATATAATTAATTTACCCACACATTTGCTACACATCATCAATGTGAACAGAACCATCTTTAACTTCCAACAATTCAATAAATTAAAAGAAATGATGGTTAAATACAAGCCTTCAGGACAGGACACTCATTGACAGCCAATTCAAACAAGTGGATGAATTATTAGTAAGTTAAACAATTAGAACAGTGTCAAATAGAAGCAGAGCCCCAAAACTAAAATGACTAAAATAACATAAGCAGTGAATTATTATAAAATTATTTTCTTTACATTGTTTTGAAGGATTGAGGAAGAAAAGTTAAGTACATGAAGCAGTTATTGCTTGTGTTTGTTACTCTATTGGTCCAATTTTTAGCAATGTAGCTTAGCTCCCAGTTCTCAACAATTACTTTGGCGAGTATAATGTCATCATTACTAATAGAACCTGCAGCCAGTTACAAAAATAAAACCCAGGTTGTACTTGAATTCACACATACATCACATTCATGTCCTTCCTCACCCACCTCTTTCTGCCAGTGCTTGATCTTGTTGTTGTGTTCAGTGATGGTGGTCTCGATCTGTTCAATGCGGAGCCGGACGCTGAGGGACTCCTCCTGCAGTGCGTGCTCCTGCTGCTGCAGGACCTTTATCTCCTTCAACACCCCCTGATACTGCTCCTGCACCTCAGGTAGTGCGGCCTAGAGGGAAAAAGGAAAAAAACAAAAAAACAGTGGTTCTCAAGTTATTTCAGTTTACTTAAAATGTATTTAGATGTGGTGATTTTACACAGCTACAGCAAAGCACAGTTGATGAGTATTAATGTGATAAGAGTTTCTTTAACTTAAAAAAAAAAACTATTAACTTTTTAAACCCTGAATTATCAATTATCCCCACATACACAGAAATCCAATAGAAACCGCTTGTATACTTTACTTAAATTGTTCTTACAAGGTACAAAGCAGGACAGCAACAACTTTTAAACACTTTGGTAGGTGTAAACAGTTTCTTTTGATTAAAAAGGGTAAAAATTCATATTTCAACACTGTATTAACAGTTGATTGTATTTTCCTTTGTGGGACTAGCTATCTACATTGCAAGAAGACCAGTTTACAATAAACTGCTGTCAAGAATGTCTTCTTAGAGCAGGAAACTACTACTTATGGATGTATTGGTATAAAATATCTGGACATTTTCTGTGAAAATCTGTAAAAAACCAAAACAATGAGCCTTAAACATATAGTGAATAAAGAGTGCCAACCTCAGCCTCCTGACAGGCCTTCATGACCTCCCCGGCCTCGTCTTCCAGTTTCTTCAGCTGTTCTGTGAGTTCAGCCATCGACTTCTCATTCTCCTCCAGCTCACCCTGCACACGATTCACACTCTCCTCCCACTTCTTCAGGTTGCTGCAGAGGATGGACAGCAAAAGACACAGATATTAGCCTCTGTCAGAGTAGCAGTGGTTAATATCTGTGTGAGTGAAAAACTACTGATAATGTCAGGTTCAGTCTTGCAAAACAAAACTGTTAGAGTTACTGCTAAAGAGCAACCGTGTTGTCTACATGGTTACAAGGATCTCAGCTCAGTAACCATTTTTCAAGTTTTAGCATCAGGATCTGATGTTTATCACAGCTAACCCACTCTAACACCGTGTCTACACAGGAGGAGTAACGTGAGCAGCTTGTCAGCAGAGCAGCAGCAGCAGCTTCAGTGCTCCATCTGTGTCTACACAGGATGTGTTCAGGTACAGTATTGAGTGTAGGTCACCCGCATTTTGGCAGCACTCAGAGCCCAATACACAATCACCATAGTAAAGCATGTAAAATGGGGAAAAAAAAAAAAAAAAAAAAAATAGACTTGAAGCATAAAAATATGCTTCAGGTTGCACTTACGTGAGTAAAACGCAGGCCATAATGCGGCCTGTGTAGACAGCTAGATTGATTAAAACAAAATGCCTGAGATGGACAGCTGAAAAACGCTGCTGACATGCTTTCTGTGTAGACATGCCATAAGATGATTAAATTGCAAGTCATACTCATGTCAAATAGGGTTTTGTCCACACTATTGCCTTCAGATTGTTGTCTAAAAGTTTCAATATAGCTAAATGCACATCTCAGCTATTCAAACTGACAGATTGTTCTATTTCTGTTGTCAGACGACTGTACGAGGTTAAAGTAGTGTTTTGACAAATACTACTTTCTAAACAAGGCTAACAGTAATCCCTGCACTGCTCTCTCACTCAAATTAATATGGTATGCCTGTGAAGTCACCGACATAAATAGAAATATAGATCAATGGCAACACCTGTGTGATGAGGCATACTGAAAATTCAGAGGAGATAAAATGCATCTCAAAATTTGAAAAATGCTGGCTTAGGCCGTTTCTCCAGTATGAAGACGTTCCATGTAGGCTCCGTTCATTTTGCACAAACATTGCAGTCGTATACATAACTGTGCCATAATGGTTGAATGATCTGTGGCCTTTTCCCCTTCTCACTGTTGTGGCAGTGGGGCTGGAGAACAGTAGTGAGGTGGAAACTGCATCATACTGTATTTGACTTCAAGGAAGAAGAACTTTCAAACAGACTGCCTCTGTACATCTCAGTTATAATCTCCACTGTGTTCTTAATTGGCTGGACAGCTCCTCCAGCCGAAAACTTTTCACATGCAGCCACAAGTGTTGTTTCGCTACATGGTATATGTGATGTACAGACCTGACACAAATGCTGGCATCCTTAAGAGTTACTTCCTTGCTGAGTCAGACAAGTGAACTTTAACTACACCCAGAACCCCGGTGCAGGGTGTCGCCCCCTAGTGATAGACAGGAGAGATGTCTGTGCAACTATATCACTGCATGGACAATCTGGGATGCCTCAGTGATGACTTAGTACCAGGTAATGATAATAACGACTAAAATTAAAAGCCTGCAGAGAAACTTTTCAGTATTCCCCTTAGAAAGATATCATGTCTTTTTAAAATCCTTTTGTCACTTTAGGAGTTTCATATACAATTAAACCAGACACCTTAACAAATGCGGTAAAACTAAGTTGCTGTGCATGGCTCAACATTTCTGCCTTTATAATAGAATATTTACACTCTAGGCAATAGAGTAGCCAATCCTTCGGATTTTAAACAAAGTATGAGCGTATGAACAATGCAAACACATGTAATTACACCTTCAATTTGCATTATTTCCTTACCGGTCAGCTGTTTTTATGGCCACTTGGGCCTTGGTTATGGTGGAAGAGCAGTCATCTAGCTCCTTGTTGACCTTGTCAAGCTTGTCCTGCTGAGCCTTTAGCTTGTGGCTATTGATGTCTACAATCAGGTTGTGGAGCCTTTTCACCTCATTTTCCACCTTCCCAGCCTTACTGGATGCTGCCTCATAGTCTGAGAGAGCAAGAGAGGGTTATGAAGGAACAGAACAGGGTCAAAGAAATAAGACAGAATGAGTGTAATGTTGTAACAAATTACAACAAGTCTGACATGAGATCGAACATTAACTTAATAACATGTATAACAATTAACAACAACAACAATATTTCTCTTTACAGTTTACAGGAGGATCCCACCTTTCTTGAAGGCCTCGAGGCTCTTCTCCATCTGTTTCTGTTTGGCCTTATCTGGGGCAGCAGCCAGCACATTTGCCTCAAGTTCCTTGATCTGAAGTTTTAAGTGAGTCTCCTGGTCAGTTAGACTCTGAAGGAAAGAAAGAAGGAAAATACTCACACGGGCTTGCTAAGACTGAAAAGTTTTTATCAGTTAATACACCAGACAGACAGAAACAGTGAATGAAAAGGAAGAGGTGTATTTGCTGTACAGTCATGCTGTTGGCATATTTTTCCAGGGTGTTCTTCATATCTCGGAGCTGTGGCCCCAGGCGCTGGACGTTCTCCTCTAGCTGCAGCCTTCTCTCTTGGCAGCCCTGCAGCTTCGACACTTTCTCATTCAGCTTACTCTCCATACGGTCAAGCTGCGGAAAACACATGAAAATCATTATATATCTCATACACTAAAGGCCTGCTGTGGTGATTATCTTATAGCAGCATCAGCATTAATACGGCAACTCAGAATCACTTCTAGGAAATGTGCTCAAGGTATAACTTCAATACTACTGGCTAACAGCAGGAATTAGGAGTTATTTATGAAGCTTGCATCACCCACTTGGGACTTAGGAGTAGAAGGTCTCCTTTGAGAGTGAATAATATCACAGTTTTATGATAGTGAAAACTTAATGATGATGTATTATAGTTTGTCTCAGTAGTTCTGGTCTACAATCACATTCAAAAGACTGACAGTGTGAATGATACAATAATTTGAAAACCAAATTAAATACAGAATATAGTGTCACTTGTATTAAAAGCTAGTTCCGCATAGGTAATGGTTGATCCTAATTTACAGGAACTGATAAAAATATTAAATTTAATCTGCTTTTTGAGTTCTTGTATTGCATCTTGTGGTGCTTCGACAGTATGCCTATTTGTTATGTTGTATGAAAAAGTTTATTTTTAATTAAATACAAAATTGTATTAAAAACTTTTTCTTATCTAGAAAAAGTTGATTTAAAAGTAGCACAAAATATGTATCGCTTTAAATTTCAGGCCAGTTAGGACCAATTTTCTACTCTAAGATAAACACTAAGCCCAATGTATGTATTTTGCACTCACCTCCTCCTGGGAGAACTCTGTGCCAATAGAGGAACCCATCCTACCCTTCAATACTCTTCCTCCTCCAGTCATGGTTCCTGTGAAGTACACACCAGCCAAGTATTATTATCGTCCACTGAGAGAGCCATAAGTATACGAACTAAAGAAAAAAAGATGACAGAAGACAAAAGTTATGACAGAAAAAGTAGGCCACCCACCAGCCATCTCGATTATCTGTCCCTTCAGGGTGACCACTCTCCAGCGCCTGTCTTTCTGGAAGGCCATCCTTGTGGCCTGCTCCATGTCCTGGGCCACCAGGGTGTCCCTTAGGGCAAAGTAGAAAGCTGGTCGTACACTTGCGTCTTTTACTCGCACCATGTCAAAGAGACGAGGGCTGTCCTCTGGGGTGCGAATGGGAGCCATGTTCTTCTCCCACACCTTCATCTGAGCAAAGGAATGAGAAGGAGCAACAAGAGAAGGAGACCATTTGTTTTATAGGAGGAAACCTGAAAAGCTCAACATAGGTTCTGAAGTGAGTACTAGGGTGTAGCATGTATGATATATCACAGAAAGGCTAAACCAATCTAGCCAAGAGACAAAATCATTGGTTTACAGTGTCTTGATTGAGGGTCCAAAGTGTAAAGATCTTTACCTTGTCAAGACCAATGAAGGTGGCGACCCCGATGTTCTGTTCTTTGAGGAACGTAACACATTTCTGAGCTGTGTCAATGGTATCCACCACAATGTTGTCAAGAGCACCACAACTAGAGGAAATGGCCACATCATACTTCTCCTCTATGGCTCCAAGGTCTCCCTACAAGTACAAAAATAAATTATAATACAGCTACTATACACTTTTGTTTTTCATTCCAGACACTGAATGGTTAAAAATGAAATTAAAAATAATAAAAATAAAACACATTTGTAAAGGTGGAGTTGATGTTAATATAGCAATGATGACACTCAAGTTGTTGTGAACACCATAGCTAGATGACCATAAATTAAATAGTTGCTGTGTAATCCTGTATATTAATATGTTATAACAACTTTTTACCAATCTTCCAAAGATGCCAGGGATTCTGCCATTCTTCTTCTGCTGCATGAGGGCATCCAGGACCTTTCCTCGACTGCGGTTGGAGGACAGAGAGCTCTTGACTTCATCCACCTTCTGCCTCATTTCCCTCACAACTTCCCTAGTCTCATTATCCATCTTCATCAGCTGCCCCAGCTCTCCCTCGTCCTGCAGAGAAGAAGAGAGGAGCAATTAAAGGAGAAGCTCACACAAATGACACCATCCGCTGTGCAGAAATACTCAACAGATGTAGTGAGTACAGCTGGATGTGTAGTGGTTTCAACAAAAGTCGCTGATTTTTACAGATACGAAATGTCCCACGTAAATGCTGCCTAAACAATAATGTTGATGTTGGTTTTACCTTCTTTAGCTCCTGTTCTTTCTGGGGTATTTTGACTTCCAGGTCTTTGATGGCGGCACGGCGCTCACGCAGCGTGTCAGAGGTTGTCTGAAGTGTCTGCTTGGCCGTGTTGAGCTGTGTCAGAGCTGTGTTGTGGCGGCTAAGGTAGATGTCAAGCTCCGACTGAGCCAGGTCCATACGAGACCGGGTCTCATTTACAGCCTTACTGAGCTCCATCAGCTCTTTCTCTTTGGTCTGGAGAACACAAAAAGAGGAGAGGCAAGGTTGGAAGACAAAGAGACAAGATTTTACAGAAACAATGCTAAAGGTTTACTATCAAAGTTAAATAAAGCACGCAACAAACTAACACCAACATGTATACACACACCTCTTTGTCCTGTTGCAGGCCACTGGTCTCTTCCTTCAGACTCTCCATCACCTCCTTAAGTTTCTCCTCTTCTTTCACCTTCTGTGTCTCCAGCTTTTCCTTGCGAGCTGTTGCCTCAGAGATGGCCTTTTCACTGCTGGCTGGTACACCACGCACTTCCTCCAGCTAAAAGATGAGCCAGACAGGAGAACGTACAAAAACAGATGAGATGTGTCCGACTATGGATTCTAAGCAACAGTGGCTTCACCTGTCTACATTCCACAATTGATCAATACACACTTTGACCAACCACACAGTAATAACCCTTTACCTTTTAATTAGATGTTGAGATACAGGGATCAGTGAAGACTTTAGGAGACAAGAGGTAAATGGATTGAATAAGTTTTTTGCCTGTGCCAGTTGCAAGCAGCTGTGCTACACATTCAGAAGCAGGCCAAAACACACAACTGTAATCAACTATAAACACACACTGAGCAAGTCCTGGTTAAGACTGGCACAACAGTCTGCCGCTTGGCAGGGCTGAAACAAGGCAAGGAGTGGTGTGTGTATATAGTCTATGTTTTGTAGGGTTAACTGCGGGTGAAATGTGAATGTGCTGCTCGGAGTGTTACACAAGCCAGGCCATAGTTGACTACCACACAGCAGAACACTGCTCCCCAGAGGTTTGCCTGCCTCTGACCAAGACGTTTCCAGAGCACAGCCATTGTAGGTGGAGCAGATAGGGTTTTAGAGCAGAGAGGGAGATGAGAAGATATACCTACAGTTATGAGGGAACTCTTAACTCCAGGTTTGTGTGAATTTTGTTTTTCAGTAAGTGCGCAAGTTAGAAAACATTAGTCTAGTCTAAGAGACAGAAACATCATTAATAAAGAAACAGAGCATGAGTGAACTATCAATAGGCACACACTAACAATCAACTTCACAGCCCCCAAGTGGCTAGTTTAGGGCAGATAGCCCTTTCTGTCATGAAATTTTACTTACAATTCTATACAGATTTTAGGTTTCTTCTTCCTATGGATAATGTCAATTAAAGCTGAAGTAGGCAATATTATTTCATAATAATTTCAATTGAAAAACCTAATTTTGACCATTGCATGTCACTAACAAAATTTTATTGAAGGGTTCCTTAAAAAAAAAAAAAAAAAGAAAAAAGTGTCTGTGGGGGGCCTGCCCCTTTGTATTTAGGTTTTTTTAAGAAACTGTACCTGGTCAAACAACCAATCAGGCTTAGCTAGCCAATCACAGCGACTCTGTACAAACAACGGTCATCTTGGTTCCTCCCTTCCAGAGCCATGTAGAAAGGTGTGTTACGTGAGTGGAGTGTAATGCTTTCACCTTTCAGACAGGGCTTGGAGCAGGAGAGGGCCATGGCGCAGCTTATGTTATTTTATCTTTATTGTGCACTGTGTGCTTATGGTGCTTGTGAACTGGTGTGTGTTAGTGATTGTGGACTCTGGTGGTCCAGTGGGGCATTGACCACATCCAACTTTGCCCTTATTCTCTCTCTACATGGCTCTGCTCCCTTCCTCTCTGCTAGGCTCAGAGGATAAATTTCCAATACCTCCTTTGCCTACAACAGCGTATAGCTGGCTACAAAACAAGCCAAAAGAAGGAAGACCTTGGAGGAAAACAGAGAAAAAGAAAGCACTAAATTAAAAACAGGGCGCCGAGGCTATCAACAGGATAGCCATGAAAAATGTTCGCTATCTTATTTTTGCTAAGTTAGCTTAATTTAGTTGGCAACATTGTACAGATGACTTGTTGTAGTGCTACCACTTGTCAAGAATGAATAGGGCAACCTCCACATCACTCTTCCGCTCCTTACCATAGACTGTATCAGCGAGGCTAACAGCAGGCTAGCCACAGAAACTAATTACCTTGCAACAAACATTCCGCTTCCGCTCTCACCCTCCCACCCTCTTGAAAACGCCTCTCCGCCTCTCGTCTGATCTCTGTTTGTCTTTCTTCTTCTCCAAGATATTCCTTCTTTTGGTTTATTCTGTAGCCTGCTATACGACGTTGTAACGTAACGTAACACACCTCTCTACATGGCTCTGGAAGGGAGGAACCAAGATGACCATTGTTTATACAGAGTTGCTGTGATTGGCTAGTTACGTCCTAGCTAAGCCTGATAAAAAAAAAAAAAAAAACTAAATACAAAAAAGGGGCGAGCCCCCAAAGACACATTTTGTTTAAAAGGAACCTTTTAAATAAATAGTTAGTGACATGCAATGGTTAAAATTAGGTATTTCAACTGAAATTATAATAAAAAAATATTGCCTACTTTAGCTTTAATTTAGAAGAAATACAGGGATTTCTCTTTACCCAATGTAAGAAAAAATATAAAAAATTAAAGCAAGGTCCCTATACACTTTTGCAAAGACAACATAATTTTTCAGTAGCAATATTCACATGCTTTTGTATGAAAACCAATTTCACTGTACTTAGTATTACGTTGTGTAGCTGTATTCATCATGCATGCATGATGTCAGTTGTTTTTGTATCAAAATACCAAAGCAAATTCCTCGTATGTGTAAACTTGGCAATAAAGCTGATTCTGAAACAATAACTACCAGTAGCCAAGCGTTTTGTTACAAATGCTACATCACATGTAAAATATATGTAAAATATATATATATTTTTTTAGAATGCTTAATTTATTCATAAAAATTCCTGGCCAGAAACATTTTTTTGTTTTTAATTCTTTATCTCTAGGAAATGTATGACTGCATAATCTGTTTATTATGGCAAATAACTCTCTCTAACTCTTATAATACTGAAATTAAAAGGTAGACAACATAAAATGAACCATAGTTTAAGCAGTACACTGTTGCGTTTACAACTCTAACGCATGAACCTCTAAAACAAGTGAAATTTGATTGCAAACTAAAACATATAAAAAGGCACAGACAGAAGTTAAATTGTAGTTTAACACTTATGTGCATGTTTCTGTAACACCTTGACAAATGTATTTTTCTCTAGGCCTCAAAACAACAGCCCTTGTGTTTTGTATAAGCAACGGAAATTGTATTTTTAGTGCCCATGTTTCTTTCTTGGCCACGGGACAAAAACAGAGTAACACTGGAGTGTCATACTACTGGTGCTAGCTTGTCTTGACTTAGTGCAACCCTGTATTTGTTAATGGATATGTATTGTAAATTAAGAAAAAATGGCTACGCTCTCCTGACAGATTATGTGTCTGTGTGAACACTGTGAGAATGCCCACTGTTATACTATCAGAGTGAAATAATCATAAGCAAACATTAATACCAACTTAAATTAAGTCACTGAACTGTGTGTAATAGTGGACCACAATTTAAAGGCCAACGCACCTTTTCTTTGTCCTTTTCCAGCTGCTTCTGCAGTTTCTTGTTCTTGCTCTTTGAGTGTTTAATCTTCTCACGCACTTCAACGTCCTGCAGATCCAGCTGGGTGAACTTCTCCTTCTGGGTCTCAATGTACTTGTTGAGCTTATTTTGTTTCCTGGTGGAGGAACAGCATTTTAACTGGGTACACTCAAGTCAATCGGGGGGGGGAGAATCAACTGAAATATAAGATAAAACTATGAGAATCTGAAAAATAGACATAGAACAGAATAATAATAATAATAATCTCAGTTTCTATAATATAACACATCAAGCTCTCCATAGCAAAGCTCAGCCAGTTTTCAGTTCCTACACATTTTTTCTTTTCAAAGAACTTTTGTCAGTAAAAAAAAAAACAAAAAAAAAACAAAACAAAACAAACTATGATCACCAAGGCCAAAAATATCATGAAATTATGGCGTCTAGAACAACATCAAGTTTATACCTTTTTTTCTGGGCAAGGGAACAACAGTTTTCTATGATTTTTTGCAACCATTTGTGGAACAATCAAATTTTAGGACACACAAATTACTACTGTTACTACTGATACTTTTCCAGACCTGAACTGGAATTTTGCCTCTAAACAAAAATGTTCAGGGCAAGACAACAGCCATGACAACAACCACAAAATTATTGAATTAGTAGACAAGTTCGTAACCTTCTAAGCATGTTGGTTAATAGAAGAGAAGAACAAAAATTGCCTTACTTCTCCACATTTTTGAGCTCTTGGTTCATTTTCTCTGTCTCCTGTGATATCTTTGCATTTTTCTCAGTGAGTTCCTTGGTGTCCTCCAAGATTTTCTGCTTTTCCTGCCCTTTATCCACCATGCGCTTCTGCAGATCATGACTAACAGCAAAGAGATATCAGGAAAAACCAGTGAGAGGTAAAACTTAATTTACAAATTAAACAAAAACAAAAAAGGCGTCTGACACCAGAAAAAAGGTCATGCTGCCCCTGTGAAAGTTTAAAAATAGAGTATAAAATTTGCAATCATTCAACAGATTTTTTTTTTCTTTTCTACACTACTGTTGGGTTTGCATTGAAATTAATGAAATTATATTATTGTTTAATTTGTCTTGTACAGAACAGTGAGACGGTGCTGGTGCACTCACACATAATATTGGCAGAGCTGACTCTTGTGTTTGAAGATGTCATTCTCCAGGGTGAGGAACTCCACAGCTTTGTTCTTTTCTCCCTCCAAAGCATTCTTCTCCTTTTCCACTAGTTTCACTCGGTTTAGCTAGAACAGTGAACATATTGCAATACTTAATATCAGGTGACAAAACTTCAATAAAATTTCTAGATATAAATCATATGCATTAGTGACATGTTCAAAAAAAGATATATTGTTTTTACAGTGTCTCCATCATTCTGATGCCACATAAATATTTTGATAAAAGCTATAATAGCATTCATTTGTTTCTAATCACGCCTGTATTCTGTTACCTACATCATGCAATAAAGTAAAAATGTAAAAAATATAAAATAAAAAAAGGAAAAAAGTTTGTCAACATACTAAAATAGCGCAATCTTCAGAAGTAAATATGGGTGCACAAAAAGTTTTCTATTAAAGACATGAATCATGTCAAGTACCAACTTATCTTACATAATTCAGTTACATAGCAATAAAAATATATTATTTTCATCTCAGATA